>NC_044930.1:23082920-23149834 GCF_003576645.1 Ipomoea triloba | reverse complement strand
AATATATATATATATATATATATATATATATATATATATATATATATAAATAAAAGTAATGTACTTATATATATAATTATTAAAAAAAAAAAAAAAACAGGCGGGTAGCCCGCGGCCCGCCAGGCCCGCCCCGCCAAGCCCGCGGGCCTTGGCGGGGCGGGCCAAACGGGCTTCAATTTTCGAAACCCGCCCCTACCTAAGTAGGGGGCGGGGCGGGCCGGACCGGCGGGCTAAGCCCGTTTTGACGGCTCTAACAATAACTATCATAAGTAACAATTTATTTATTTTGAATTTGTATTAAATTTTCTATAACAAGTAGGAGCGTGAGATTGTGAAGTGCGTATGATTGACTCATATAATAAAAGATTTGACCCGCCTCATAAATTAAGACCCGTCACACAAACTCAAATAAATATGACCTTTTCCTCTTAGATTCACTTTTTTTACACTATAATATGAACTATTTTTATAGGAAAATGACACATTTTCCTCCTGAGTTATGTGCATATAGCAGTTTCCCCCTGAGTTATTAAAGTAGCGGTTTTTTCCCTCTTAGTTATTTTAAAAGTGGCGGTTTTTTCCCTTGTAATGTTAAATTGACATTTTTGCCCTTAATAATAACTATTTCATTTATTTTTCTTCTCCAACTAATTATTACTAATATGTATGCAAGATTACGGTTCGATTCGAACCTAATTAGACATTGCAGCAATTGAACCTAAATAGTATGGACAGTTACGATCATGATTCAGAACCGAAAAAAATAAAATAAAATAATTGTTGAATTTAGACTATTTTAAAAATAAGATAAGAAATAAAATTATAAAAATAAATAAATAAGTTTTGATTGGCGGTTCAAAATCGAAATTGGAATCGAACCGAACCTATTTATCAAAATAAGTGTTTGATCATTTTCACTATATATGACTGCGTTTCAGTTCCGATTCACGGTTAAACAATATTTTATTTTATTTTATTTTTTCGATTCCGAATCGTAACCAGAACAGTCCATATTATATTTCGGAATGATTGCTACAGTGTCCGATTAGGTCGAACCGAATCGTGGTTATCCATACATATAAGCAATAATTTATTGGAGAAGAAAAATAAATGAAATAGTTATTTTAAGGACAAAAATGTCAATTTAACATTACAGGAAAAAATCTTCACTTTAATAATTGAGGGGAAAAAAGTGCTATATACATATAACACTAGGGAAAAAAATGCTATATACATATAACACTTGGGAAAAAGTGCCATGTTCCCATTTTTATATCATGAGTTAACTATTTTCATCGTGAAATCTACTACATTGGATACATTAAGGGTGTGTTTGGTTCGTACATGGGAATCGGAAACGGAATGGGTATCAAATAATTGGTAATGGTAATGGGTTTTGGTGAAAGTATTTAACATGTTTGGTAGTTGGGTGGAATGAGAATGATTATTAATAGTTGAGGAAGAAAGGAGGAAGTGAGATGAAACCCTTATATAATAAGGGTATGTGTTTTCGGGTATTCCAAACTTATAGTAGCATTCACAAAACCTATCAACCAAACACAAGCAATCACTTTCGTACCCATTCTTTATGTCTAAACCCACCAACCAAACACACCCTAAATATGGTTGGGATGATTGATTGATTGAAATGTAATTGGGAACATGGGAGTTTACAAAGCCACACAACGCACGCACGCACATTGTTGAAATTGAGTGGTCCAATTCCTGTTCCGAGTCGTGGTAGACTTGGGGAGTATTTTCAGCCGATATTTGTGGGGACTAAAAGTCTTAAAGTATGATTCAAACTCTGAAAGGCTACGACGTACACCACATTATATAACCCAATTCGAAGGTTTTCCTCCATTTCCCCCTCACCCCAAATTCCGAAAGCACCTTCCAGGAATTGAGGAAGAAGAATCATCCAGAGGCCTAGTCAATCAAAAGATACCCACTAAGCGAAAACACGTGTGTAAATTTCTCCGCTTCTTTGTCACTTCTTAGGTTCGGCAATTCCGATAATATTCTTGTTCCTTGTTGATATTTTCCGATTGGGCAATTGGGTATCCTTGATTTGACTATTTTCTTATCTGCGCGTTAGGTTGGATTCTTTTTGTTGTGGCCTTTCCGATTGCAAATTGGCAATTGCAATGGATCTTGATTGGAGGAAGTTTCCTGTTCATTAAAGATCCTTTTTTTTTTTTTTGTTAATTATTTATTTGTCTGTGTTTTCTTCAATTTGAGGTGCTTTTGGAGTTTGAGGGATTGATGATATGGATATTTGGGGTAATTGTTTGTGTTGAACTGTGGGGGATTTGGGGTTTTTGAGATCTTGATCGATTTCTTGCATTGTACCTGTTTGATGGTTATCGTCAAAGAGAAGGATAGGCTTGTGAACCTACGGTGCTTGATTCCGGGTGTTCTCAGGCCACTGGCTTTGCCGTTTGAGAAGAAAGTGTTCCGGGTTTGCATCACAATAGAAAAGTGGGACAAGGAGTTCTACAAACTGCCAGGAGGATAATTGGTTCTATCTGATTTGTATCATCACTGGGTTTATCTTGTTGGGGCCATTGGTGATTAGTTGTAATTTGTAAACACAACAATTACCTAAAGATGGAGTCTACCCAAGGCTCGACTTTGTCAACTAATGTAGCGGGGTTGGTAGAAGGGTCTTCGGCTCGAAGAGAGTTTTATTATCTTGATTCTCTGCCCATCTATGCTAAGGAGTTTATTGCTGGAGGGACTGCTGGTGCATTTGCCAAAACTGCTGTTGCTCCGCTGGAACGGGTTAAAATACTTCTGCAGGTATACTTTAGCTCCTTGCCCAAACTGATTTCTTGATTACTACCTGTGTTTCAAATAGGTTCTTCACTTTTTGTTGCTATCTTCTTTGTACTTGTGCTTGTTTGATGTTGGTTGGACTTTGAAGCTTGAAGAAGAATATAATTATGTTAATGGAATTCATAACTCATAAGTTTTGTCCATTGGATGCTCATCTGACCTTGTTTGGTAATTTAATTTAGTACTTGTGCCAATTTTATTTTAGACAATTAGACCTTACTAAGTTCTTCACACCTTGGACCTTATTAACAGACAAGAACCGAAGGATATCGTTCCCTTGGAGTTTCTCAATCCCTTAAAAAGCTACTGCAGCAGGAAGGTTTTGTAGGATTTTACAAGTAAGCTTAAATTTCACCGATATGTATTCTTGACATTTTTGTGATGAAGACTACTTGCACAACTTGTGTCTAACATGTATTTCAGGGGTAATGGAGCAAGCGTCCTTCGAATTGTTCCCTATGCTGCCTTACATTTTATGACCTATGAACGGTATCGAAGTTGGATTTTGGACAACTACTCTCCCTTAGGAACAGGACCCATTGTAGATCTTTTGGCTGGCTCAGTAGCAGGAGGAACAGCGGTTTTATGTACATATCCCTTGGATTTGGCTCGCACTAAACTGGCTTACCAGGTAAACTAAGTGTTTATGTGGTTTTTAATGTGATTAATTCATAGTTGAGGTGGCACTCTATTAGTTAGTGTTAAGAGTCCCACATTGAAAAATAAGAGAAAACATATTGGTTTATAAGGTCATGGGTATGACTAGCTAATTGATTAAATTCAGTCTTTTAGTGTAGTTTGGCCCATGTGCATTGTATCCCAGTTGGTATTTGGTCCACTCTATGTTCACCGGGTTGGTATTGGTGGCTTTCGGTCCACTTTGGTGGTGTCCAGACTCCAGAGGTTTTGAGTCCTGCATTGAAAAAATAAGAGAGAACATATGTGTGGCCTTCATTATTTTCTGGATTGATTTGAGAGAAGTTTATCTCAAGTGTTGATACACATAGAACCAAATTCTGAAAATAAAAGTTGGATTGATAAGAAGAGAGATTTTGCCTCAAGTATTCAAATGAATCAAATCTTAATATTTTTTAAAAAGTATATATTGTACTTCTAAAATTTGGTAAAGAACATAGGTAATAGACCCTCATAATGTGGTGTTGGGATTAACACAGATAGAGTAGGTTGTAATTTTTAAGAATGATTTCACCACTTGTTAAAATTAAATTCTTTGGAATTTGTCTAGTCCATTTTTGTATAAAGCCAAATATCAAAGTGCATTGTATGAAGTACGTTTATTACCATATAGTTTTACTTATTTTCCTGATTTTCTAGGTTGTGGACAGAACTCCGGAGAGCAGTATCAGATGTAGTCGTCCTCAACCTGCATACAATGGCATAAAGCATGTTTTTCAGGCTGTTTATAGAGAGGGTGGGGCCCGTGCACTCTACCGTGGTGTAGGTAAATTTTTCACACATGCTTTTCATTTTGCACTCCAACTCAGTTGATTTAAACGCTGTAGATACAAGAAGTAATACTGCACGAGAACTAACTTGCTTACGCTTTGTTTAGTTTAATTATTTTGATTCAGAGTTCCAAGTGTAATCATGTGCTTAAATGTGCGAACATTTTATTCTGAAACAGGCCCCACGCTAGTTGGTATTCTTCCTTATGCTGGATTGAAGTTTTACATTTACGAGGAACTAAAGACGCATGTTCCGGAAGAACATCAGAAGTCTATTATGATGCGTCTTTCTTGTGGAGCTCTAGCTGGTTTGTTTGGACAGACTTTCACGTATCCATTGGATGTCGTAAGGAGGCAGATGCAGGTATATACCCATTATTTCTTAAATAGCTTAGCATTATAATACTCATCTAAGCAGAATTGCACTGAAGAATCTCAGTTGTGTCATCGATTTAGTTTTCAAATCAATCATGTAAACTTGTTTCAGGTGGAGAACCTGCAACAAGGCAATGCTAGATATCGAAGTACATTGGACGGGCTCTCGGTCATTGTTCGTGAACAGGGTTGCAGACAATTGTTCGCTGGCCTCAGCATTAACTATATCAAGGTAAAAAGAAAACTGCTTTCTGACCGGAATTATCTGCTCGACTGAAATTTAGAACAATTCTTTGCAAGGAGCTCGGTTTATCTCCTAATGTTTCATTGCTTTTTCTGCTTCCTTGGACCTAGCTCTAAGTTTGATATAAATCTCATTTCAGATGACTAGTTATGAAACTAGAATATACTTCTGATAGTATGAGACTAGCAAGGCCGAGATATAGATGGTAGAAGCATGCTTGAAAGATGCACATGTAGACTTTCCGAATTATATTCCGGTGTTTGATTGGTTTAAGGAATAGAAATGAGTTAATACCAGCTGAGGTATATCGAGTATAGTGGCGCCATGTTTAGTGCTAAACTTTTTAATTTAATTGCTTTGACTTTCAAATTTAACCACCAATGTTCCTTCAACTTTCAAGTTAATTTCTCATGGTCCTTTAACTTTCAAATTTTTATCCAGCCCTAGTCCTAACTTTGCCCTTACTTAAACTAACGGAAGGACCATGACTGGTTAAATTGAAAGTTGAATGGACTACATGTGGTTAAATTGAAACTTTAGGACTAAACGAGGCGGTGCCAATATACTTGAAGGACCCGTAGATAGCCGTTCAAAATGCCCTTACTCTAAATAATACTCCTGAGAACAAAAAGTCCTATTTCCAGGAATGCTATTCCATTCTGGGCGTATTCTGTAACCAAATGCGCTACAATTTCCAGGAATGCTATTCCATTCTGGGCGTATTCTGTAACCAAATGCGCTACAAGAGTTTATCTGCTGTAGTGTAGTAATTTCTTGGAATTTTTATTTTGCAGATTGTTCCCTCTGTTGCAATTGGCTTCACAGCATATGATTTGATGAAGGCATGGCTTGGCATTCCCCCTCGGCAGAAAGAGAAAACAGTGTCTTCTGCTACTTAGATATTAGCTGCCATTGTTGACCATGGAGACTAATATACATACATATATACATACAGCTGATGATGTGGGCATGCATATTGTTGAAGAAGGCCCTACCAGTTCCTCACCTATACATATATCACTATAGATAAAATCTTTGGCAGTTTTTCAGTATTTTTGCTAGCAATTTAACATGTCTAGCTGTATTTGGATTGGTACATTTCAATAACATATTCAATGTTTCTATTTTAATCTATTAAATTTGTTGAATATAGATGGATGCTTTTTAACATCTTTATTCTTATGGGCATTTAATTAACTTTATATAAATTACCAAAGGATTTAAAGCTCTGAAGTTTGATAGAGTTTATTTCAGAATCTATAGTTTATTTTAAGCTATATATAAGCTTTAAGTTTTGTTTGGTAAAACATAAATGAATTCAAAATAATAGTTTATTTTGAATTTGAAAATAAGCTAGTAGCTACTAGCTTTTAAGTTAGCTTATAAACCATGTATGTTAAACAGCTTGTATATCAGTCTTAAATAAATTTATATTTTAGAGAAATGATGTACAAATCATGTTATCCATAACTAATATTATTTGGTTTATAAATATTTTTTATAAAATAAAGTTTTTTTAAAAGAGGAATTTGGTAGTAGAAAATACGCAAGCTTGTTCTAGCTTATAATTGATTGTCTCAAAGCACATTTTGATTGTTGAACTTAAATTGATCGTCTAAAAGCACATTTTGATTGTTGAAGTTAAATTGATTTCTAAAAGCACATTTTGATTGTTGAATATGGATTAATGAATTTGGTTCTTTAAAAGAAAAATTGCCCAACTAACTCAATTAAGATTTTCATAGGATGAATACTAGTAGTAGGAGCCTGCTTCATCGTTGACACCATGTTTGTTGTCCCAATGTTAGTTTTGAATTTCAAAAACTGGAAAAACACAACTGTCCATTGGGGAATGCAGACACCATAGCCACCACTACACTACGCCCACTACTCCACCCTTCTCTCCTGCTTCTTTTTTCTTTTATTTTTATTTTTACTTAATTTTAAATTTCATCTTTTCTTTTTTCTTTTTACTTAATTCTTAAATGCTCTGGCTTTCTCTTTCTCCCTCTGATTCTGTTCTGTTGCTTTTTAGTTTCTTGGTTAGAAATCCTCACTGTTCACTCTGTAAAAGTCTAGAAATATAATCTTTAAGGTTCTGTCAAGGGGTTATTCAAGAACCAGTGGGTGTGGCTAAAATGGATGTTTCTGGAAAATGGATCAAAGCCTTGATAGGATTCAAGAAACATGAAAAAGTAGATGACCCTTGTGGTGTAAGCTCAAATCTCTACTGGAACAGTAAATCATTTTCATTTTACTTTGTTTCATTCACAGCATGATATCATATCTCCTTTCTTTGTTTCCATTCTATCTATATGTTAAGTAAAATTCAGTCTTTTTTTTTTTTTTTTTTTGGTATGTTTTGCTTTGTCTAATGTCTGCTCAAAGCTTTATTAGAAACAGTTTAGCTGTGTTTCTCACTGCAAATGGTCAATAAAAACCCAATCTTTTCCCCTATTTACTGCTCTTTTAACAGCTTTTGGGGGTTGTGAATTGTAATGTGTATGTATGTATGTATGTTTGTGTTGGTGTAGGAGAAGATGAATGGGAAAAGCAAGAAATGGAGGCCATGGAAGGGGTTATCAAGGAATCATGGAGGTTCCTCTTTGAAGAGGGGTTGCAAGGGACCTCATTCTTCATCACTGAATAATGAAGCTTTAGTTGCTGCTGCCATGGCCACTGTGGTCAGAGCTCCTCCCAAAGATTTCAAGGCTGTGAGGCAACAGTGGGCTGCTATCAGGATCCAAACCGCCTTTCGCGCTTTCTTGGTGATCATATCTTAGCCTTGTTATATTTTGTCTTAGTCTGTTTAATGTTGTTAAGAGTTCCACGTTGAAAATATAAGAGCGAATACAACTAATTAATTGGATTCAGTCTTTCAGTTTGGTTTGGTTTGACCCATATGTATTATAACCTAGTTGAGTGACCTGTTCTTGGGCACTCACAAGTTTAGTTTTTATGAAAACCATAATCCCTTGCTTGCATTTTTCACCAAATTGCCATGCTTCTAAGCTTATGTTTGATATACTGGACTGCCTTATGATGTCTATATGCACTTCAAACTTTCCTACAATATGATACTTTTTTTTGAGTACTATTGACTCTGTTACAATACAGTATCTGTTCATAACTACAATATGATAGTATGATACTAAATTTCTTGAAACATTACATTTTTCCAATCTAGGCAAGAAGGGCATTGAGGGCATTGAGAGGATTGGTGAGGCTTCAAGCTATAGTTCGCGGATGGCGGGTGAGGAAGCAGGCGGCCGAAACGCTCAAGTGCATGCAGGCTTTGGTTCAGGCACAAGCTCGAGTTAGAGCTCAACGAAGCGTTCATCTGTCAATGGAGGGTCGGGCTGTGCAGAAGATGCTAGAGGAGCACATCAGCGAGGATGAAAAGCATACGAAACAAGCTGAGGCTAGACGAAGCATACTTTTTCTTGTTTCGATTCTTTGCTTCTTTAGTTAATGTCTTTCATTTCGAGAAAACTTTGAATCTTTTGGGAATTCACAGGTAAGATGGTGTGATAGTAAAGGGACATATGAAGAGGTTAAAGCAAAAATGCAGATGAGGCAAGAGGGAGCCTTCAAGAGAGAGAGGGCACTTGCATACTCTCTTGTACACAAGGTAATGTGCCCATGGATAACCACACTAAAAAATTGAATCAAATCAATTACCTGGTCTTATAAACCCATATGTTCTCTCTTATATTTTCAATGTGGGACAAAATTATGATAGTTGATTCAACATTGGGTTCGATTTGCTGCAGGAGATATCAAACAGGAGCTCTGACACGCGAAGGACTATCTCAGTTCCCTCTGCAAAAACCCAAAATTGTGACAAGAACAGCTCGGGATGGGGCTGGTTAGAGCGTTGGATGGAAGCGAGGCCGTGGGAAACCAGATTGATAGAACAGACAACCTCAAACTCCTCAGAACCATGCACAACAAAAGTGAGAAAGAACAATGTGACAAAAAGGATATCAGCAAAGCCTTCTGTAGTTGTGGAAGCTACACATTCATCTTCGAGCCGAACTTCTGAACTCCAATGTGATGTTAGCTCAGCTTCATGTGCATCTTCTTTATGCACATCCACAGAGAGAAACAAGCAGCCAAATTATATGGCAGTGACTGAATCAACTAAGGCCAAGCTGAGAAATCAGAGAATTATGAGACAGTCCATGGGGGAGTTTAATGGGGACTCCAAAAGCAGTGCTGCCTCTGATTGTTCTTGGTTGAAAATGGATAAATCCTCCAAGACAAGGGAACCAAGAGAACTGCTTCTATGAATAACAACTTGTTGTCCAATGTAGATTTGGAAGCATGCATGCTGAACTGCTCTCTGAAAAATGACCACTAAAGACTCATATGATATGATCTATTCTGTGGTTTCTTTATAAAAAGGAAGGGTTTTTTTTTTTTCATCAAATCGGAAATGTTGCTCTTTGTACCATTTTTTTGTATTAAATCTTACACTATTTGTCTGTAGTGGTCAAGAAATTTCCTATATAATTATATATACAATTAATTTGATGAGAAATAAGTGTAAATCATTCCTAGCCTCTTGCAAATTAGAATCGTCAAAACAAATTTAGCCCGTTAAGTTAGTTGGTCCTATGCTGGGCAAACTCTATATTTTATGGCCTTCCTTGCCAAAGGGTGGATTTTGACGGGCCCTACTCCACCCATCCGTTTTGACAGCTCTAGAACAAATAGAGAAGTCGGGATGTAAGAGAACACTAAATTAATAAATAAGAGTCAAATAAGTCACTCAATTGTACACCATACTACAATTAAGCCATCAAACTCAAAAAATGCAATTGGGTACCTGAATAACACAAACTCATGCAGTTAAACCCAAAATGACATGTTTACCTTTAAATGTGATGACGTGACAGTTACTTATTTTAAAAAATAATTTTTTAACATAATTTTAATAAAATAATTAATTAAAATTAAAAAAAAAAAACAAGAGCATCCGGAGACGTTTAGTCTCCGACTGTTTTTGTCTCCATAGGGACCAATTTTTAAAAAGAGAATAATTTAAGGACCAAAAGTGTAATTTTTTCTAAATTTTATTTTCTCAATTTTCACCCTTTTAAAAAATAAATATCACTCTCAGTCATCGACTATTATGACGTTATATTTAGTCTTTTAAAAAGAAAATATTGTCACAATGCAGTCATAACTTTCATTTGCTTGCTATAATTAATTCTCCATTTAAAATTTTATCATTTAATAAAAATGAAAATGGCTACTTTAAAAAAAAATTGATTGATACAACCAACACAATAATATATTTAATTACAATATGCTAATCTAATATATTTAAAAATTTAATGTATCAACTAGAGTTTTTCCTAGGTGGTGTTTAAAATTTTTTAAAATATTAATTTTGTAAATTGATTAAGTTTTAAAATGTATTTATTGATTAAGTCTTATATTTAAATAAGATATAAATAATAACAATCGAAATAAAATCACACAGGTTGAATAAACCTGAATGTTGAGTGGGTTAAACTGTATGAATTTTGAAATTTGATTTGCATCCCCACGCACGAGAGAGGACATCTATGCAATACAAGTTACTTATTCATAAAAGGACCCTTGTATATATAGTGAGACAAATGTTCATTCCCAACCAATGTGGGACAAAAGCTACATAAGCTTTCTTCCTCACCTAAATTCCATCTTAAATGGGTTTACTTCGAGAACCAATTTCTCATTCACCCATTATCCATTTTGAGCGTATAATATATCGATCTCTTCGTCTAACTACGAAGAACCCGAATCCACTTTGACCCGACCCAAATCGGAAGTGGACCCCACATATATTTATACCACAAAATGGCCACTTAAAATGCTATTTTAGTGCAATTTTCCAACAAGTAATACATAGGGTAAATGTAAAGTTCACAGTGAAACTATAATTATTTTAATTTGTTAGCTTTATTAAAAAAAAAAAAAAATTGTACACAACATTTATAGTCAAAGACCACCTAAAAAGATGTTTCATTTGAGAAATGCAATAGCGTGCTAGCTTCCTTCAACAACTTTTGATTTCCAATGCATTTCTACACACTATATACCCGGCCTTCCAATTATGTGTTGGTTATATATAGTGTCTAATTATGAATTGGTCACGGGTAACCCATACTTTCATATTAACCCTATAGAGTTTATATGTGATTGTAGGAATTGAATCTGACCCATTTGGTTTATTCAAAATTTAATTTATTAGACTTTAAAATTTTAAAATTTGAGGAAATGTGTTTGGTTGATGAGAGAGGTAATAATTTATTGGATTTTCAATTCCTCAAAATAACTTCCCATAGTTGCACATGGACTAAATAGGATGTCCAACAGTATAGACGGTAATGTACAAAGATAGGACTCAAAAATTCTCTAGAATTTAATATATGCCCTAAAAGAATCATCTACAAAGTTTAGAATTCGAGGATGTGGTTGAGTGAAAGGTTGTATTGTGAACTACACATGGATGGACCATATGGATGCAATGGCGGGATATTGGCAAATTGACCATAAATAATTATTATCATGTTCATATATTGCCTAAATAACGTCGATTTTTCAAAAAATCGACGTCAAAAATTTTTAAATAAATTACGAAAAATATAAAATGTCGGTTCACAAGGGAACCGACGTTGTATGTAATTTAAAAAAAGTTAAAAATAAAAATAAATAATATACGACGTCGGTTCTCTTGTGAACCGACGTCGTATAGTTTATATTTGATTTTATTTTTTTTAAATTATAGTCTACGACGTCGGTTTTTAAGAAAAACCGACGACGTAAAGTATATTTAAAAAAACTAAATAAAAATATAAAATATACAATGTCGGTTCTCATTAGAACCAACATTGTATTATTATTAATTTTTATATTAAAACGGCAACGCTTTGCATTAAAAAAAAAAAATTAAAAACCCTACGGCGTCGGTTGTGCCCACAACCGACGCCGTAGAGTATTAATATACATTGCGTACGGGGATCATATTGACACTTCAGATCTGTAGGTTTAATTTGGCACAACAGAACGACCAGCACCTCCTTCCTCTTCTTATGCCTCAGCACCGTACCGACTCCGCCACACCGCCTAGCCGCAGCGACCGCCACACCGCCCAACCGCAGCGACCGCCCAGCCTCAGCCACCGCCACACCGTCCAGTCGCAGCCACCGCCACACCCTCCGCTGCCCGACACCACGACGCCACACCGCCTCCCACCGCCGCACCGCCGCCAACCGCCTCCCACCAACGGTAAAATTTATTTTTTTAATATATTTCAAATTTCGATTTATTTGTTAATATATTACGAAGTTTTAGGAAATTATTATGTATTTTAGGTCTTGATTTTGAATTTTAATAAATTATTGTATATTTTAGAAATTATTTATAATATATTTTAGGGAAAATAGCACTTTTTCCCCTATGTTATGTGCATATAGCACTTTTTCCCCCTGAGTTATTAAAGTGACAGTTTTTCCCGCTCAGTTATTTTAAAAGTGGTAGTTTTCCCCCTTGTAATGTTAAATTAACATTTTTGCCCTTAAGAATAACTATTTCATTTATTTTTATTCTCTAACCAATTATTACTAATATGTATGGAAGATCATGGTTCGATACGAACCTAATCGAGCACTGTAGCAATTGAACTTAAATAGTATGGACGGTTACGGTTACGATTTAGAACCGAAAAAATAAAATAAAATAATTGTTGAATTTAGACTATTTTTAAATAAGAAATAAAATTATATAAATAAATAAATAAATAAGTTTTGATTGGCGGTTCAAAATCGAAAATTGGAACCGAACTGTACCGATTTATCAAAATAAGTGTTTGATCATTTTCACTATATATGACTGTGGTTCAGTTCCGATTCACGGTTCAACAACTATTTAATTTTATATTTTTTCGGTTCTGAATCATAGAGAGAACCGTTCATACTATTTTGGTATGATTGCTACAGTGTTTGGTTAGGTTCGAACCAAATCGTGATCATCATACATATAAGTAATAATTTGTTGTAGAAGAAAAATAAATGAAATAATTATTTTTAAGGATAAAAATGTCAATTTAACATTTCAGGGGGGAAAAATACCACTTTAATAACACAGGGAGAAAAAGTGCTATATGCACATAATATAAGGGGAAAAAGTGTCATTTTCCCTATATTTTAAATTTTAGGAATTATTATTTATGTTAGGCCTTATAAATTAATAATTTAGAATTTTAAGAAATTATTGTGTACTTTAAGAAATATTTATAATATATTTCGAATTTTAGGAATTATTATGTATTTTAGGCCTTATAAATTAATAATTTTGAATTTTAGGAATTATGATGTATTTTAGGCCTTCTAAATTAATAATTTTGAGCTGTAGGAATTATTATCATTTATATACAACGTCTGCCAGATCGACGTCGATTAAAATTTTAATCGACGTTAAAAGTACTAAAAAACCAATGTTAAAAGTGTTTTCTGTAATAGTGTGCCATACCGTCATAACATAGGAACCACGTTCAAATCAAATGGAACCACGCTTATTGCATTGGTTTAACAATTACCGGCCGGCCGGCCCCATGCAATAATACACTATCTCCTTCCCAGTAAGAAATAGTGCTCGGTACTTCAACCTCTTGAGCAAGTGTTTGATCAATGAAGTATTTATCCGAGTGGTTGACACAACCCTCAACCCCAACAGATGCCAATATATTATTACCGATAGTACATATAAAATGAGAGGTTTACTCAACACATTATTGGGTTTTGGATCTGATCCAAATCACTAAAACATTACCGAGCACCAGGGCCGGATTTTAGGGCGTGCAAGATGGGCAACAGCACAGGGCCCCAAAATTTTGGGGGCTCCTAGTCCAGCCCTAGGTCCAATAGTTAGTATACGTATTTGCGTCAAAGAATGCTAGAAGGACAGCTATTTTTAAATAAAATATTTGTAGTTTGTATTATCTTTAGAATTTTGTTCATAATAAATAAAGTTTGAATTTGTTTCAGCTTTTTTGCATTTTTCTCTTTGCAATTTTTCTTCAATTCGCAGTTTATTTATACTTTGATAGGGCCTCACTTACTTACCAGCACAGGGCCACGCAAATCAAAAAATCGGCCCTGCCGAGCACTAGGCCAATATTTAAATTATGATAAATTAATTATTTGTTATTCTTAATGTAAAATGATTTATAAGAGTATAAATATATTGTACTATTTACTTAATTCTTAATATAAACAATGAGACTATCACTATATATCTTAACACGAAATTTGAACTATGTTACACTATAGTTTGTGTATATATGACATTTCACGGTGTATAATATCAATCCTTAAAAAAGAATTAATGGTCGTGTCGATTGATTACATCTGAAATGATAACATTGAATCAATAGCTCGCACATATATGACCTCTGTTGGGGTTGAACCATGGAGTAGCACCCTTTCCACACTTAATTGATGCAAATATAATTAAAGTAGTTATACACAACTTGGAACAACAGTTATACCATGGACCCGGATCCACCTTACAAGTTAAAATACACAATTTATATATTGAATATTTATAATTTAAAAGGTAAACATTCAGTATGTAAATTGTGAACATTTAGTATATAAAATTGTGAACATTCAGTATGTAAATTGTGAACATTTAATATATAAATTGTATATTTTTGGACTCGGGTCTACATTATAATTTGCCCAGATGCGTGCAACTAGTAATGGGCCAATGATATTCATCTATTGAGTTGAGGTCATAAATAACATCTATAATTAATTATAGGTTACATTATAATTAGGGGGTGTTTTTCTCCAGGAAGAAATTTTGTCAACGCCCCAGTGGGGCCCATTGGATGGCAGAATAAAAGTGAGGCGCAGATTCGCACCCAGGCGGGCGCTTGCAGTGCACGCGTCCGCCTAGGCACCTAAATAATCTTTTTTTTTCTTTTGTTTTTTAGTTTTGTTTTATTTTTTCCTTTTATTTTTTCCCTCTACCCCTATTTTCTCTTTTCTAATCACACTCACAAATACTCTTCAAAAGCTACACCATTGAGGAAATCCTAAAACACAAACAATATGCCCGTCAATTGCAATTCCCATTATGAGGCCTACTATGAATATGTAACCAAATGTTTTTAAAGTCATCAGTATGTATGCTCAAACATGTCCAATACGGCATGTTCAATTTGATGTAATTTGATGAAAGGATGGGGTGATAGTTCCTCAGTAATATATTGTGGGATATACACTATTGGGTTGATTCTCATAATGATATGGGGTAAATACTTTGGTACGTACGTAATTTATCCAATAGCATCATAACATAGTGACTAGAGCCGTCAAAACGGACTTAGCCCACCGGGTAAGTCCGTCCCGTCCTACGAAAAGGGCAGAACGGGCTTTTTAGCCCGCTCCCGCCTAACCCGTGGGCTTTGGTGGAGCAGGCTTGGCGGGCCGGCGGGGACCTGCCAAATATATAATAAAAGAATGGAAAAAGTGTCAAATAGGCCATTGAACTTATCGCTTTTGTGCAATTGGGCCATTGAACTTAAAAAGTGTGCAATTCAACCATCAAACAAGAAAAATTTGTGCAATTGGACCATTTTTACAAAACTTTTTAATTCAATTTGAGTTAAAAACATTTCAATATTGACTCCCAACTAGTATGGTAGAAGAAAATGCCACTCTTAATACATATACGTTAGTAATATAATTGGATTTTACCAGAAAATTTTTGTAAAAATGGTCCAATTGCACAAATTTTACTTGTTTGATGGTTGAATTGCACACTTTTTAAGTTCAATGGCCTAATTGCACAAAAGCGATAAGTTCAGTGGCCTATTTGACACTTTTTCCTAAAAGAATTATTAAAATAAAATAAATAAATGCTAAAATAATAAATTTATAGCATTAAATATGATGTTTTCAACTTGTGTGTATAATATTAAATGCTAAAAAAAACATTAGTGTGTATAATATAATATACTTTGAATTTTGGTATTTTTACAGTAAACTGTAAATGAAATAAACTAATAAATTGTATAAATGATTTGTTATTGGTTTATAGACTAACACATTATGTATTTGATTATATATTAGTCATTATTATGTTTAAAAAATTATAAATACATTATTATATATTTAAACTATTCAAGTTATTTTAGTATACTCTTATTACCTTTTTACATTAATTTTTATTTAAAGTTAAAATTTTTGTCGGGCGGACCGACTAACATTAGGCCCAAAAGCGCGTCCCCACCATATGACGGACTTTAGCGGGCTTTGACAGGCCCCGCTCCGCCGGCCCGTTTCGACAGCTCTAAATTAGTGACTCTAATTGCTTAGTGTGACGGTAATGGTATTACGCATGATGAGTCAATCCTCCCGTAATTAATGTATATCAAGGGGCCAGCTCAGTGAACTCAAATTTGGGAATGGAAGGCATGATCTACGGAGATATAATTTTTACACAAATTAAACATACGAGGCAGTAAGTGACATTTATGAGAAAAATATATTTTACGTGCTTATAATAAATAGAAAAATAAAAAGAGAAAAAGAGAAAAACTATTCTCCATAACAATATTTTGTGGATAATTTAAACATCTTTCCAGTATTAATAATTTATTATTGTTTTCTAAGCATTGCAACAAATATATACCGAGGACCAGAATACGCAGCACATATATCATTATACCATTACCCAGAAAACACAGCTCATAACGGCACTACGCCTTTTTTTTTTTTTTGAAAACATATCCTTAAAGCGATATGTAATTATGTATATGTTTAGAGAAATCAATTTACAGAAATTTGTATTGAAAAATAGGAAAAGAAAATTAGCGTATCTAGAAATATTAGAAAACACTAATAAAGAACTACCATGATGGTTATTAATAAAACCTATAATCTCTTTATATTGTCTTATTTATCTATCTTTTTGATTTTCTGTTCTTGACTTTTCTTCTAATAGTGTGTTCTTAATTTCATATTCTTTTGTCTAATTTCTTTCTCTTTTATACTTAGTCTATTATTTAAATTATTTATTTCTTATTGTAGTCTATAATTTTCTTCAATAGATCCATTTATTTTTTCCTCTTTCTGTTTTATTATTTCTATACTTATTCTACAGCTTATAATATGTTGATTAATATCTCTATTATATTCTTGCTGCTATATATTCTAAAGCTTTCATTTTTTAACAAATATAATACTTATAACGTTCATATAGTATTTGTAAGTATGCTTCTATAGTATTAATTACATTTTTATTGTCATTTATTTCTAATTTTATTAATAACCATTCTGTAATTTGATTTCTCTAAAAATATACATAATTACTTACCGATTTAAGGCTCTGATACCAATTTCTGTACACAATTTTTTTTAAATTACATATATACTCTTTTTTTTCGGTTTAACATTAGAGTTTGGTTCGGTTTTGATTTCGGTTCGGTTTAAGAACCCAAATTTCAACATTTCCTAATTTCCCGAACATACGATCACATAATCACATAATCCATATCCAAAATATAAACATTATATAACAAAATAGCAATTCAAATTTCAAACATACTACTAAGTACTAATTGTGAAGTAAAGAACAATTGCGGCAAATAATAAAAGTGCAAAGTAGAGAACAAGCTATAAAGAAATCAAATAAAAAATTTAAGAAAGATATTAGAGAGAATAGGAATTGAATGACGGAGCATGCACTAAAGGACTCATATTTACTTCTTTATTATTATTATTGTTATTGTTGTTGTTAGTGTTGTTGTTATTGTTATTATTACTAGTGTTCGCACCCGTGCGATGCACATAATGGATTTGTTATAATATTTTAGGAATATTTGGATCGGTATATAAGTATAGAATCGAAATTATAACATCAAATATTATATATTGCAATTGAAAAGATGGTTTGGGTCGATTATGTTTTGTGATTATCCTTGCATTAATTTGACAAATAATTGTTGAATTAATACCTAATGTGTACATGTAAGCATTCGGTGCTGAAACTTTGGGAATTTTATATATCAGTGTTTAGGATTTGTATAACTTGGGCAAATTTGCTCTTTGAAAAAAAAACATAATATCACCAATTCGAATTACGCATTATTGAAAACCTCTTTGTAGACGGTATTAGAAGTACTAACAGAATCTTGTCCATCATCGTCTAGCACTAACACCTTCGGGCCATCAGGATGGCTGACTTGGGAAAAAGTCACGTACAATTGACCGTGATTAAAAGCTGGTTACCCAACATGAGTTAGTGTTTGGCCCTGATGTTAGTTGATATAGTCATGGCATATGCAAGCATCAATGCAAATTGTTTACGCTGAAACTTGAAGGGCAATCTCACATCAGAAGGAGTGAAAGACATTTAGGGGATAAGAACTTTGGTTCCTTCATGTTTCCTATTAACTATTCTTGCTTTGACAATATGATATGCCAATCTTGTGACGATGAGACGCGTACCGTTGCAAAGACCAAGAGGGTGGTCTATGTACCGCAATAACATAACAGGTGCGCCAACCATTAATGTCAATGAATGATTAGGGAGTCTAAACAATCTCAAACTATTTAGAAATTCAGGAGTTGTACTTTTGATAGATTTTCACCGTTTGATTCTGTCTTACACAAACAGTCACAACTTAAATATGTTCGTCCTTTTGTAGTGTTCATGTCGCACATGTATTGATTAATTTGATAATAAAATCAAAGAATTAATACCTCCAATGGTCCTCCGAGTATTAGCGATTTACCAGATGTGGTCCCTTGACTTTTAAATGACCTTCAATGGTCTTCCAAGTTTTAAAAAATAATCACTTGTGGTCCTAATTCTTAAAATGACCCAAGTTTAAAATGACCACAAGACGTCCTAAAAGGATCATAGGTGGTTATTTTTTAAAACTTGGAGGTCATTTAAAAGTCGAGGGACCACAGTTGATAAATCGCTAATACTCGGAGGACCATTGGAGGTATTAACTCTAAAATCAAATAAGTACATAATAATTAACAAATTAATTGTAGTAAATCAATAGTTTAAAACAACAAATAAATCATAATAATTAACAAATTAATTAAAGTAAATCAGTAATTTAAAACAACAAATAAATCAAAATTTATATAATAAAATGTAAACGTTATTACAAATAATTTGAATTTGAGTTGTATTACCAATTCTAGACATATTAATAGGTGTTGTTGAAAAACTATATTGTATTAGAAATTGTATTAACATATTTTAATGCCCAATTGTAGTACGAATATGAATTGTATTACCATATTTTACAATATTTCGCAAACTTTAATAGTATAGGAGTGTTTTCGACGTTAAGTTAAAATAGAGGATTTTGTTTTTATTAATAGTTAGATTACGTTGCAGAAAAATATATGTACTGTAATATTACGGTTAGTAATTTATTCTTGCATTGTATTACGAATAGAAAAATAAGAAAGAACATATATATATATATATATATATATATATATATATATAGTATTAGGATTTCTATTACCAAATTTTAATTTACATCCAATTGCAGTACGAATAGGAATTGCATTACCATATTTTACAATATTACGCAAACCTTAATAGTATATGACTATTTTGAACTGAAAGTTAAAATGGAGGATTTTGTTTTTATTAATAGTATAGATTATTATTATTATTATTATTATTATTATTATTATTATTATTAAAACCTAATATATTCGGTTCGATTTTTAACCGAGCCGTTTCGTTTACAAGAATCCCGAAACGTTCGATTTTTCAGTATATTAGTAGTTCGGTTCGGTTGTTCGGTTGGATAAACCGAACCGAATTGCCTACCCCTAACCACAATAGATTTACGCTAACGTCGTAGACAAACGGCGTTAGATGCAAATCCAATGTCATCAAAGGCAGCGCCGAACGCCCGTCTCCTGACCCTCTAATTCTCACCCCGCTTGTCCCCAGCACCTTCTTCTCCACTGGCTATGCACCTACCACAAAAAGCAAGTCAGCCAGCCTCACTTCCTGCTTGCCATGCATGATGAAATATACTGCTTCCTAGAAGGGTTGGTCGAAAATTTTATAGGTTCGGAGCAAAATTTTTAATAAAAAGACCCTATTTTAAGCAATTATTTTTTAATATCATAACCTTAATCCCTCACATTATTAATATTAAGATCAAAAGAGTTAAGTGCATCAATCAATTCATTAAAAATATTCAAACTAGATGTATCATCCACTTTCAAAAATTCTAAAAAGTATTCATCTATTTTTATATTGTTATTAGACATATTAATACACTATACATACCACTAAATTCATTTGTTCTTCATGACTCACATCTGGCAGTAGATCAGAGCATATCAGAGCTAGGATCAAAGCAATTAGTTGTGATTCTATTAACTGCTCTATTTATTTCTTTTTTTTTTTTAACTTTTTTTCCACTTCGAGATAAGTACTTTTTAGATAGCATTATATAAAACATATTTTAAAATTTGTATATAAGAAAGAACAAAATCACCTAAAATCGAGATCAGAGCTAGAATGAGGCAATGCTTACAATAAATTTTCAAATTTTTATTAATTTATTTAATCTTTTTTCTTAAACTAGGGATTTCTTTATCCACAATAACTCATTCAACAATAATGGTTGAACCAAATGAACCCCAAGCAGAACACCTAAAGGAAAGTCCATAGCTCCTATATCATAATCTCATTGCATGACGTTGTCATCTATGCTACCAACAATAACCGAATTGCAAATAACACACACCAACAAAAAGTAAGAGAACAAATAGTAAAGATGAAGACAATAACAATGTTACTCAAAAGAGAATTAAAAACACTTAGAAAAATTCAAATGAAAAGTAGTATTTATTTAGACTATCATTTTTAGATCAAATATTTAAACTATCGATTTTAAAAGGTTGCAAACGTTTATTTTATTAATAATTATAATGAATTTTCTATATTATCTTGGATTCATATACTTTGAGTTAGATATTTAAATAAAAAAATTCGACATTCAATTACCCATATATAAACTTCTCCTATATAATCTTGCATTGATATACTTTCAAATATTTATTTAAATATAAGCATTGGGCATTAACCATACGCGCAATGCGCGTATGAAACTATATATATACAAATAAGAGCCAAAGAGAGTTAGGCCTAAAATGGGTAGAAAAATGGCGGTCAAATTATTTAATCAAATAGATGGTTCAGATTGTTTAGATTTATATTTTTCGTTGAGATTTCCTAATTTATCCTTAATGATAGGATTATCTGTTAAGTTTTATGTTAAATATTCTCTTCTCCGTTAATATTCCGTTAACTTTTAACTTACCCATTAATTTTTATAAGAAAGGTCTTTGGTTCGAACCTCATCCCAATCAAATTTGGCATAATTAAGTTTCTCACTCTATTTTACTCTTATTAAAAAAATATTCATTATCAATAAATTAAATAAGAAAAATAATTTCATTAGTTATATTATATTTATTTTCTTTAATGCAAAGATTCTGTACATTCAGATTCATCAATTGATATCCATTACATTGTCTATTATGTTATTTTTACACTATCTTGTAATTAAATATCAAAGTTATAATACAAAATAATGTTATATATTTATTTACCAAGTATTTTATTAATACCATGAAAAAAAATAAAAAAGAATAGTTTGAAATCAATTATATTAACTACTTGGGGGATTTGTTGACAATAAAAGTACTCAAATAACCCATTACCCAGCAAATTGAAATGAGAAATTAAACTACCTTTTAATATCTTTGGAATACATCATATTTAAAATTTTCAAATTTTTACTAATTTATTTAATCTTTTCCCTTAAACTAGGGATTTCTTTATCCACAATAACTCATTCAACAATAATGGTTAAACTAAATGAACCTCGAGCAGAACACCTAAAGGAAAGTCCATAGCTGCGCTCCTATATCATAATCTCATTGCATGACGTTGTCATCTATGCTTACCAACAATAACCCAATTGCAAATAACACACTACCAACAAAAAGGAAGAGAACAAATAGTAAAGATAAAGACAATGACAATGTTACTCAAAAGAGAATTAAGAATACTTTGAAAAATTTAAACTAAAAGTAGTACTATATTTATTTAGACTATCATTTTTCGACCAAATATTTAGATTATCGATTTTAGAAAGTTGCAAACATTTATTTTAGTGACAATTATAATGAATTTCCTATATTATCTTGGATTCATATACTTTGAGTTGTATATTCAAATAAACAAATTCGACATTCAATTGCCTATGTATAAACTTCTCCTATATTATCTTGCATTGATATACTTTCAAATATTTATTTAAATATAAGCATTGAGCATTAACCCATTCGTGCAATGCATGTGTAAAACTAGTATATATATATATAGTAGAGTTTAGGTGCGGTTGCGCATTCCCGTGCGGTCGGTGCGGTTTACACCACTCAATGTTAAGAAATGCACCACACAAATATGCACTATTAGGTACACATCAACACAAAACACACCACTAGGTATAAAAAAATACACCACACAGTGTTCAGAAATGCACAATTAGAAACAGGGGAGTTATGAGGTATTGTTATGCATTTTCATTGTGGTGTGTTTCTTAACATTGAGTGGTGCATTTCTTAACATTGAGTGGTGTAAACCGTACCGACCACACGGGAAGACGCGACCACATTTGAATAGAAATCTATATATATATATAATTGTGTTCGCATGTAGAAGGCCTTCCCAGGTGCGACGTCCAGGATTAACCGTGATTAAAAAAACGCGCGGTGACAATTTGATCTTTTTGCATCTAGGTCAAATTTAAGGTGTCTGATTTTCCTTCTTGATGTGCATGATTTTTGTGCTTAAGGTTTAACCGATGCACCTTAAGAGAGAAAGCCACGCACTTAAAACTTTAAAATGATGCACCTTAAATTTCAACAATTGACGCACCTTAAGCACACAAACCACGCGCCTTAAGAAGTAAAACAACGCATCAAAAACTTTAGATCGACGCACCTTAAGATTCAACAAAAACGCATCTTAAGTTCTAATTGAAGAACTGACGCATCTTAAGCACAAAAACCATGCATGTAAAGAAGGAAAATAATGCACCTTAAGTTTGACCAATACGAGAAATGACCAAATTGTCACCGCGTTTTTTTAATCATTGTTAATCCTGGATGTTAATTTTGACTAGATCAGTGGCCCTCATCTCACCTAACGTTTCACTTGAGCACATCCACCGCATTTGGTATATATATGTGTGTGTGTGTGTGTGTGTATGTATATGTATGTATGTATGGATGTATGCATGCATAAAAGGATCCGACAATTAAAGTGAACTAAATAGCAACAAATTGACAAACAATTTCAATCAATTGGATCTAATAGTACATTATTAATTAATTACAAATTAATTTCTGTGATTCTACTTTATTATTAAGAAAATAGATATAGAGAATCTCTAAATAAATAAATATGAATTTTTTAAAGAAATTTGAATATGTAATGTTAACCGATTAATAATGCGGAAGGAACCACAACCATTTGAAAATATCGTGGTTTTAACGAAATTGACATGATTTTTATGTATTCACATACCCAATTATTTTAGTGAATTAATTATCATTTAATGCATAAATCGGACTAGATTTTGCGTACTACAATTGAAGATGGATAGCGTTTGATGATGATGGCTTGTGATGTGCAATGGTAACAATGTCAAAGTTACGAACATATTGTAGGTGAAAACGTTAATAGAAAGCATGTAGGTGTACCATCTATTGACATCTAATAGTTTTAGGTTTGAGACAACAATTATGTAGACCTAAGAGCTAGTTATATATGTTAGGTTTGGCCAACTTAATTACATCCTAGACTAGACTATATACACTCCAACATTTTGAATGGTCATAAGTTGAAGTCTTAGAGCATCCTTACAAAAGATTTTGTAGAGTTTTTCAGCAAAGTTAAAGGAGAGAGAAGCTTATTTGGAGAGGAGAGAAGAGATAAAAGTGAAAAAAAAAAAAAAAATTTTGCAATGATATAAGTTTTTTTTGGGTCTTACATTGATTTTTTTTTTTTAATAAAATACATCTTTCTAGTGTGCATTTTACACACCAAGTGTGCCTACTGGATGCGTTAATAATACTTTTTTTTTCCTTGATACCACTGTTTTTTTTTTATTTCCCTATAAAAGTTTTATTTATCTCCTAAATATGTGTTTTTGTCAAAATTAAATTAAATTTTGAAAACATAAGTGATAAGTCACACGTGAGCATGGTTTAATTTGGGTGCCCATTGGACGCATCAAGATGGTCACTAGCTTTTCTGGTTTTTTTTTTTTTCTCTCGTTATTTGTTAATTTCTTTACACAATATTTTTTGTTAAAAACTCAACAAAAAAAAAAAAAAAAAGAAGAAAAATGATACTTTTTCACCAATGGCCTTGCTCTTAGAGCCTACACTCTTAGGGATGGGATGGCTAAATGTAGCTTAGGGAGGGGCCATGGTCAATTCCCTCAACACAACAAATTAATAACGTACTATATTCCAACCATAGGTGAGTTAGCTTAAATTTAATAAATAAAAGAAAAAAAAATCTAAAGTACTGAAAAGTAGTGATACTTTTTATATCGAGTCTAATTAATTATATGCATATATTTTTAGGATTATATCAAATATATATTGTGCATATAAGGGTGGGATCAAGTCGACAATATTTGATCCGCTACAATTCTTAATTAAATCATACATGCATAGTTGTACCTATTGCAAAAGACATAAGTGTAGATTGATATTAGATATTTGCAAACTTTTCTCATATTTTTTAAAGTATCACACAAGATCAATCGTATTAAATAATTTAAAAACAACAACCTTTTTTTTCAAGGATTAATTAGTGTACGTTGCTGGCAATTTCGTTTTTAAAGAATATATATAAAATATAATATAATGGAGTAAAACAATTAAGTGTAACATTACTTATTATTTTTTTTTGGATATAATAACAATAGAAATCTATCGTCACTAGTTGAGAGTATACACTAGGTAAACCTTACTTTTGTGAAATAACATACAAACTACAACTACATACTAATATTATAGAAATTAAGTCAAACTTATACTGCTTAAAAATGAAAAAGTAGTAAACATTGTTATTAACTTATTATTATCTACTTGATATGATCACTATAACAATTATTTACGGAGTACAACTTAATTTAGGATAGGATGAGCCTGAACCAATTTGGCGATTACCATTAATTATTAATATAGTAAAATTATAGAAATCTAGTTAAACTTATATTCATTGGAAAATGAAATTGTGTCTTTTATTATTATTTACTGATCATTCTAATAATTATTTACAAATTGATTTGGGTTGAATGATGAATATCTTAAATTATAATATAATTAAAATATTTTATACATAACTATTCTCGATAAAATAAAAAAAAATAATAAAAATAAAAACTCTAATTCCAAGTTATGAACCCCAAGTTGAAGTCAAATTCTTCATTGGCTATATAATATATGGTTGATATCTTTGGGATAGTGGGAGTTGATTTTGGCATGAAATTCCAACCTTCGACCAATTCCGAGATTGGATATGTCATATCATAATGCATAATTTGAGCACTTTGGTCAAATGGAGATTCCAAAAGTAATTATTATTGTATACAATAACCTTGAAGTTCAATTATTTATTTATTTATTTGATTCCCCTTTTTAGTTTTCTTATTGTTATTATTATTAACTATATAACATAATTGCCTATTTCTATATTGCTTTTTCAAATGTCTTGGTTCATCCATCCATAAAAGTGACAATTACCAAATAGGAAACTACTTTCATTTTTGGGTACTGATAATGTTTTTTTTTTTTTGTGTACCCAAAGATTTCCGTAAAACACAGTAACTAATTCCTTCGTTGAATTGTAAGCACTTCTTTAAAGATTAAATAATTGACCTTTGGTTAATGATGAAGGAGTCATTTATCACTCAACCACACCCTAAATTTGAGTACTGATAATGCTAATTATTGCTAATATGGATTCATTTGCCCGTCAGTTAATACCCATGCAGGTTCGTATTCCCCATAAAGTGCTTTTGTAGCTACTCCTACAAACATAAGATTTTGGTTAGAGGTAATTACAATTCCTTTCCATTTAATTTCTATATACTTTTGAAGGCAATCAAATTTTTTGTTTGGTTGGAGGAAATTGCAATTTTGCAGAATTGAAATTCTCTCATTTTCATGGAATTAGAATCTCATGCCCCCTTGGTATTTCAATTCTATGAATTTTAGGGAGAAAAAAAACTTTGGGACAAAATTGTCCCTATCTTTTTCAACATAAAATTGATGTTTGACCTCTTTTTTTTATTATACTGTGTCTTCTTCTTATACTCTTAACACAAAACGTCAATCAATAGGTCAATCTCAATCAAATATGCTTTCTCAAAACTCCCTTATCTATTTTACTTATTTTGTTATGCAATTCTAGGGTTTATTTACAGCATGTTACATAAATTTTCAAAAGCAAAATTAGAATTTGGTCATTTAGGATTAATAATAATAATAATAATAATAATAATAATAATAATAATAATAATAATAATAATAATAAGTATGGGTATTTTGGACTTTATACTACTTATTCCCATTTAATTTCCATGTATACCAAACATTGAAATTGAAATTCCTAATAATTCTATTCATGCAAACTAAACACTGAAATTTAAATTAACACTTCATTCTCATATTATATATTCATCTCCCATCAGTCCCATGGAATTGCAATTCCTTTCTCATCTAATTCTCTCCTTCAAACCAAACGCATCGTTATAATGTGTTCCGATTACTATAAATAGAGGTCTCCACCAACTTGTTGAGGGATATAATTTCTTAGTTTTAGTACACTAACCAACTATTAAAAAGTTTTTCGAGTTCATCTTACATTTAAGTATTGTACTAAGACTGAATTATTAGAATTCAAATATCATTAATAGACACACTTTCTGCAATAAAATGTGTAAATACTATTCTTCTCCCAAAGTGGAGACATTTAAGACATTTTAAACTGAATTTAATTTATTTAAAAATTAATTTAATAGTACTAAAAAACTTTAAATTTAAAGGATTAAAAGTGATCAAATTAATAATAACAATAATAATTAAAAACGAAGATGTCATTTTTTTTTTAGTACTATTGACTCTGTTACAATGTAGTATATATTAATAACTATTTTCTCAACCTACTGAAGCACAAAGAGTCAACAGTCAATATATAGTTGTCTCCATTGAGGTTCGAACACACTCCCATCATCAATGTGAGAGTGTAAACCGGGACACCGGGTGCCATTCTTTTCAAAGAAAAAAAAAAAAAAACAAGATGCCCATATATTTAAATGACAAAAGTGATACTTGCCTCATTTTATCTGTCATACTTACTATTTTTTTGTCAAAACAACTCTTTCTTCTTTCTTTATTTTATTTAGTATTTCTTTTACTTATATTTAAATTTAAATTTTTGTGTTTAATAATACTTTTAGTGTAGTTTCTAAATATATAAAATTTGTATACTAATACTAAACTTAATATTATGAAAAATTGGATTAAAAATAACTTCATTCAGAACTCGTTAACCGAACTAGACACATGAGACATTTAGAATTAAATATATTATGCTTTGTATTTATTTAATTAATTAATGTCACTATCACATCATCAATTTAATCCTTCCAATTAGTGTTACTGCAAGCTAGGTTCACCATAGTGGTATAGTAGATAGGACCTCATTAATTGCTATTTATTTATTTATATATTTATCTGATAGAATATACAACATACACACGTATATGCATACATACATATATACATACACTTTGTCTCTCTCTTTTGGTCCCGGGTAGGATTCGAAGCATGCACTATGTTGCTGCTAGGAAAACAAATTCGAAAAGTATCAAATTGGCCCCCTAAGTTGGGTGGATAGTGCAATTAGGCCCCCTAACTGAAAAAAGCTTCATTCAAGCCCCCTAAACTGACAAAAAAGTGTAATTGAGTCCTAAATGACTTGTTTATCATGTCAAATTCAGTTAGGGGGCCTAATTGCACTATCCACCTGACTTAGAGGGCCAATTTGACACTTTTTCATTATTTTATTTTATTTTTTCAAAACAAATATTTTTATTTATTAAAAATACTATTTATTATAAATAAAAAATAAAAAATATTAAAAAACAGCCACCGACTGTTTAATAATTTGGTCCTGCTGTCAAATTAATTTGTAGAGTTCGTCCCGACCCAAGTGTTGGTCATACTTACTTTTCGTCCCTAAGTTATCATTAATGTTTCATTTTTTGTCTCTTTACTAATAAAATATTAGGGATGAAATTTTCAATTTTAGTATAACTCAGGAACGAAAAGTGAGCATGACCAACACTCAGGGACAAATTCTATGTTGGTGTTGCACTTTTCGTCCTTTCGTGCTCACTTTTCGTCCTTGAGTTATACTAAAATTGTAAATTTCGTCCCTAATGTTTTATTAGTAAAAAGACAAAAAGTGCAACATCAATGATAACTTAGGGATGAAAAATGAGTATGACAAACATTTAAGGACGAATTTTACAATTACCCTATAACATAGGGACAAAAAAATGTAATTTTCCGTTTTTGTTTTTGTTATTATTTTCGTTTATTTTTAATTATTTTAAATAATTATTTTTAAATTAATTAAAATAATTTTACAAAACTTTTTAATAATATAAAATTATTTTAAATAATTTTTTTATAAAAAAAAAAAAACAAAAAAAACAAAAGTCGGCAGTCCCCAGCTGGGATTGCCGACTTTTGTTTTTGTTTTTCTTTTTTAAATATTTAACAAATTATTAAAATTATTTATAAAATATAAATTAATTTGAAAGTAGGACCAAATATGATTCAAATTACAAAGTTTTGCACCTAATTTCAATCCAAGGAGTAGTAACCTGTTAAACAAGTCATTTAGGACTCAATTGCACTTTTTTGTCCGTTTAGGGGGCTTGAATGAAGCTTCTTTCTTCTCTCTTTTTTTTTTCAGTTAGGAGGCCTAATTGCACTATCCACTAGACTTTGGGGCTAATTTGACACTTTTTCCAAACAAATTAATGCGTATAAACTTATTATTTTGGGTTGGTTAATTAGTTTACTAGTTGAGGTGTGCCCTAAGGACACTATTAGTACATATATTGTAAGCAATATGGTTTAATTTTATTAGGAGAAATCAGAAAAATATCCCAAGTATATATATATATATATATATATATATATATATATATATATATATATATATATATATATATATATATATTGCATGTTTGATGGTTCAATTACACACATTTTAAGTTAAGTAGTCTAGTTATACAAAATTATAAATTCAGTGATTTATTTGACGCTTTTTCATAATATAAATACGAAATTCTCTCACTACTCTCTAATTCTTCATTTGCATGCACACCTAAGAGCAGAGAAAAAGACAATATCAAAATAATTATAGGGGAAAAAAACCAACAACATACCGAACAATATTGTGATAATAATTTTCAAAAATATGCAAGTATTTGCCTTGTTCTCGCAGAGTATAAAAACATATAGTTTTAAGTTTACATATTATTTTAGGGTAAGTATCAACTAAATCGATTAAATAGTTAACTCGATTGATTTATCTCTTCACCTAAAAAATATATTTTAACTTTAAAGAACAATTATGTTCGTAGACCTTTTCATAAATAAAAATTTACACGTTGTGTTACATTAATATTATTGGAGGGATTTAATTATTTATAGATTTGACTTTTTTGCAAGTTGCAATTGCATGGTGACCAAGACGTGCCACTACTAATATTTAAGTAGCCGAAATTAAAAGACCCTTGTCTAATATTTAACTAGCCGCCCACCACCCACCCAACCCTGCCACCCCCAAAGTAAAAAATAAAAATGAAAAGAGAAAAGGTGACAATAATTAAATTGGACACGTGTAATAACGTGGAGCATAGATGTCCCATCCAAATTTGATTCATCCAAATTTGACACATATAGATTTACTTTTACTATTACGTGCCGATTTGTAACTAGGCAGACAACCAACACAAATATAACCTTATATTTCTTGTCAAAACTATGTAGGAGTGTAGGACTTAATTATATATATCATGAGTTAAAATGGGTAGCTCTTGTATGTGATTGTTTCACGTAACACACTTAATTATATATATCATGAGTATAATTCTTATATATATATATTGTTATAATGTAATGCTACATACACAAATCACATATGAAACATTTTCACCTCCTTCAAATAATTCGTTAGCTAATAAAATGAGTTAAGTGTGTTAATAAAGGATATTTATAGAGAAGTTAATGTGTATTTCTCTCAAAAGGTTGAATCCCCAACTCGACAAAATATTTGGGAGGATGTAAATTACAGTGACTCAATAACTCAGCATACAATGTCAAATTTCGGTGTGCATAAGTGATTTGTTCACTTTGGGCCCCACAATGCCACTGCCGAGGTCCAAATTGAACCTTGGTCTTTTCTCTCAAATACTGTGTTGAATATTTATATAGTAATGGAGAATTAATGTTTCAAATGTCTACCATGGTAAATAATATTTGGAGTTGAGGAGTAATAAATATTATTTGATTTGGTAGAAGTATGATTTTGGGTAGTTCGAGAGGTATCGAGAGATGCTTTGAGAGATCAGCGAGAGTTAAGTTCGTGGCATGTCAATGTCGAGTGACGAATTGATGTCTCGAAGGTTTCTATGTCTCGAAGGCTTCGTATGTCTCGAAGTGACATAAAATATATTCTATGTCTCGAAGCTCTGAACTGTTGTTCACATGGTTGAAGGTTGGTTACGTGCACACTTGATTATTATCTGAAGTATTACAAGGTATGAAGTGTTTTTGAAACACATTTTCATACCTTTGTGCGTAACAGATGTGAACCGATTTATCTTATCCAAAATCAATTGAAATTCAAATATATGTTTGAAAGTTGGTTTACCAAACGGCTATAAACTCCCAGTAACTGCTGATAGCGGTTGGAATTTTTCTCTATAAATTCATGGGAGTATCATCTGATGAAGTACGCAAGTTTTGCATACTATCTACATATTTCACAGTTCAAAACTCTCCAGAAAGTTTCTTTTAAAGTAACAAAGAACTTTGTTTCATCTTCTTGTATCCCATAAGATTTAATCTTGAAACCTCGTTGCTTTCATAGAGGAAAGATTAAAAGCTTATAGGAAAGTGATATCACGCCTGAAGATCTCATTTCCTCTCCTCTTTTCTTCCTCCTATCCGTTACTTTTTCCAACATACTGCACATTGAACCAGTGAGCTAAGTCTGTGCGGGCGAATTAATATGTGTACTGATTAGATGGCATGAATGGTGTTTGCTCAACAACTAGACCTCATGTTGGTCATCCCTCACAATATTATAGTTGCATATACATCATCTAAGTTCATAAAACAAATTTATTTATAAAAAAAAAATAACAGAGATTTAAATTTAGAAAATGATCCCAATAAAAAGAAAGAATAAAAGAATGAAAAATTCAGACGTGTGTACCACACACTCATTCTATGATTTGATTTATTACAACTCTTCTCCTTCGTGCGCGAGAGAGAGTGCTTCTAAACTATACAATTCAAATTTATTTTGAAAGGGAATTGTATATATACTAGGAAATTTATAGTAAATTGTGAAAATAGTTATTTAAAATGTCAGTTTACTATAAATTTCCTACATTTCTATGGTCTAAAAATAATGTGAAGAATATACTTGGTTGGCCCTTTGTAAAGGGAACCTTAATGGGGCCAACTATGGCTGATGAAATCTCAACTAATCAAAATTTTTTTAAAGGTATATATATATATATATATATATATATATATATATATATATATATATATATATATATAAAAGCCACCATCAACGGCTGACCTTTAAGCATTATATATACGGAAATACATACACATATATTATAAATATATAGATGACAAATTTAGGCAATATGCTGGTGGGTACCATCCCCCACAAGCATACTAGTTCTCTATTTAATTTAATTACATGTTCCCACATTTCAATATTATACATACATGCATATAATAATGTGTTTGTGTGTATGTATTATTGGATCGAACTAAGTTATACCAATATATAAAATTTGAGAAGATTTTGCAAATAATAATAAAGAGTAATGTACGCAGAGATCAGAGGTGTGAATCTCCTCTGACAAAATTAGAAGTTACGAGTTTAAGTTTGGGAATGTAAATACCCTAATATTTATGAGGAAATATTTTGTCACTTAATTATGAGATCCTACAAGACATAGAATAGTCGTGCAATATAGTGTGATCATTGAAATATGTAATTAGACCAAAAAATAATACTGAGTAATGTATGCAAAGAGTTTGTATTACATTAATGTTTTGAGTACGAGAGAATATCAAATGCGATGTCATGAACCCTATATGATTTCTCAATGGAATGTGCCTTAGGCCTAAGGCAATTTTAAAAGGAATATATATGTCATAAATTTTTGTTATACTCAAATTTCGATAAAATTCTTGTTACATGAGCAAAGAAACTTTTCTATTACTTCTTGCTCTATTCACTAGTTTCATATCCAAAACTATGCTTAATGATCGAAAATCAAATTCTTTCCCACTTGAACCATACTTATGGCATTATTTGACTACTCCTAATAGTTCATTGAACAATAGCCATGTTATTAATTGTAGTAGTAGTATGCTACTTATTATCAAACACTTAATTACTTTTAACTATCTTTAAATTTGAGCTCTCTAACTTAATCATGTTTTCGAACTACTCTACGACCTATTTTCAACACTCTCGGGGCTCCTATCTCACAGCAATTAGACTTGTTAGATTATGACTTTCTCGCCTACTCTAGATCGAGTATTATTATTTTATCAATATTTATAAAATTTATACTAAATATAATTAATATAATGATGAGGAATGATGTAGGCATGTGAGGCCCACTCTCTATGCTTAAACAAAATACATAGTACCAAATTATAAAAACAAGCCGTCACGAATTAAAATATATAGGGATGTACGGAGTAAATAAATAAATGAATGAATAAAATATAGAAAAAGTTTATTGGTTGCAGAAAATAAGGATGCAGAACCTTGGAAATGGAAAACATTGGGCTAAACATTAATCTTAAATAATAAAATTTAAAATTAAATAATAATTTTGGGAAGTTAAATTTGTGTTACCACAACTTTCCCACGTTGCCCGTGGACTTCCCTGCACCAAGGAAACCTCAGGAGATGGCCACGTGTCAGAGTGACAATATCTGCTGACGCTGATCGCATCTTCCACAACCCAAATATTACGTCATGCCCCACGTGACCCCGGCCCCACATCCAAATGGACCGTTCGAATTTTTCTAAAACGTGAGCACATAATCTTATGAATCTTTATCTGTGAGACAAATTGAATCATAAAAAAAATGTAATCATTACGAGGGATATCTTGATTAATTAATTGATACGAAATATGTTTTTTAATTCAATTATGAAAAATATTATAAAATAAACTTACTTTTATTGAATTATATATAGTCAATAAAACCTAGAAGTTTAAAATTTACATCATCGTACTCAAAGTGTTTAACCTTTAATTTTTTTATTTTAAAATTTTTGTAGGTTATATTTTATTTTTGAAATTATTAAAGTAGTTGTTTGTTTATATATCTACATTGCAAATAACTAAGGTACTAAATTATTCAAGTAGCTTTTTGTTATATTTTTTTAATTATTCAAGTAATTTTTTATGGTCTAGTGATGCGAAGTAACTCTCCCAAATAGTAAGCTATAAGTTCGAGTTTCAGTGGGGCGATATTGACTCTTTGTACTTCAGTAAGTTGAGTTATGAACTTAACAGATGTTACAAATAAGAAATTACTTGTTTTAATTTTTAAATACATAGATTTTTTTTTTGAGGGGTACATAGATTTTATATATTAACACTAAATATTAAAAATTAAATTATAAATACGTTAAGTTAAACTTTTTGAATGGAATCATATAAATACGTAAGATTCGAGACGAAAGGAATATGTATTTTTCGTTCTTAATTACGGAGTAATTTTTTTTCCGACATGCATGTTGCGTAATTCCAACAGTCATTGGGAGTATCTTGTACACGTCAGCTCCGTATAGGCTGTGCGAAAAAAGAAGTCTTGGTGACGTCATCGATGACCGATCTACCCCCACACACAAGGCGGGGAGCCCCGCCTACCGTCCTATTAACTATTAAGCCATAGTCAATGTGACGTCAGAAAGCAATTAACACACTCCACAACCCCCATACTATACCTAAATTATAATTTCACCCCAAAATATCTCCAGCTTTTACAAACAACTTTTGTAGTTTTTTTTTTTTTAAGCCCAAAATCTCTCGAGCCAAAAGCGTCCACACTCAGATCTTATAGGATGATGGATGAGTAAATAACGATAGCTCAACAACTTCTTATTTGAAAAGAACAATGTTTAGTGACTATAAGGAGCCACCACATTGTATGTAATTTTTACAATGCGACTATTAAGTTTTAGACCTCATTTGGTAACATAGTTAGTTTTTCAGTTAATTTAGTTTATTTAACTACTATTAGCTGTTTTTCTTCAAAAAAAATTACTATTAGCTGTTTGATTTAGTTAAACAATCAATATGAATGCTTGATTAATTAGCTTTTTGTAACAACTTATTGCTTCAAAATGTTAAAATTAAAAAAAATTGTACAAACAATTTTTTGTGAAAGTAATTTTGCATATAATCAGTTATCAACTAACAACTAATTTACCAAACACTTTTGATTTTTCTACAATCAGCTAATGCTATCAACTAGTCAAATACATTAGTCAATCACTAGTCAAATCCATTAACCAAATCATCTATTTACCAAACACCATCTTAATCTTATGTACTTGTTTACAATATATCATTGAGAAACTCGTACAAATGAGAGTTTTTTTTTTTGGTTAATTGAAAAAACGAATTTAGAAGTTTTATATACTCCGTACACTTTTTAATTTGTTTTAAAGAAAAACAACTCGTAATTTTCATTGATAAAAGAAAACAAAATTATATCAAATATTTACAAGTGGGGCGCCAAGTTTGAGAAGTCATCACTTTTGTCATTTTCTACTCAATTGTAATAAACCTTTTACTCCGTATTTAAAATTTATAATATCAAGAAGATTAAGACTATGTTATTTGCACTTATTTTTATAACTTATCTCGTATAGTACAATAAGATTTACTAAAAGTGTTTGCAAACAATAAAAACAAATTTATTATAGTTTACAACAGTTGATAATTAAGCAAATTACTAATACAACTCTAAGGTTAATTAGAGGTATACCATGTGAATTCAAATCGAATCTAGATTAATCTCATAGCAGTAAGTATACTCAATATTGTATAAAAAAATATTGCATCCAAAAAGGTATAAAGGCTTCTGTGATGCTTATGATGGTATATATATACAACTATACAAGTGATGAAAATCATATACAAATTTACAGAGTATTTGATAATTATTGGATGTAGTAATAGTGTATTATTAATGAACATTCATTTACCCGTTACTCATTTAGTGTCACAAGATAGATTTCATGTAGAGAACATTTTCAAGTAGTGACTGTGAATTTTTTCGTAAATCAAATACTGAATTATGAATCTAAGCTAGAGATAATATATATTATTGTTCAGCCCTTCCCGCTTGGAAAGACGTTAGGCACACAGGTGGAGCTTTTCTTCTTCTTCTTCTTTTTTTTTTTGAGTACTATTGATTATATGACAAGGTAGTATATGTTCTATACTTTCTCTATCCATTGCAGTTTAAAGAGTGAATACCCTACCACCGGAGTATAATTCTATGACCTTCACTCAATGAGAGACACAGAGATGTCATCTAAGCACGAGGTGATTTGCAAGTGGAGTTTCCTAAACAATGCTTCTTTGATCCCTATATGCTCCCAGGAATAGATAATTAATTGAATTTTTAATTTAATTTTTTTAATATAATGACGGAAATTTGTACTAAACTTAATATTTAATAAGACTAAGAAATGATAAGAAAATTAATTATGTTAAAAAAAATTAAAATTGAATATAATTTAAACAATATGAAATGAATAGTATTCTTTTCCTTTGATATAGTGAGGTCAACTCGATCGATCTTGTCTGAATTCAAGAAAATAATGTTCGAAAGCAGTGAACGTAGAAAGGAACACGAGCTGAGGTTGCACAAAACGACATATTTGACATTGGATCTTTGGTCATTTGTAATATACTAAGATAAGATTAGTACGTACTGAAATTTTTGGTCCCCCTTTAAGCACTTCGCCCATTAGATTCTTGGGAAAACGTAATAGCGACATTTTTTTAGGGGGTGGGTGGCTTCTTAAAATGATTTATTTTGTTTTTAAATGATTTATTATTGTTTTTTTTTTCAAAATAATGATTTATTACTGTTATGACTTATGAATGAGAGTGAATTGAAACATCGAAACCCGTGACTTTAACTAACACATTGTAGTGTAATTGGAAAAGGGTTTGATGGTTTTATATAAGATTCTGGATTCAAATGTTATGAATGCAGTTGTTGCTAGTTGGTTTTAAAATTATTGATTATTGTTACTTTTAGTCCTACTTTTATAATTTTGTCACATTATATTTTTTAATTTTCATTTGTTTGTCATAATGAGCTAATTATCAATTTAAATTTATGGCATTCCATTGTTAATGAAAATAACTACTATATAATATTATTATTTAATTAAATTAAAAGAGTTATCATAGGGAGGTGGGGGTGGGGGAGATTCCATGCAAGTTGGTCGGACAATTAGGCCACGTTTGGTTCGCGGAAAATATTTGAACGGAAGTGAGAGTGAAATTCCGTGGAAAAGTAGTTACTAGGAAGATAAATTATGTTGTTTGGTTGGTGGAAAAGAAGTTGCTGGGAAGATAAATTCTGTTGTTTGGTTGAATTTAGAATAGTAAGGAATAAGGTGTATAAAGACTTAAATGCCCCTAATAAATAATCATAATAATAATAATAATAATAATAATAATAAAATTATTATTATTATTATTATTATTATTGGTTGAATTATTATTATTAAACCTAAACCGTAAAAGAAAAAGAAGCAAGTCCACAGATTTTGTTGGCTTTCCAGTTTGGCAGGGAAGAAGACAATGGAGGAGGAAGATAATAGAAGGGCAAAATAGTCTTCCTAGGTCAATAATTGTTCCCAAAAGCCATGGAAAATAAAATCCTAGGTTCTATTCCGGATTTTGTTTTCCTCATTCTTGAGGAACTCATTTTCCATTGGAATAAAAGTTCCAATGAACCAAACGCATGAACTGACCATTTTCCTTGATTTGAAGGAAAATCTTTTCCTTGGAAGTCTACTTCCTGCGAACCAAACATGCCCTTAGTTTCTTATTGACTATATTGGTTTGAGCTAATTAGCTGAGAGATTATTTTCACATTATCGTTGGTGAGACTCGATATTTGGTCTCTTAGTAACAAATTTCACCTTTGTAACCATCACCATTGAGCCATGTTCAGAGTTAAATTTTGAATTTTACAATTTAATTTGTGAAAAAATAAAAATAAAAACACTAAAGCAAATAAAGAAATATAAAGAAAAAAGTGGAGTAATACACAGTATTGCTTACGTAATATGTTTCTTTATGATGTAACACTACGCTATTATATTGCCTCCTTTTCCGCACTCTTCTCGTCTTTTTAAATATAACTCTCTTCGCTTCTCTCTCTCTCTTCCACGTTAACCCTTCCACTCCCTCCAAATCTTACACCTCCACTCTCTCTATCGCCGCCGCCGTATATATATATATATACACATACATACACTCTGGCTATGCAAGGCGTCCTCCGCTACGGACCGTTATCGGACGGCGGAGTGAGGCTAGAGCTGAGTCCGACGGCCGCCACGGCGTCTCCGCTCACCATCGACGTCGCCGAGACGGCGGAGGTCAAAATCCAGCGCCTCATATCGGAGAATCCGGTGGTGATCTTCAGCCGCGCCGCCTGCTGTATGTGCCACGTCATGAAGCGCCTCCTCTCCACCATCGGCGTCACGCCGACCGTCATCGAATTGGACGAGGACGAGATCGGCGCCCTGCCGACCTCTCCCGCCGCCGCCGCGGAGGAGGACGGCGGCGGCGGTGGTGGCGCCGGCGCTCCCGCGGTGTTCATAGGCGGGACACGTGTCGGCGGGATAGAGAGCCTCGTGGCGCTCCACGTCAGCGGTCGCCTTGTTCCAAAGCTCGAGGAAGTTGGGGCTCTCACCAATATGGTATTGTAATTTCCGTATTCCATCAGGGACATATTTGTAATTTCGCCGCCTAGCCCCAAAAACAATATTATAGTTACTATATTAGGAGAAAATTACCCCGTAAGTCTCAAATGTTGATTTGGGTAATTAATTTCAATTCCCTATATTTTAGAACCCAAAAAAAAAATTATTGTATATTAGGTGGTAATGTTACAAGGGCAAATAAGTAACTTACACGTGTCTAGAACTTGTGGTCTTAAAATGTTCTTTAAATTATTATTATGATTATTATAAATATTATAATTATGCATTAATTGTTAGAATGTGGTTTTGCTTTTTCTTTGGCTATAAAATTTTTGGGGCTATGCTTTGTTTCTCCATGTTTGTAATGGTTGGAATTATGGGAATGGAGCTTAAAGACTTTTGTGTGTACTGTGAATACACAAAACTATAGATATATGCATGTGTATGTATATATTTATATATTTGTTGTCAATTCAATTATCACTTTGAATATCCAAGTTGTTGTAAAAGAATATTCAAGTATTCTTACATATACCTTTATATATAAATTTTTATAGTTATTAATGGATTAGTCAATTTTCGCTCGCTTTAAATTATAAAAATACTTTTGATATTTTTTTTTCGTGGGTGTGTGAGAGCAAGTAGCATTACAATGTTACATATAGTTATTAATAGACTGAATTAGTCGATTTTTACTCGTTTTAGTTGGGTATAAAATGATACTCCGTACAACTTTAATTTTGGGATCACATTTCTCTTTCGCACAACCTTAATTTCTTTCCTTCTTTTGAGGATTTTTTGGCAAATAATATGGAATCATGCCATAAGGATACTATATACTATATATTCTAAGGTGTAATTAAAAAAAAAAAAAAACTTTTTAGCTTAAAAATATGTTATAATTTAATAAAGCGTATTGTATATTTCACAGGTATCGTCCCAATCTCACATGATAAGATTAATCTAACTGAGTTTTGATTAAACTCCATTTTATTTATTTAGTATTTGATGATTGAATTAACTTGTCTTTATTTATTTATTTATTTTATTTTTAAACTTTTTCTAAAAAGAAATTAAATTATAAATACTTTAATTTAACTCTCAATAACTTTATGTCAACACTATTTTTCCAAGTTTAGTAGTAGGAGGACCGTGGATATAGTTAAACCATTTTCATTTCAATAATATTCCATTTCGTGTGGCTTAGGATGAGAGAATAAAAATTTAAAAATAATTAATTAATTAAATAAAACGTATAAATTGATAAAGAATATATCTCTTCGTATTGCATAGAAGAAAACATCAAATTAATGATCGACACTCACAAAGTGAAAAATACTAACAATTAAATTTTTTTGTTTACATTAGTAATTAAATAATTTAAATTATTTGCGATATATTAATAATCACATGAGCCACGATAAAAAAAAAATCACGAATAATAGTTATTATGATTATTGTTATAACTTATAACCGTATTAAGAGAATTGAAAGGATGGACTTGCATAGGTAGTTCATTAGTTTAATTGGGACAAATTTTATTGTGAACCATGAAGAAAAGATACGGAGTACATTTGTAATATACTAAAGGTATTTTATTTATGTATTGAATCCACATTATTTGATAGTATACAAAAGAGTTAATTCCCAAAATGGTCCTCCGACTATGGCCTTTTCTTAATTTGGTTCCTTGACTTTTAATTGCACCCAAATTAATCCCCGACTATTGAATTTTAAGCCAAAATGGTCTCCGTTAAAAAGAAGGGTAAAATGGACAATTTATATTATTTGTTGGAGACCAGCTAGTTTCTTCCCCAAATTAGTGAAACAAATTGCAACCCTAAATACCGGAACCGGAATTCCACGATCTCCACTAGAACCAGAACCGGAAGTCCGCCTTCCTCAACAAGCGTCACCATCACCTTCACTGCCGACGCCAGGACGCTCACAACGAACCCTGACTTATCCACCATGTTTGAACTAAAATCAGCCATTAATTCCACTAGAGGCTTCATTATTCCGGCTTGCACAACCCTGACTTTGTTTTCTTTGACTGAACAAATCAAGTATAGAGCCGTTGATGCGTCTTTTTTGCCGTGTAAATTTCCGTTTTCTAGAAGGCTTACTAGCGGCGGAATCGCGCCGGACTGTACAATTGCTACTTTGCTCTCTTTAATTTGCGAGAGCCGGAGAAGAGCGCAAGCGACGTTCTCTTTGGCGACGGGGGTGCCTACTTTAAGAGCCCCAACGAGCGGCTTGATTGCTCCAAAAGCCGCGATAAGCTGCTTGTTCTCGTCGTAGAGCGAGAGGTTGAGAATTGCAGTAACGCCATATTCTAGAAGCTGAGGATCTGAGGACGAAATTAGTGAAATAAGCGGTTTGATTTCTCCGGCTATGGCGATTTTGATTATGTTCTCCGACTTGTTCTTCGCAAGGAGCCAGAGTTCCATTGTTGCCTGCTTTATTGCATCGATATCAATTCGTCGGAGTTATCGATGGCGCAAGCCAGCAATAGCTAACGACTCTGCGAAGAAGCCGTCGGGAACTCGCCGGATATATCACTATTGCAGTCGCTGAAAGCCGAAGAATCATCGTTGATGCTGAGATCGCTGAAGCTTCGTCCCATGTAAGTTTAATTCGATTGAATCTCCGTTTCCATTCCACGGAAGTTGCTCAACTTCATCTACCAGCGGTACCGGTTATTTGATTCTGGCAATAAAATCTCCCGGAAAAATAAAAGCTGAAAAAATTGCGCAGGTTGTTGAATTGGGGACACATATTGATTAAATTGGAGACCAACACTTGAATTACCCGTTATACCCCTCATTTTAACACCCATTTGACACCAGATCTAACGGCTGACCTTTTTGGCTTAAAATTGAATAGTTTGGGGACCACTTTGGATGCAATTAAAAGTCAAGGAACCAAATTAAGAAAAGGCCATAGTCGGAGGACCATTTTGGGCATTAACTCGTATACAAAATAATGTAATTTCAATACTTAAATAATGTATCTTCAGTACAAAATAATGATACTTTTAATATATTAAAAATATACATTTTATTCATGGTCCATAAAATAATGATTGTTCAATTAGTTCTTGGGTGATAAATTATAAATAAAGATGTCGGGTCGAGCCCGGACAACCACTAATCCTCCTATCTAAGCCGGCCACGCCTCCCACAATTTTATCGAGTCGATATATAGGAGTCCTTGGGACGACTGATTTCGTCTTTGTGGCTAAGAATTGATTATTACATTTGTAATTTAGCTTTCTTATTAGCCTAAGTCTCCCGTGGTAGTTGTACGGTAAAATGCGGGGTAGATAAAAGAGAGGAGCACAAGATGTAGATGATGAACTCAAGATCTTCATTTCATTAAGTCTTCAATATGAATATATATACATCCATACACTCATTCATTTTCTATAACATAAACAATGAAATAAATGGAAGGCAAAAGAAGAATCTTATGATAATATAATAGCCATTAATATAATATTTATCCCATGGTTACATCTAACAATACTCATCCTCGTTAAAAACTTTGCTAGAAAAACTCAATGGTAAAAACCTAATCAAAGAAAAGAGTACATGCAGTATGAAAATATGTGTTGCACTATTGATTGTCTCGTTAAAAACCTTAGCCTAAGAAAATCCATAAGATAAGGAGGCAAGTTCCTCAATCTCTTGCTTTTGACTAGTAATCAACTTAGTCATGATTAAGAACTCCTTATTGTTCTTAGCTAGTCTTGGTTTTGATATGAAAATCATTTGATCGGATATCCCTGAAACTCGGTAAGGTTCGTTTAGATTGGGGATACAACAAAGCATTTTCAATTAGTAGCTTTGTACTCTTAGGGAGTATAATGGAAGCTCTTCCAGAGTCCACTACGTACATGTACTGTATCATTAGTAATAGTAGTGATATTACTATTCATTTTGTTCAAGGTAAAGAAAAATCTCCTATCTATAAGGATAGTATGTGTAGTTGCACTATCCTCCAAGCACAATGTTGGTTCATGCTACATTGTGCAGATAACAATAGATTTCATAGTGCTGTAAGATCGTTCACCAGAGGTATAAAATACTTGTGATGATAACATGTTGTAATTTAATTAGCCTTCTTATTATCCCAAGTCTCTCATGGTAGTTGTATAGTAAAATGCCGATAAATTTATATGCAAGGTAATAAAATATAAAGAGGTAAAGAAAAAAAAAGGGTAACACAAGATGTAGAACTCAAGATCTTCATTTCATTAAGCCTTCAATATGAATATATATAAATATATGCAACCCTTCATTTTCTATAACATAAACAATTGAATAAATAAAAGGCAAAAGAAGAGTCTTATGATAATTGTCATTAATATAATATTTATAAACAGTGCATGAAATTATTAAGTGAAAGAAAAACGACATCTTTTCCTTTTTCTTTTTTTTTTTGAAAACCAAATAAGTGCATTAATTCAAATCAGAAAGAAGGGTGTTACAAATGATAGGAGGAGGGTTTGTAAACCACTCCGAGCAACCAGCACTAGAAACAGACTGTCTAGATCTTTTCCTAAGATGTGTCGGATTACGAGCGGCTAATTCTTGGGATTTGATTTTGATACAACAATACAACGTCATTTAAAATATTTGACATCAAACATTAAATTTGTTTGACATTTTGTTACGTTTCCATTCATTTATTTCGATCGTTGGTGTTCAAGTCCTAGGTTTGTCACCATTGCAAAGGATGGAAACATTTTGTTTTATTGAATTTGCTTATTTGCCTATTATTCACATACATTGCACATGCTCCCATTTAATACTTCCTATTATTATATCTACTAATCTACTAATCTAATAAGAGCTAATAAAGTTAGACTTATAACGAGAACTAAAAAAATATTGATTCAGAAATGAATGATTTATATTATTTTGATTTTAGTATTTTTTTTTTCAACTTTACCTTCTATTATATCATTTACTTTTTCATGAGTTGTGCATTTTCTAACATTGAGTGGTGTATTTTGTTAACACTAGTGGTGTAACCGCACGGGAAGGCGCGACCACGTACACTTGAACTCTACTGTATATATATGTGTGTGTGTGTTTGTGTGGAACCTTAAAAATCATTTTCTTGCATATACTCCCTCTGTCTCATTTTATCTGTCTTATTTACTATTCATTAGTCAAATAAACTCTTTCTTTATTGCTATTTTCTTTAGTAATTTTTTATTAATTTTAAATTTAAGTTTTTTGGTTTAATAGTACACTTTTAATGTAGTTTCTAAATATATAAATTTTATATATTAATGCTAAATTTAATATTATAAAAAATTAGATTAAAAATAACTTCAGTCAAGCCTCGTTAAACGAATCAAACAACCAAAATGGGACGGATGTAGTATTTTTTAAAAACAAATCTTGGTTAATGCTTTTTTTTTCTTTTTTAGTCAATTAAGTTTTTTTGATAATTATTTTTAAAAAAAAGTGTAAATTAAAAATTAATTTTAATGGCAACTATACTGAACTTCTCCTATATAATCTTGTATTGATATACTATTAATTACTTATTTAAATACAAACATTGGACATTAAATATTCACGATGCGCATTAAAACTAGTATTTCTTAATTATTATAAGAAACAAAATGCATTATAAATCTCATATTTACTCTTGATTAAATAAAATAAAATAAAATAAAATAAAAAAAGAAAGAAAGAAAAGAGACAGTAAAATCTTAGGGGTGTATTCAATCATGACTTTTGTATATTTTTAAAAACTTTTAAAATGATAGATTTTAATAAACTTTTATTGATTTTCATAGAATCTTTCAAAACTTTTTAAAACTTTGTAAGATTCTATAAAAGTCTGTATAAATAACTTGCATAAACTTTTATCAACTTTTTTATTTTAAAAAGTTTACAAAAGTCATTAAAATTCTAAATTGAATACATCCTTACAAACTTTCATAAGCAATTCATAACAAATTAACAATATTAAACACTAAAATTTATAGTTATAGAATTGTTCAAATAAAATATTTAAAAATATAATTACTTTTTCTTGAGAAATTAATATTTAAAAAAATATATAATTACTAGTTGCATAAAATAAAAAATATATATATATATAAATTATATTTGATATACTGCTAGGTATCAAGAAAAGAGCTATTATTTGCAATAACAATATGGGACGGCTAACAACAACAAGGTGTTTCTCTTTGTAGCCTCAAATTGCTATTGCGAACAATAATTCACTATTCGTAATAACATGTTAAAAAGAAAAAAGAAAAAATATATTACAAATAAACATATGAATATTATGAAACATATAGTAAAAGTTGACGGTGATAGATAAAAAAATTTACTTTGTTCATGTATTTAGGAGAAAAAGTTTAGAAGTTAGGGATAAAAAGTTCATAGAAAAAAATCAAAATATACAAGCAACAATGAAATAAAAATAATATTATTTTGAATTTTTAGAGGAGGATTGTAAAGTTTAGGAGAGAGAAAAAAATTGGTAGAGTTTAGGTACGTAGAAAATATAGGATAATGAAGAAAAAATAATTTATTGAATTTAGGTATAAGGTTTATAAAGTTTAAAATTTTAAATAAGGAGAAAAAAATAGAGTTTAAATAGAGAGAGGAAGAAAAAAAAACCCTTCAGTGTTGGTAGAAAGAAAATTTTGAAATCTTGGGGTTGGGGGTTGGATTTCAACTATTTATATTTGAGAAGGAAAAGTATATAAAAGTCTACAGAAGTTCTAAAATTAAAAAGTCTTTACAAATTCATAACTTTTTGAATACCACATGACTTTTAAAGATTCTTTAAAAGTTTTAATTGAATACCACATGACTTTTAAAAACGCTTTAAAAATCTTGATCGAATACCGCATGACTTTTAAATACTCTCTAAAAGTTTGAATTGAATACCTCCAAACTTTTAAAGTTCATAAAAGTCTTTAAAATTCTATGAAAGTCATGATTGAATACACCCCCTTGTGCTTTTAATATTGTCCATGTTAATTAAAAAGTGTTCGAACTACTTATAAAAGGTTAATGATTCTTTACTTTGTTAACAAGAATGGTACATTTTATAATATTATTTTAATGGTGTTGTCTCACACCGATGGAGAATAGAGATTTTAACAATTGGTTGAGTTTGAAGATGTGGATGTTAAAAAAAATTGAAAAGTCATTTTACTTGTAATCTTTGGACAAATTAAAAATATTTATTTTGTATTATATAGTCTTGATATTATAATTTTATATATTATAAATTAGTGTGTTGGTCTTAAGGGCTACGGTTCTAATCAATCGACCTCATCATTGTCATTTTATTAAGTGAAAGTAACTGCACTAGTGGACGCGTCATTTTTCATGATAATGATAAACTATTACCAAAAAGTATATATAAAAGGGTTTCTTTTCCTCATCTTTTTTTTTTCATATACTGCATCAAAATTCACATCTTGCGAGACAATACTAATTGATTGAGTCTTGGCGGTCAGGTCTCATTTTATGGCCATTTTTTTAAAGTGTATTGCTGCATATACATAAATTCAAACTCTCAATCTCATACTTAATTAAGATCAGTTGAATACTTAATTTGAACGGACAAGAGGAGTGAAAGTGTTTGTTCTTTCTTTCTAAATCACTTTAACAGGTAATCAAAGACAAGCAAGCATTGGCCATACATCAATTCAAGTCCCAAATGCTATACACATGCCAAAACATAAATCAAAGATCTTTTCCCAATTTAGGGAAAAAAATTAAGAAAGATGGGACATAAAGGTCACTATTACAATGCAAGAGGGGGAATCAATGGTCATCTCTAAAGCTATGGTGTTGAGTGATAACAATAGCATCCACCAACTGCAGTTAACAATGCCCTCATCAACACCCACTAACCCACCCAAAATACACAAATATTCCTATGTGCAATTGATACACTTCACTCAATCATACCCTTTAGCTGCCTATTTGTTATATGCTTCTTCTTTTTTCATTATCTTGGTAACACACCTTTTTTGACTTCGCTATATTATATCATTAACCTTATAAGTCCACATCAAGCCCATGAAGAGAAAAATCAAGACAATCTAGTTCAAGACTCAACACCAAGTTATATAATTTTGCACATAAGGAGCTCAACCCAAACTCAAACCACCAACATGTGCGGCAAGAACTGAAACCCCCCACCCTACCGATGTAAGCAAGTTTTAAGTGATTGTTTTTTTTCTTCTCATTATTGAACTGTCCATTTCTGTTAATGTTTTTTTTAAAGAATAAATTACTAAATTGACTATAATAATTTCAGCATTTTGATTATTGACTTAATCTAATTTAATTTTCGTTCAATAATGTTTTAATTGTCAAAATTGTACCTATTTTAGTTTTCTAGGGTATTGTTTTGACCAAGTTTATACCTATTTCAAGAGTTAACTCCACAAATGATCTCCCGATTATTAGTCTTTTTAAAATTTTTATTCTTTACCTTCAATTTGATAATAATTAACATTTAAACTATCAATTTTGTTATAAATTTAATCTTCTATTGAAAAATTCATTCGAAATAGTAAAAGTCTAAAATTTAGATTTCGTTCATTTCTTCTCCACATGTAGTATGTGTATAAGTCAATTGGTGCAGTGCATTATAAATCATTGAATGTGAAGGACATGCATTTGCCTTTATGGCTTTATAAGTTTATATAGAATAATAGAAATGACTAAGGAGAAGGAAGCCATAAAATACTAAATTTTACACTTTCGCCCTCCTAATAACACTTCCTAAATGTAATTTTTTAACAAATGATAAAATTTAGAAAAAATTAATAGTCCGAGGATCAATTATGATTGAATTGAAAGTCAGCGATAAAACTGAAAAATGTCAATAATTGCGGGATTTTTTTTTTTTTTTGTTGAACCCGTATTTAATTATTTGGATGTGTAAAACATATACAAATTTGATATGTACGGACATTATTAAACATAATTAAAAGTTGAGGGAGCAACCTACTAGCATTTTTTATTTGAGTCAATTAGCTATATATGGATAACCTATGCTGGTTTATCTTGTGGTCCTTTGCTGACTAGGTCGCAAGTTAGAGTTTACTCAATGTACATCATCCGGTAGTGACTACAAGTTTCACTAGTCATCCAGAAAAAAAAAAGTTGAGAGTCAAAATGGTGAAATTGTTAAAGGATTATTTCAATAATTTACTTTTGGGNAGGTATTGTTGAAATGCTGGAGCATAAATCGGAGTCATACATTGAGACAATGCATGAAAATGCCCAAAAAAAAAAACACCAAAATAATCAAGAATTGCTTATGTAAGCATGAATGTGAATCACACTAAATGGAATACATGTGGCAGGCATCCATTGGTGCAACTGTAATAGCCCATCTTGGAATCTTTTAACAGACCAAACACAAAGGAATCTAACTTGAATCTTTCTAAAAGCAACCCACAATAGCATAATTATTCAACCATCAATCATTCAAAGTGAATAGTCTAATGCATAAATAATTTTCACAAAAATCTATCTTTCTTTTTCTTTTTCTTTTTTCTTTTTCCCCAATAAAAGAAAAATGGGAGTTAAGTAATCTCTCTAAGATTGGTATACAAGTGTTACATGTGTACCCCACCACAAAGGTAGCCTTCTATAGTGTAAAGTTACACAAAAGCTTCTTTATAATAAATAATGATTTTTTTTCTATGGGATAGTAACATTTTCGATCCTTAAATTGTTCTTCTGAAAATCTAGTATCAGTATATTTGTCAATTTGAACAAATTTAGTTCCTCAATTGTTCATGATATTGCAAATTCAGTCTTTCAATTATATAATGTTAGGATTGAATATGCAAATTTGTACTTTGTAGACAATTGAGGAGTTAAGTTTATTCAAATTGACAATCAGGAATCGAATTTTAAAACGGAGAATAATTAAGGGACTAAAAGTATGATTTTCTTAATTATGTAATTGTAGAGATGCAAAAACTTGTGTGAGACTGATCCGTGAGGCATGTCGAATCTTTGATTAATGAGGTCAGAGATTCAACCCATTAATCAAAAATCTTATCCATCTTACGGATTGAGACTCGTGAGACGGTCTCACAAAAAGTCAAATATTACCCTTCTAAAGAAATTTGGGGTAACTTCATCGCCATGTGTACATATGCTTTAGCTTCTTTGTGGGGCTTCCACTTTATCAGTTATAATTGTTCCCTCCATTCTTTACCTAATTGGCCAGTCACTGCCTGTGGTTTTCAACATATAGTATTGTTTATAAAGAGTTGGAAGTGATAGATAGTGTTTAGTGATGATCCCTAGTTGGCACCTCCCCCACAAACTTTGCACCCAATCATGCTCTTCCATGTCATATATTTTATGTCTTTTTCTTTTAGCACACTTGGAGGCACACATCATTATGGTTGACAAATAGACAAGTCTTTAGTGAGTTAAAACCCTTGAAAAAAAATTAGGTAACTAATTATGAGTTGTATTGAGTAAGTTAGTTGGTTCAAATTGAATATGATTGGCGTTACGAATATAAATTTATTCAAGGGTAATATTTTTTTTTATTCAAGGGAAATTGTGACGGATTTTATTCCGTCGCGAAAAGAAGGAATTTTTTTTTTTGTAGATGAATAAATATTGCGACGGAATTAACAACAAAATTTATTCCGTCGCAATTATGTTTTTTAATTTTACTTCAAAACGACCGCCTTTTTTATTTTCTTATAATAATTATAAATGTTAAAAATTAAAGCCTCATTCTCTGCAGTCTCACTGTCTCAGCCCTCGCCCCTATGGAAACCCTAAATCACTAATCTCACTCTGGCCTCTACTCTCTGCCTCTCCCTCTCGCTCTCAGTCTCAGTACTCGCCGGAGTCGGAGTCGTCGCCTCAGGTAGGCCTCACCGCTCGTCTTCTCAGTTCTTAGGCAGGCCTCACCGCTCGTCTATTCTCAACCAGTGAAGCCGGCCTCACCGAGTTGCGTCTCATCTTCTCAGTTCTCAGACCTCGCCGAAGCTTGGAGTCGTCTTTCGCCGCTCGTCTTTACCTGAGCACGCCCTCAAATCTCTGAGTCTCATAGATTCACTGCTCGCTCGCGGCTTGCCCTCAACGCCTCAAATCAAAACCTTTCATTCTTTCAAATGTAACCTCTCATTCTTTCAAATTTTTGAGTCTCTCGGTCTCTGTTGCTTGAAACTATAAACTTTTTCCTATGCTTTTCTGTCTGTGTATTTGGTGAATGGTTTGATGCATTGCAAAATGGCAATGATTTCAGAAGGAAACTTTAAAACAAAAGTTTAATGGTCTTAAATATATATGTATTTCAATAGCATTGTGTGTAATATTGAATTTTGGATTTAAAGTCCATTATTTCTTGGATTTAGATATACTATTCTAGTTTTGCGTTGGCACTAGAGAATGATATGCCTGCATTTACTAGACATTTTGTCGGCTTAGCTCATGTGCAATCTTTTCTACCATTCAATAAGGAATATTAAATGACTGTTATTGTTAGAAACTTTGAACATTTTGTGTTTTTTCCATATTTATGTGATTATTATGTTAAAAGTGTCACTGTTCAGATGGATTTTGCTCCATTCAAACAATGGTACCTTCAACACTATGGCATTGATATTGGTAGGAAGAAGAAGCCGGTTGTTGCTAAGAAGGAAACAAATGAGGTACTGCACTATGGCATTGATTGCCTGTAAGCAGTAAGCATGAATAAGCTAGAATTAGGAATTAGGAATTAGAAATTATGTTAATTGCCTTTTCTTTCTTTTAATTTTAATTCTTTTAATTAGAAATTCTAAGTTAAAAATGCATTATGTATACTGCATAGGAATCCGCATGTATTATGTTAGTATAGTGCCTGTATTAAGCAGATTGCATAGCAACATAGTTAAAAATCTATTAATATTATTTAACCTAGATTCCTAATTGAGTTACTGGTTTAACTTTTATAGAGCTGAATTGATGAAGAAAACAAATGGACAATGTTTCCCGGAAGATGTATGTCGTAGATTTGACTTAATTATTTCAAAGTATCAACTCGGATAAATTATATGTATATTCGGTCTACTGTTGTAAACATCCTTTTTCTTCACTTTTGGTTGTTATAAAAAATTTTGGTATCACAACTTTTCTCATATATGAGATCATGATGGTTAATTTTGGTAATATAGAGGGGTTTAAGAGGTAAGGTAAAAAAGATATATTGGAATGTGCTTTCTTTTCAAATAACAGCTAGCATTTATAGATCTGGTGGTAGATATTATTTTTTTATTTGTTTAGTTACTATATGAACTATGAAGTGTAATAGGTGGATATTATAATCTTTTGTTTGAGTAAATGATAAAGTTCAGTTACTGATGAAAATTGAGAGTGAAGTTTGACAATAGGAGGTTCTAGGAAATATACTAAGTACCCTCATGACTTTTGTGGTGATTTTGGATAATTTTTTCCCCATATTTTAAGGGATTTTGTTTTTAATTTTTTTAAAATTTTTTAAAGGGTATCCGCGTCTGTTGTACAAAGAACAGACGCGGATACCCTATTTTTTTTTTAAATATTTCCTTGCCAAATTGCGACAGAATTGCAACGGAATTATTCCGTCGCAGTATTTCGCAACGGAATAATTCTGTCGTGATTCCGTCGCAAACGAAGATACGACAAGCCGATAGGCGACGGAATGAATTCCATCGCAATTCCGTCGCAAAACCAGTTTCGCGACGGAATTTGGCTGTTTCGTGACGGAATTTTTCCGTCGCGAATCGCGATTTTTCTTGTAGTGAAAGAGTGGGCTAATTAGTGGAAGTGGAAGGAGAAGGGCGTTTGGTTTTCAGGGTAAGTGAGTGGCCTAGTTGGTTTTACGATAAAAGTAGTGATTACTGATAGTTTTAGGATACAGTTATGAGATGTTTGTGACATCAGCTTAGATTGGTTAAGAAGAAAGAGCTTGAGTTTGTGAATGTGAGTTGGATTCGAAAGTGAGTGTTCAAGTCATTTAAGAGGGGTGATTTAGTCCCTAACTTTTGATCGTTGCAATGAGTTAATACTAAATTTGGTCCCTAGCTCAACAATTAGGATTTCACCGCTTTGGTCATCGACTCCCAACTTGCTCAATTTCATGACTAACTATGCAATTGTTAACCAAAATGGTCACTATTTTGGTTTGGACAAAGGACTATTTTAGGTAAAAATTGCATATATAGTTGGAGATGAAATTGAACAAGTTTGGAAGTTGATGATCAAAGTGGTGAAATCCTAATAGTCGAAGGACCAAATCGGGTATTAACTCTTGTTGCAATATATATCCCCCAACTCTTAAAAAAGGGTAAAAAGTAAGGAAGTAAAACAGCTAGCTAGGAACAATTGAGAGACTTAATATATATATATATAGATTTTGGTTCAAATGCGGCGGCGAGTTCCGGTGCGGTCATGCGGCCTAATCAGCACCGTCCAATTTCATTAATCTTACTGAAATTCGCGTATGTTTAAGTGGGGTTATTATGGTAATTTTAGTATTTATATTACATGATTGGAATGGTGCATTTTAGTACATAGTGTGGTGTGTTTTAATACATGATGTGATGCGTTTTATTACGTATGTTGGTGCATTAACTGTGTTGTAGAATGGTGTGTTTTAATCTATCGGTTGGTGCATTTTCATACGTAGAATGATGTGTAACTGTGTTGTGGAATGGTGTGTTTTAATACGTCGTCTGGTGCATTTTAATACATTGAATGGTGTGTATTTTAACACATGTGTTTCTAATAAGTGTGGTACATTTTAATACGTATAATGGTGCATATTTTAGCACATGTTTTCTAATACGTGTAAATTAATATGTGTAAATAGTGTATGCTTATAATCTGACATGAGGCACGTTGTGGTACATTTTAATACGTAGAATGATGTGTTTTATTAAGTATATTGATGAATTTTAAGTGAATAGACACATTTGGTATATTGTGTGGAATGGTGTGTTTTATTGGTCCTCTGGTGCGTTTTAGTACGTAGAATGGTGTGTTCTGTAACATATATATATTGCGCGTTGATTTGATGAGCTGATATGATCTAATGGCTGAAAATAGGCCACACAACCACACCTAATGACCAGGTCACACCTGAACTCTACCCTATATATATATATATATATATATATATATATATATATATATAGTGAGTTTGTCATTTGGAGGAGTGGTAGCTCAAATCTGTAGATGATGCAACTTGGATAAAGTAAAATGCAACTTTAATTCTGTGGATTCCCTAGTCAAATGCTAAGAGAATCACTAGGAATCACAAGCTAAGGTTAAATGTGCTGGCAATGATACCCTTTTTCTTTAATAAAATGATGAATATATATATAGAGCTTTACTTACAACAGTGAAACATTTCTCTTGTACAGTGCAGCCAACAACAGATGAGAGTGTAAAAACACAAATTGTAAGGAATGATAAAGTTGAATGATTCCTTATTCTCAAATCTTTACTACCCTTCCACAACATCAATGGAGTTGGAGACAGATTGGAACTGCAAATTGTTTTTAGAAATCTAAAAAAAAAAAAAAAAAAAAAGATTCAGTGAACCCAAAAAAAAAAAAATCTGTAGATTTGGTATCATCTACCTCCCTTAAAGAGCAGTGTGGTTTGTGTTTTATCTATCAACTGTATCATCATGTCCCAGAAAGTGCAGTTACCTAATAACTTCTGCAAAATCAGTGCTTCACAGTCTATTCTAATCCTTTTTTTTGTTTTTTTTTTTTGTGTGTCAAGATGAACAAATGGTGAGGTTGGGCAAATGTCCCGCTACAACCCGGTCCAATTCATGAACTTCTTGATCTCGTCGTACAAAACTAGGACAGCGGCAGCCCCGGTGCTCCTGAAGATATTTGACAGAGCTCCGCGGTAAAAAGAAGCAGCACCCTCGGTCTTGTAAATCTTCCTCCAGCAATCGAACGTGTTTCTGTACATCGGCTTTTCTAATCCAGACTGCATCATCATCCGCCTCCGAACTGTGTCCAGGGGGTAGGAAATCAGCCCGGCAGATGTCGTGACCCCCTGAGCCACCAACCAGCGCTTCCACAAAGCCACGTCTGGTTTAGATTTCTCGGACATCATGTCTTTTATGGTATCAAAACCGCCAAAGTAGAGGCCTCGGTGAACGATCATCCCTTGAAGAGAAGCGGGGAGTCCCCGGTATACCCCTCGAATTCCTTCTTTCTCGTGGATAGTTCTCAGGAAATGGCAGATGCCCCGGAATTGGCGAGCATCGGTTCTCCCGAGGTCCGCAGCAAGCCGTGTGTGCGCGATATCGAGCGGGTAGATGATTACCAACGTTGTACATCCAGCTCCAGCCCCCGCAATGAAATTAGCAGATGGACCGGCCAAGAAGTGGCCTTCCTTAAAGTTGCTGTGTAAGATGTTCCTATAGAGGTCCTGCAAAAAGAAGCCATTCATTACTTTTCATTGCCAAAACCACATGGGATTATGAAAATAGCTCCCATAAACATCCATCCCAAAATCAAACAACAAATGACATAAATCACTTTTAAGACTTACCCTAATCTCTAAGGGAACATCTAAGACATTCAACACTGATCATTTACTAGTTTTCTCTTTCTATTTTTACTTTTTCAGATGGTGATTGCATGGAACTGAAAGATAAAAAAAGAAAATCCCAAACTGCATGCTGGAGTTTCAGCGCCTACCAATATACAAGCAACTTCAATCTGTAATGTATTATTGAATTTTTTTATGGAATACCATACAACTTCAATGCTTAAATCATACAAAATACAGTGTTTTAGCTAGAGTCCAGCACAGTGAACTTGTTAAAAGACGAGATATTTCTTAGATGCATGCTGTTGTTTCATGCAGATGATCATATAGTAACTCCAATTCATTACACTAGTATAATAAAAGATATCCATCATCAATTCATTTCATAATCCATCCAAATTTCCCTGGTTCTAAAATAGTACCTTCTAACTAGCTTTATTGGCGTGAATGACCATACACTCTCATCCCTTAAGAGAGGTCAGAAGTTCAAAACCCCTCTGCCCCTTAATTGGGCCGGCCCAGTGCGAACGGGTATTAGTATGGTATGAAATTAAAGGTGTCTCCTATAGTTAGGGCCTACTCAGGATTCGTGATCTAACTAAAAAAAAAAGCTTCAAAAGTCATTTTTCATAAAGTATATCGGTGTTCTCAACTTTTCATGGTTAATTGCTCTCCAACTATACATCTACATTACCCATGGGGTGTGGATGAGATGGCGTGGGTCTCTCCCTTAACAAGAGACGGGTTTGAGCCGACCTTAGTAATGCATTAGGACTGCAGCGCTTATGTGATATGTGCCAAAGCGTGTGTGTACAAAGACATTTTACTCTAATTCTATCCGATAAATAGCTATAGAAAGAAGGAATAACAGCAACTATTTACGGTATAACTTAAAAGAAAGGTGCATTAACCAAATATTAGCAAATGCCTTCACATTAAGTGAACCCAGGAACTCGCCTGTCAAGCTATCAATTAGGATAAAATGAGATAGATGTAAACACACTCCGTCAAGATGAGGTATTCTTACGCCTATAATTGCTTCTATACCTGCCCAAAAACATTTTACTATTCATAAGACAAAATTAAGAATTTACCCAGGCTAGATGATTATTCCTCATGGGCTTTCTCAGATCAGATCTTCAAAGCCAACCGTAGTGTGCATATTATGGTGCAATAGTTAAACTAGGTCGGGCCATCTACACAATCTACTCCAACAACTTCCCCCCTATGGTATCATTTTTTCTTCAACAACGGGCTAGAAACCCTAAACTAATAGCATACAAACGAAAACCTCAAGTAACTCAGTTACCCATTGTGCACGTAAATGCTAGACAATGTTGGAGAAAATGACACGATTTGCAGGCTATCCCGCCAGTGGATTTTCCCCTGCATTGGGTTTCCATGTAAAAACTTACTTTATCACACCGGTTAAAAAACTAGCCACCAAAATCTCAACCCCGATTAATCAATCTATTTTGTCTTTCAACAACTACAATATCATTAAAAAAATCAAATATTCACACCATTTAGGGAACACATAAAAATAAGAACTATAATATGTCCTGTTCATAATCAGGTATCAGTTAGTAGTTAGGTAACATTAACATCGTCAGTCAGACTATGACTTCTTTACTGTTCAAAACCTCCATATAATCCCATCTCAATTAACAAAAAAATTTAAAAAAAAAAAAAATTACAACATTAGCTTCTTGATCATGTACTCCATCAAATAGCTTCTAACTCTTTGGTGAACCATGGATACACATTATGATGGTGTGACATCTAATAACTATCAAGACTTTAGCCATATTCAACAAAAATGGTGGTACTCTGAATAAAAAGAAGACATTCCTAGAATGTCTAGAGACTCAAATACCAAGTGCCCAAACTAAGTCCACCTTGCCCCAATGTAAGAATTGCAAAACATTTCCGTGATTCATTGATTTTTAACATCAAGTTTACTCTACAAAATGCTCGATGAAGAACTATGTTTCACCCTCACAACAGAAGTGGCTTAGAGACAACATTTCCAAGTTCTAACAAAACAAGAATTATGCTAACCGTTAACTATCACCTGATTCAAGAAGCTTGTCTAATGAACTTATATTTCTCAATTTAAACAACGCAAACGCCCTAGAGCCTATCCAGCAATATGACTCAGTTGCTCAGTTCCAACCAAAACTTAGGAGACTATAATACACCACCGAAAAGTTCTAGTGTAAGTTAAGAGACATATTTCCCTGCCAAGATTACCAATCTTGACACATACACACATAAATCAATATATAATAGCTATGACCATCAAAATTCAAAGTCCACCCCATTCTAGTTATAGCTTTTTGCATTTAACACTACAAGTCTACAAACCAGTATATCAACTTCAAAGTGCATGTAAACAACCCCATACTTTGTAACAGAAACTCACCATTTATTATTAAAAGAAATACAATAAAGTAGGGAGTACCTTTAGGGAGAAATTGAGAGCAACAGAAGGGTAATATCTGATAACACTGCTACCATTTCCTCTCCACAATGAAAGAAACCCTTCTTCCCTAACAGTCCTCACCATACAATCCAGCATGCCCTTGAACTTCCTGTGAGGCCCAGCCAAGATTGCTATGTTACTGTCCTGGGTCTGCAACAACAGCTTGGCCCTCTCTATTGGCGCCACAATAGTGTGCACCACTCCCCCCATCAAAGCCCCCGCCAAGATATCTCGGTGGAAACTAGCCCACCAATTCGACGACCCAGAAGCGTTTCTTGAAATCCCGTCGCCATTCCCCTCCACCATTTCCACAAACCCAATGCGGAAAGATGAAATCTTGGCGCAATTTCTTGGAGCAATTTCTTGGAATTTTTCTGGGTTTTCCCGATTCGGAAAGATGCGTTTGAGAGCAGTGGGGATCTTGATTCTCCTATTTCTAGTCAGTTAAAAAGAAATTTCGGGCGGGGGAAGGCGGCTATTCTCCATCTGTATCCACTTCCGCGTTTGTATACACAGTCGAATATATGCACATATAAGGAAGTTTGAGAGCGAGGTCCATTCTTGATTTTGCTTTCCCCTGATGTGGTTGTGGAGACAGAGATGGAATATGAGTTTTGGGTCTGAAATTTGTTGTCTATGGACACCTTTCTGGTAATACACAAACACAATATAATCAAGGTTTAAGCAATTTAATTTGAGAGGCTTCAACTATTAACATTTTCAATTAGCTGATTATGGACATCTTTTGGATAACTACAATGATTTTTAATGAAATTATGTTCCTATTAAGTCTTAACTCCCCACTATGGAAATTATCGTATCACAACAATTTTCTGTCCCTAAATTTTTAGATAACTGTTATTTTCGTAGTTTTTATTTTGTTCTTAATTTATACTCAATTATTCTTTTCGTTCTTATCATAATAGACTATATTATACGAATATGATAAATTATAAAAGTTATAACAAATAAAGATATATTTATATTTTTGAAATATTTAACGATAAAAAAGTTAACTTTTTAAATTTTCAATTAGACATATGTTCTTCTTAATTTATAATTAAGATTTCTTAGGTTCTCTCCGTTCGAATATGTTTGTAATATATCCATTGAAGCAATATTTTGGAGCTTGAAGATAGACTGTTGCATTTCATCGGTACAAAATTAAATGAGTGTAAAATGTCTGGAAATTCAACTGCTTCATCTTCAAAATTTTAGTTTGAAGATTTGAAATGTAGATATAGAGAGTTGCAACTAATTAATATGTCTTTGGAATGATAAAATAATGGTAAAAGGTTTTGCCCAAGAACTAGGATGAAAATAACAATTACTTAAGAACTATAAAAAAATCTGAATAAAAGTTTAAATTAAAGATGAAAATTGAAATATGAGCACGAAGAATAGGTAGAGATGAAAATAGCAATTAATAGCCAAAAACATAAAGAGATGTGTATTAGTATCGGTGTTGGTAGTATCGAATACAATTGTGTATATTATTTTTTATTGTAATCGTACTATTACTATTAGCACTAGCTTGTGTTAAGAGAGAGGACTTAGGAGACCAAACTCAAGGAACAAAACTTTGTTGCGGACCACCTTGCTAAAATAATTAAAATAGGGTGGGAGATGAAGGTGGGGAGGGGATGATTTAAAAAAAAAATTATTTAAAATTATTAAAATAAATTTTTTATATATTAATTATTGTGTTATTAGGAATTGGGAGAACAGTCACTCTCACTTTAATTATATAATATTAGATTATTCAGGAGCCTAGCATATTACGTAATTGGATAATTTATTTTGACATTTATTCTTTAAAAAAAAACTATTCCAAATAATGCAAGTTTGGTTTGCAGAATGTTTCAGAGGAATATAATAATAGGAAATTAAAAGTTGAAAAGGGATGGAGTGAAAAGGTGTGAGTTAGATTTTACTAGTATTCCAAACCTAAACACCTTTGAAGCATACATGTTTGTGAGTTTCTGGACTAGCTAGGCATTTTTGCAGGAAGCATGACAACTTAGCCATATTCATGTAAGTCTTCATTTGCCATATATGGTGATTTAATCTTCATCTTGTACCCTTGTATAATCATGGATCAACATTTGGTTGAGAAATGGTAAGAACTGCATTATCACAGCTTCCATCTCCATGTTGATCCAAGTTTGTAGCAGGTTCAAAGCAAAGACATTTTTGGTTCTTTTATTCATCAACATTACAAGTTTGTACCTTTAGGCTGTATGTTTAAATTAAGTGTACTAGTTTTTATTAGGTTTGATTAGTAATTTTTGAGTCACCATCTACTAGCTAGTAGTCTAGCACTAGTCTTGCAATGCTATTGGATCCTACTTTGTGGATTTGGAGGAATTCAATAGCCTTTTGTCTCAACTTATTCTCGTTTTCTTTTGAGCAATGTTTGGAAGGTGCAATTGCTGCTTAGCCAAATACGCAAAGTTGCAGATTTGAGTGAACTGATGCATGAGTCCCACATCGGAAGAGACAGTGATGTCAAGAAGTTTGAACCCCTATATATCTCTGTCGCAAAACAATGAACAAACTCACGCAGTCACGCAATGAGCACAGAGCGAACTATTCTTTCGCCTTTTACTAAAGAATACCGTGTGTGGATTGCAAATAGTGGCATACGCCATTTTTTGGAGGGATGTCTCTTTTAGAGGCGCCCAATCAATTTATAGTTCAAGTTTTGTAAAGCATCTCATATTTTAACTGATTGAGTGTTTGATAAAAATGAGAAGGAAATAAGTAGTATGAAGGTTCAAATGTTCTTGTGTAATAATAATGATATTAAAATAGTAAGGGTAAAATTGTCTTTTTCTTGTATTTCTTTTTTCTTTTTCCATTTAATTGTAATTTCTTTTAACAAAATACTGTAATTCGAGTGATAAAGAATTATGCTGTAATTGATTGTAACTACATTTAATCAAAGAGCGCGTGAATGGCTCAACACAATGGCATTAGGGGTAAGGTGGTGAAATTGGATTCAGAACCAGTTGCTCACAATATGGAGTATGAGTTTGAAGGACACTTTGGACAACCTTTAATACATTTTGTGAGAAGACGTGAATAATCTTTGAGTTAATTAATAATAATTAATTTTGTTACCAAGAAATGATAGTATCAAGAGACTAACGCAAAGTGCATATTTAAGAAGCTAAACTGGCAGAGAACTATAGTCCCACATCGAAAGAGGCAGCGATGTCAAGTAGTTTATACGGAGTATATCTTTGCCGCAAAGCAAAGAAAAAACTTACATAACCACGCAGTGAGTACATAGCGAACTATTCTTTCACATTTTCACTCCTGCTTCCACTTCTTCTATGGATCTGTTTGTTATCCATTTTGTTTTGTTTTGAATAATGTTTAGGCAAAGATCAAATAATTGTCTTAGCAAACCACTGTTTCATATTTTAATTTGATTATAAATTTTTGAGCGGGCATCTACTATCTAAGCTAGTAGTCTAGTACTAGTTTTGCAATGTCATTGAAATTGGAAGCAGTAGGGAAGATGTTCTTCAAGACTCTCCAAAGCATATTCTTCCATTTAGAGGAACTTGTAGCTTCCAAATGGAGCTCCAAATATGATAATGAAATGACAGTAAGTTACACAATCTCCTATAGTCATCTTCACCATATAATTACCTCTTATATCCCCATACCAATATCTTCCAAGTCTGATCGAACGGGAGTCTTTAAATTAGATCCATATCCTGGCTGATAAAAGCCGTATCCCAACTTCCCCTACTCTTTAAGCCAGTTGGTCCACCACTCTTAAACCAACATACCGTGAGTCAAGGTCCGTTAGAGGATAATGGGATTAACAGTGTTGGAAAATTAAATTCTAAGAGTTGGTCAAAGCCTTTTGTTGTTTCCTATTTTTGGCTATTAATAACTCTTAGTCCAAGTTTTTTGTGTGACTGCTAATTTTCTCCTTAAATGTGATTCTCATTTATTAAGAATGAATGATGCAGCATTAGCTTTGGATTCTCATGGTTTGAGGAGTGAGAATTGCTTTGTATACAATTATATAACGCAACATTCCTTTATTCGTTAAACACACTAAGAATCTCTTCTTCCTCATTAGTTCTTTTGTCCCTTTGTCTGAGCAAAGTCAGGTTCATTATAGTTGGTGTATGTTAAGCGTAGTTTGTTGGGAAACATTTAAAGGCAAAGGATTTAAAGAAGTTTGTCTTTATTAGTTGTCCCACATTGCTTTGTTAACCCACCTTTTCTTTCTTTATATACCTCAACCTTTTCTATACGCTTTGAAGAGTTATAGAGAGGGAATAAGGAGAAATCGCACACGAAGTTGTTGCTTGGTCCGATTTGCACGCGTGTAAGGTGTGGTGTGCTTAATCTTTTTCGTCCCCTATTTTTGTTGATCAGTCAACCCATCTTGTCCGCATTTTCCTTCCACGCTACCATAATCAATCATCGTCCCCTATTTTTGTGGATCAGTCAACCCATCTTGTCCGCATTTTCCTTCCACGCTACCATAATCAATCAGAACGTGGCATTATGGTGTTCACCATGTTCACGCCTTTTTATCTTAATTGTAGCTGGTAGAGAGGATGTCAGTTGTAGCTACTAGTATATATGCCGAATCATCATTCTTTCATCCTCCTCAAGCAAGAGTCTAAGTTTGAGCATTAGTTGTTGTTCTGAATAACCTGTCGAAGGCATAACGATTACCCTGGTCATTTAAATGCTTTTAAGGTAGTGTTACATTAACATGACACAGAATTGTTATACTTATTCGTTCCTAAAGATACCCAAAATAGCCCACAACAACTTGTACTTATCAACAAGTACAAATATTACGAGCGTTTTAGTTTCTTCTTCTTTCTAGTTCCTGTATTCAAATGAATTAGCCAAAAGATAAAAGCATTTAAACTAAGAAGACAAGAATGTCTGTGCCCGCAAAGTCCAGTACCGATGTTACCTCCGTTAAACCAGTCACTAGCGGTCTAAACTACAGAAGGTGGTCAGCAAAGATCATTATGCTTTTAGAGGCTCAAGATGTCGACTATGTCATTTATGCTGATCCTGCAGCTTACAAACTGCCGAAAGACACACCTCTTGCACAGCCTGAAGATCAAGACAAGCAAGTCACCGTCGTGGATGCTGCGTCTGATCCAAATACATACACTCCAAAAGTTGTTGCCGTATCCCAAGAGGTTACTACTGAATTTGAAAAAGACAACAAGAAAACACAAGCCATCATCCTGCAACACATGTCCAACTCGTTATTTGACATGTTTTCTGGCCATAAGTTTGCCAAAATAATTTGGGACTTATTGAGCCAAAAATATGGCACTGACGACGCCAGAAGAAGAAAATACGCAGTGGGGCGCTAGATGAATTTCAAGATGTTTGACACAAAATCCATAGTCGAGTATGTACACAAATACGAAAACTTAGTTGTAGATATGAATGTTGAAGGAGCATAGGTAAATGATATCTTCCTATCTGATGCTCTCATTGAAAAATTACTTGAGTCCTGGTTAGACTTCAAAAACAAAATGAAGCATGAAAGGCGAAACTACACAATGTAGCAGTTGGTCAACAACTTGAATATAAAAGAGGAAAACCGCCTAATGCACATGTCTGCTACCTTTCCTGACAGTGTAAAAGCTAACGTTGTTGAAACAAGTGTTGGCTTTGACTAGCCAAAAGCTGGTGATCAGAATAAACACAATAAATGGGGTTTCAAGAACAAAACCAATAATAATCAGTTTATGAATGGCAAAATTCATAAGAAAGGAAAAGATGTTGGATGCTTCGTTTGTGGGAAAAAGGGTCATTGAGCTGCTTAATGCTACTACCGCAAAGGGGTAGAACAAAACACGCAAAAACCGAACAATAGAGGGCCCAAGAACCAAGCCCATCTAATGGAAAACACGGAGAACACTAAAGTGGTAGCAGCTATAATAACTGAAGCCAACATAGTTGGAGATCCAGAAGAGTGGCTCGTGGACACAGGAGCGTCTCGCCACTTCTACAACAACAAGGATATGTTCAAAGTGTTTGAACCTATCACTGAAGAAGAACAAGTATTCATGGACAACTCCAGCGTCTCCCAAGTAAGTGGCTGAGAGACAATAGAACTTATGTTATATTCTAGGAAATAGTTGATGCTAAAAAATGTGTTATATGTTACTTCCCTCCATAGAAACTTAATTTTCGGAGTCTTGTTGAACATGGCCTGGATTAAGATGGTGTTTGAGTCTGACCGCCTAGTTATGACTCGTTGTGTGAAATTTCTTGGGAATGGATATTTATGTAGAGGATTTTTTGTGTTAAATGTTTCTGTAATTAGACCTCCCCTTACTGTTGAGGGTCCTCCTCTAACTATCTATGATTCCATTATTCCAAATTCGCATGGCCCAATCAATAATAATAATGCATCTTCTTCTACTTATATCACTCTCTCAGTTAATCTTTGACATGGTAAATTAGGACATATTGCTGTGAAATGTTTAAATAGATTGAAAAGCATGAGTATGTTACCAAACTTATCTAGTGATTCATATTCACAATGTGAAACATGTGTCGAAGCCAAATTTGCAAGAAAATATTTCTCCTCTACAAATCATCATACTTCATCTGTGTTAGAACTAGTTCACTCTGACCTACCAGATTTCAAAAACACCGAAAGTAGAGGTGGAAAACGCTATTATATTACGTTTATTGATGATTTCTCTCGCTTTACTAAAATCTATCTTTTGAGATCAAAGGACGAAATTGAACAAAAAATTGTGGTTTTTAAATCAGAAGTAGAAAACCAATTATATAAAAAGATTAAAAGGCTTCGATCCGATAGGGGATGAGAATATGAAACGAATTTACTCAAGAAGTTGTGTGAGTCTTCTGGCATTATTCATGAGGTCACTGCTCCATACACTCTCAAAAAAAAATGGCATAGCTGAGAGGAAAAATAGAACGCTCAAAGAGATGATCAATGTTATGCTAATCAGCTCAGGTGCTCCAAATTCTTTGTAGGGGGAAGCTGTTCTAACAGCAAACCACATTTTAAATAGACTGTCTCATAAAGTGTTTGACATAACCCCTTATGATTTGTGGAAATGTTATACCCTAACCTCAAATACTTTAAAGTATGGGGCTGCTTAGCAAAAGTGAGACTTCCGTCCTTCAAGAAGCCCAATCTGGGACCTAAAACTGTAGATGTCATATTTGTTGGGTTTGTTGAGAACAATGCTGCTTATAGATTTATGTGTTTAGAAAATCGCTCTATGTGTGAATCTAGGTAATCCATATTGAGATAGACCTAATGAAATCACCTACTAGAGTGAAAATGGTTAACCACCCATTATGAAAGATAATGAGCTATCTTTCTAGAGCACTCATGAGCATCCGAATTTTCAGTTGGGTTAAAATTTATGAGAAGCATGCCAACACTTCCTATGATTATGGTGTCATTGGTGTGCACTTAAAGAAGGATTACAAGAGCTCTGTAACCCAAGAAGAGTATCTTAAAGTCATAGAAAACATGATGCTCTTAATGAACTACCAGATTTATGTCTTTAACTACTCTGTAACCTTTAAAGGTGGTCTATACTGTGATAGACTTGATAGAGTTAAATGTCTATACTGAGATAGGCTTGACAGAGTTAAATGTCCATACTGAGATAGACTTGACAGAGATAAAAGTCTATGTTGAGATAGACGTGACAGGATTGAAAGTCTATATTGAGTTAGATACAACATACTTGAATACTAATGATTCATCACAAACAGTCAAAGAGTTTGACTTTCATATAACCTGCATTTAGAGTTGATGTGTGTCTTGAGTTCAAAATTTGTCTAACCGATGAGTTCAAGATTCATGTCACTCTCGGGAAGAAAATTACTCAATGTCACTACGTATCAGTTCAAGTTTAAACACTAATATTAAGGTCAGCTCGTTTGTATCGCTTAGGCATTGTCCTTTCTAGACTTCTACTTTGAATGTGTGGGGGATCACCATTTCTTGTGAACAACTTAGACAAATCTTCTTACCAACTCTCAGAATTTGTGGGGGATTATATTGTTGGAAAATTAAATTTTAAGAGTTGGTCAAAGCCTTTTGTTATTTCCTATTTTTTGGCTATTAATAATTCTTAGTCCAAGCTTTTTGCGTGACTGCTTATTTTCTACTTAAATGAGTGATTCTCATTTATTAAGGATGAGTGATCCGCATTAGCTTTGGATTCTCATGGTCGAGGAGTGAGCATGGCTTTTTATATAAAGTAGCATTCTTTTATTCATTAAACACACCAAGAATCTTTTCTTCCTCCTTAGTTCTTTTGTCCCTTTGTCTGAGCAAAGTCGGGTTCACCCGCGCTATAGTTGGTATGCTAAGCGTAGTTAGTCTGTGTAACCTGTCGAAAGCGTGCCAGGATTCTTGACTGAACTGTTACCGGGCAAATAACGCTTTTAAGACAGTGTTATTATAACACAGCATAGACTTCATTTCCCGCTTGTTTTTGTTCCCCTTTCTTAAAGAATGCCAACCTCCGTTGATGTTGCTACTATTTTCCCAACAAACAGGATCAGGTAATCCAGAAGTGTTCCAATGTTTGTGTCTAAACCATTACCAACCTGCGCTTTCATTTCTAATTAAATCTTGGACTACCATAATGCTTTTCCACACATAGCTTGGATTTAAGCCTATGATTGGATTAAGGAATGATCCAGTTGGAAAGTAGCTCCACCAAAACCTGTTCATCATCCTTTCCAAATTGGATTAATGAATATTTGCAGTGTAGAAAATAAAGACAATATAAGTAATGAAATTATATCTCTTATAACTACTCATAATGGAATTGAAAATTAAAGGCAATTTGAATAATAAGGCAATGAAGTTAAATGCAAAAGAAATTTAAGAATTGAAAGAAGAAAAAGATGAAATTCTTACTTGAATGAATATATAATATTAGAATATGAAATTGTAGTGAAATTGATGATTACAAATGATAATTTTTCTCTAAATCTTCTTCAAAACTAATGGAACTGCAATGGATTTATGTTCTAAAGTGTTTGTAGAGAGAAAACCTAAAAGAAGACTTAGAAAAATTGAATGATAAGTTCAAAATAAAGCCTACCCCTATTTATACTAATGAAATTGCGCCAAATAAACTGCCTCAAGGATGCCTAGTCACAATGGAGGTCACGACGTGACCTTCATCGTGACCAGACTTAAGCCTCGCGGGTTCCAGGTCGTCACGCTGCACGTCACGGCGTGACCTGCAGTGTGACACATACCATCTAAAAGCTTACCACGGTGTCACGCTGCAGGTCACGCCGTGACCTCCAGTGTGACACCCTCCCGGCTCCCAGTGGCATTTTCTAGCTTCTCCTTTGCTCCAATTCTCCGTTGAACTTTGCTATGGTTTTGACCTTTCATTCTTGACCCATTTTTGCCTTGAATTCATCCCAATTCATCTTCATTTTACGCTTCATCATGCCTAGGTTCCGGTTTCCAATGATTGAGCCATAAACACCTGAAATACGCTTCGTTCTTGCACAAACACATAACATTCACTTAGAAATTAGTACAATTAAAGCATATTTATAAGTTAATTCACGGCTTATCAGGGTGGGAAAGTTGAAGATGAGGATTTTACTTTTATTAATAGTATAGATTATTTTTGGACGAATAGGAAAAATCGATCACAACCACTACTTGAGGATATATATATTGGGTAAATCACATTCCTACATAATAATTCACAAATCACACAAAAAAAAATGTCAACTGAACTAGAAAGACCTCGTACAACATATTATATAACCGAAAGTGTATTGGCAGGGTTGTTCCATAAAAAATAGGACAAGGTCTAATAGTTCAATTTGGATTATGATGATGATGTGACATCTCTGTCTCTCTTAATAGGAGATCACATGTTCAAACTCCAATGACCAACAAATAATAATATATTATTATATAAGTACAAATATATTATAAAAATGTAATAAAATCCTTTTGTCAAAATATAACGCATAAAAATTCACCAAAAAAAAAATACAATTCAAAATTAAACTTAAAAAGTTGCATTCTTTGTATATCTTTAGATGCAAAATTATTCACCAAAATTTTGATGTCAATTCTTTTTCTTAAATTTTATTTTCAATTGCTATTAAAATCAATATGTGAATTCTAGAACCATAATTATCAAGTATAAAAATAATAGATTATATATATATTATATTATATTTATAATAATAATTAAAAAAAATTAAGCCCCACAAAATTGAGCGCCTGCACATGACCATAATCCGCTCTAAATATTGAGAAGAATTAAAATAATAACTTTCAGATATTAAAATTATGTTTCACAAACATTGGAGTTAGAATCTCTTTTATTTTTGAGAGTGATAGGTGCAGACATGTTTTTAACATAAAATAGTGTGTTTTCAAAAAAAAAAAAAAAAAAAAA
>NC_044930.1:23046731-23081838 GCF_003576645.1 Ipomoea triloba | reverse complement strand
AAAAAAAAAAAAAAAAAAAAGTGTGGTTGTCTGTCTAGAATCTTGATTTTAGTATTTCCAATTGTCAGACGACAGTCCTTTAATCTGGATCTGTTTTGACTAAATCTGTACGGTTAATTCCACTTCGTGTCATCACTGTGGATAAGATCTCTTTATGAATTGATCTGATGGATAACATGCATGTTACATACTGCAGATCCAGCATTATATTATATACGGGGTATTAATTTTTAAGCATCTCTTTTACTTAATTATGTATTAATTAATATCCATACATGATGATCTGATAATCACACTTGGATATAGAATGAAGAGTATGGTGTGTTGCGACGCACTTGACGTGTCATGCTGCCATGTATATGTTATTACGTATAGTACTATAGTAGTGTTGGTTATTGGATCTAAGGTATCAAAAAGTAGTACTTACGATTAGGCCGGGCAAGTGATGGATTGGTATTTGATAAGTAATGAAGGTTATATCATAATAATCTCGCCTAAGGCTTATTAAATTGTGCGCTAAGGCTTAAAGGTTATGCAGTGAGTTAACAATTTGACAGGTTATGCGATCACAAGGTGTCGTGCCAATCAAGTTGGTTGACATAGAGTTAAACTTTTTATGCTCTTATATAGTGAAAAAAGTTATAGGGTTAATTCGATGTTTGGTCTTTGTATCATATTTTTATTGGCTTTGAAATCCTTTCCATATTTGGCATGTAATCTTTTTTTGATAATAAAGAAGCTAATTCATTAATCATAGACTGAAACATTTACAATTAAGATCGATGGAATGGCCAAACATTCCTTACAGTCAAACATAGAAACAACTTCCCTAGCAATGCTACAGAAAACTTGATTCGCATACTGTTTCACAAATTTGAAGCTGAATTCATTGGAGGAACTTAAAGCTTCTTTAATGTCATTAATAATCTGGTCAAACGTACCCAAGACTGACTCTTGTTGAATAGTCTTACATACCACTTGAGTATCTATTTCTATTATTATTTCCATCGACAATATCTCCATTGGGCTGAACTGCTTGTCATAGTTCAGATGAATCTCTTTTTCATTATCATGTTCGTCACCCATGATGAGATTCACATGTGTCATGACCAGTTTTATCGTTTCACGCTTTATGAAAAAGAACTCGCCAAGTAAACGAGAGGAAGAAACTCGTCAAAACAACGAGAGGAAAAACTCAGAAACTGCAAACAAAAATTAAACCAATAAAGCAAAGCAAAGGGAAACAACAATTCGAAAAATAAGGGAGTAACGATCGGTAACGGTGAAGATGGAGGGGTGGGGGAAGGCATAACCGGTAACGGAGACAAAGAAGACGATGAAGGCGAACCATGTCTGCGATGAAGATGGCGGCAAAGGGAAGACGATCGAACGCCGCCTCCGCTTGCTTCACGGAGGCGGTGGCCATGTGAAAATTAGAGGCAGCCGGAAACCAGAGACGAGAGAGAAACCCTAGAGCGTTTTTGGGAAAAATGTCTACTTTTTGGCATGTAATCTCATTGGAATTTGCATAGAAATATTTTTAATACAGTAGATGATAATTGCGTACGAAAGATTCTTCATTTTTTTCAAACTACATTTTGATCACCTTGTGTACTTAGTTGTGCTTGGATTCCTTAACTTAGTTGATCCTTAGGAATCAACTTTGATAATCTTCAAGAGCCGTAGTTCCTATTTGAGTAGTGTAGATTGATCTCAATTATATTGTACTCTAATTTGAGTTTAAACTCCACTTTGGTTCTTCAATTTACGTTGGTTCTATAATCTCCATTGATCTCCCTTAATTTCAAGAGAAAATTAACTTGTATCTTTCCTCCGAGCTTTGCTATTAACCTTGCACCCAACGTTGCTAGCAATGTTTGCTACCATCCCTTACTACATATCTTGTTGCTCATTCGCTACAAAGGTGTGCTGACAACTTTGCTATCATTCCTATCAAGGTTTGCTATTAATTAAGTCTTCTACCATTTTTGCTCTTGATTTATTTTATTCTTAGTTGGGTTCAAACACTGTATCTTTCGTTTAGGTTTTGGAAAACTTAAAAACCTTGTCTTACAACCTTTGCTACCAAGTCTATACTTGATTTATTTGTTCTCTTTGAGATTCGAACATTGCATCTTGTTTTTGAATACTATTAACTATGTTACAATGTAGTATCTGTTCATACATACTTTCTCAACCTACTGAAGCACAACGAGCCAACGAGCCAACGCCCTCACTGGAGAACGAACCTGTGACCTCTCACTTGGGAGGGCCACAGCTATGCTGCTTGACCACAAGGCCTTTGAGTATTCTACATTCTAATATACATTCTAATAGAGTCAATAGTATTTAAAAAAAAAAACTTAATTGTAGATTATATATTTTTATTAAATATCTAAATGTTAAATCATATGTGTTCATACAATACATATATTTTTTTTTGTATGCATACCAATATATGTTGGCATAGAATTTTTATGAAAATTGTTTACAGTACGTATTATTAAACAAAAATATAATAATTTATTCTCACTAATTTTCAAATATGATAATTCAATTTTATTTCTTTAAGAAATTGCAAAATATAAATTGAACTAAAATGTTTTTAATTATTTATATTTATCAATATTTTAATATCAGTATTAATTTTTGTGTTTCGTGCATAATTAATAAATATGAAACAACTTTAATTTATATCTTATTTTTCATTAAGTTATTCAAAATTTGGGTTTTAACTAAAATAATTTATCTAACATAATTAATTTGATTTATTAACCAATAACGGTCTAATCAATTGAACAAATATTGATCCAATCAAACAAATTACCACCCAAATTCCAAATTTTTTCTTTGTAACAAAAGTCATAATTTGTACATTTATATTATTGATAAAATACATCTAAAATCATGCAATGTCAAAGTGTAATAGCATAAAACATGTGAAATTTTGAATTTGTATACATGAATTATAAGATATTAAACAATATTATGTGATTTTATGAATATTTTATATTGCATAACTTAAAATTGCATAATAATGTTGAATATTTTATAATTCATGTATACATATACAAAACTTTACTTATTTTGAATAATTACAATTGAGTCTATAAAACTTGTGATGATCGAATGAATTAAAGTTTAAATAAAACAACACACATTTTCATGTAAGCAAAATCTTAGAAATTTAAAAAAAAAAAAAAAAACATAAAAAGAAAGTGTAAAGTATACCCATAATTAGTGTTTGATTCTTTTTCTATAGTTCAAAAATTAAAAATAGAAAAAATGTGCTAAAGACCTTGTAGTCTAGTGGCATTCGGTTTACACTCTCACATGGAAGGGAGTGGTTGGAGGTGATTGTTAACTCTTTGTGCTTCAGTAGGTTGAGAAAGTAACTATGAACAGATACTATATTGTAACAGAGTCAATAGTACTCAAATAAAAAAAAATAAAAAGAGAAAAATGTCAAATATAACAAAATTCCACACACAAAAAAAAAAAAGTTAATTCTTAAATTGACCACTCAACTATATATGAAAATAAAGCATGAATTTGTCCATTGACTATTGAAATTCTAATTTTGACCTCGCATTTAATAGTAATGTAACTATTTTACTAACGAATAACCAAATTAGATACAAAATCAAAGGACTCAAATAGATAACTTTTCAAGTCAATGATAAATTTGGATAAATATGAATATTTGTGGGACCAAATCGATAATTGATCCTAAATTTTAAGAGATAATTTTTGTCTTAATTAGAAAGTATTGCACTTTTAATTTAATAATTAATTTTAATTAAAAGAGAAAAGGTTTTAAAAGTCAATTAATAAATTTAGTTGATTTTATTAAATTCTCTACCAGATTTAGTTTTGACTAGAATTAAAAGTGCCAACTTTTTAAAAATCAACTATTTTTTTTTAATAAATACTAATCCAATGCCGCCACTAAAGATCAAACCTGTGACCTCTCACTTAGGAGAGCCAAAAGTGTGCCACTTAACCACAAGGCCTTTAGCTAAAAATCAACTATTAAGTCTACTTGATTTTAAAATTAAAAATGCAGCCTTTAATTGAGATATTAAGGGTCCGTTTGGAAAGCAGTAAAATGACTTCTAGAAAATGAATCATTTTCCGAAAAATAGTTTCATTTCCAGTGTTTGGATATATTCTGGAAAACTGTCTTTGTGTGTTTGGTTCATTTTCTGGAAAATGGATAGAATTGTATAATTAAACATTGTAATTATTTTATTTAAAATATAAACAATTATAATAATATTATTTATTAAAAATAGAATTAAAAACCCAAAAAAAAAATTTAAAAATTAGAAAAAAAAACGTAAAACAACATGTTTCCGTCGGTTTTCGGCGGTTTCCCACCTCTTGGTCCATTTTCGGTCATGGATTATATAGGATATAGGTTAGTTTTGGTCGAGAACATGCGGAACGGTCATTTTGGCGATTCCGAAAAATGACTTACAGAAAAAAATTCCATAAGTCATTTTCCAGAAAAATGAACTGATTTTCCTTGGTCAACGGAAAACATTTTCCGTTGACTGCATTTTCCGAGCGTTGCCAAACACCGAAAACTCATAAAACATTTTCCAGAAGTCATTTTATAGGTTACCAAACACACCCTAAAAGTGGAATAAACTCTAAATTATAATTATGATATCAACTCACTTTAATAGACCTTATGGTTATCCATTATGGTTTATAATTATTGAAGTGAATGTGTGTAATGCATGATTCACTCTAAATTATTCATAATATGAAAAAATAAGTTAAAAACTATTGCAAATCATACATAAAAACATTAACTAAACATACTCAAAATGAAAATTAGTCAATACTTTAATAATTTCATTAGATAAAACGTTTATGAAATGAGCACGTAGTTAATAAACATTAAAATTTGAAATTATTATAAGTCTGAAATCCAAACTTAAGGGTCCCACCAATCTTGCCCTAAAGATTAGTAGAAGAGTTCTCGAAATATGTCTCAACTACTCGTAAATTTGAAATTTGAAATTTAAAATTGTTAAGCAATTACAAGAATGCCCAAAGAGAGGCATCCCTAGGAAATGGGCAAATTATACCATAGATCAGAATCTACCTTGCATTGTAGACTCCATTCCAAAAATAACCTTCAGGTCCTGTATCTATAGTTGACACATTTTGTACATGTAGTTGACAATTTTTATACTTGTAACTATCATATTATGTGCCAGTAATTATAAAGTTATTTATTTATATATACATGAACTATTAACTGTAAGTATATAATGTATTAACTAAATGTACATAATATTTGTATCAAGATTTACCATGCAAAATATGAACATGATATATGGTATAACAATGGTAGGAAATGGCCACCACCCCTCTATTTAAAAAGACAGAAGAGCCCACTGGTCTCACCTACCTTTCCACCCACAGTTTGTATTTTTTCGGAAATCATGCTTTTTTTCAAATATTGTCCTGTCTAATTATTATATTAAATTTTAGGGAGTAGTTTTTATATTAAAGTGTTATAATATTATAATATTTAATGCTAAAAATAGTACGGAGTATAAAACATTGTACAATTTATAATATGACAACTAAACTTATTCATTTAATTTAAATTTGATTTGAACATATTCCATAATGTTTGAACATAGTGCACATGTCAAACTTTCCACTTTATAGTTGCATTAGCTGTTTATTACTTATCAATTATTTCATAATTTAAAGTCTTACATTTGTGTAGACAATTTTCAATACTTATCGACATGAAATAAGGATTTTTTTTTTGTAACTTGTACTTTGTCAATGATATATATATATAGAAAGAATATAGCTTTACATTGAAACGTTTTATTTTCTATTATCTGAAAAATAACTTTAACTTATCACGGAATTATACTTTGAATCATCCATTTTAATTTATTCATTTGCATAATTTAAATTTAAATTTTCATTTAAGAGTAATTGAATTTTTATTATTAAGATTACTAATAGTGCGAAGATATTCCAAATGGATAGTCACAAAATCGAATCTCAGTAGGGTAAAAATGTAAAATTTTAAAACCAAAAAATAATATTTTAAATTTCTCTTTGTGAAAAGTGTCTATTGATCTTATCCGTTTGAATAACTTTTTACTTTCTTATAATCCTTTGTTCATGGTCACGGGAAGAGTTTGTTTTTTCGTTAATAAAAAGGAAAATAACATTATTAAGAAATAAAATAAAATAAAAACAGCTTTAAAAAAAAAAAAACAGAAAATATAATCCAGTTTAGTTTTTTTTTTTTTTTTTTCTAAAATGGGCACATCTACTCCCTACAGCCGGTCGAATCAGATTCATCTTTCTATCCGGGAAGAAATGTTCTCGAAAGGGTAACCGCCACGTGTCCGTACCTCAGATCCGCAGAACCCTCGGCGCTAATCCTTAACCCTCTCTCCTCTCTCTCTGCTCTCTCCTCCGCCACCATCCTCTGTTCTTCAGTTTTACTGCTAGTAAAGCTGCGTCCTTCTCTCTCTCTCTAAACATCTTATCTTTTCCTCTTCCTCCTATATATATATTTATCCCTCATGATCGGCGTTTCTTTACATCGAGGTTTTCATGCTACCTGAACAATCAGACACATCTCTACAGCACACAGATTATACGCCCGCAGAATTTTCTTTCTTTCTTTCTGATTCTGTATATACGTTTCTGTACACAGTTTTCTTAGAATTTGAGCTCGACCCTTAATAGAGCTTTGAAAGAACAGAAAAGGGTAGTTTTTGCTTTTCATTTTTTTCCAGCAAATTTAGAGCTTTTTTTTTTTTTTGTTGACTCTGTAATTTCTAGGTTTTTCGTGTTATAGCTTAGGAATACAAATAGTGGTATTGATTATCGAGAGGAATTGAAGAAAGTGGCGAATGAAAATGAGTTTGAGCACGGCGGAGGATGATTCAGCGTCGGAAATCCATCTCCCGGCGGATATAGATTGGGAGATGTTGGACAAATCCAAGTTCTTTTTCCTCGGGGCGGCGCTATTTTCCGGCGTGTCGGCCACGCTCTACCCGGTGGTGGTGTTAAAGACTCGCCAACAGGTGGCGGCGGCTCAGATCCCTTGCCGTAAAATGGCGGTTTCGATCTTGAAAACCGAAGGGTGCCGGGGATTCTACAGGGGATTCGGGACTTCCCTCACCGGAACCATCCCGGCGCGTGCGCTTTACATGGGCGCGTTGGAGATGACCAAGAGTAACGTGGGAACCGCCACCGTCCGGCTGGGATTCTCCGACGCCGCCGCGTCCGCCATAGCCAACGCCGCCGCGGGGCTGAGCGCCGCCATGGCGGCGCAGCTAGTGTGGACGCCCATAGACGTAGTGAGCCAGAGGCTAATGGTTCAGGGGAGTCATAGTAACAGTAGTAGTAATAGTAATAGTAATAGTGTGGGGTTGAAGAGATACAATGGGGGAATAGATGCGTTTAGGAAAATAATTTGCAGCTATGGAGTTAGGGGATTGTACAGAGGGTTTGGGATTTCGATTGTAACTTACGCGCCTTCAAACGCGGTTTGGTGGGCTTCATACTCTGTGGCTCACAGGCTCCTCTGGGGCTGCATTGGCTGCCATGGCTGCAAGAAGGATGACGGCGGTTACCGGCCGGATGGGAAGGCCGTGGTGGCCGTCCAAGGGGTGAGCGCCACCTTGGCCAGCGGCGTCTCAGCCTTGGTCACAATGCCACTTGATACAATCAAGACCAGACTGCAAGTGTTGGACGGCGACGGGACCGAGCGGCGGGCGCCCACGGTGAGACAGACGGTTAGGAACTTGGTTAAGGAAGGTGGATTCTCGGCATGTTACAGAGGATTGGGTCCGAGGTGGGCTTCCATGTCCATGTCTGCTACAACCATGATCACAACCTACGAGTTTCTCAAGCGCCTGTCCACCAAGAATCAGCCGGGGATTAGTCACTGCGTTGACCGTGGATACAAGAATAGCTAGGGAATTAGTCTGTTTAGTCACTGTGTTCGACAGTGAAAACAAGAATCAGCCAGTGAATGTGTTCGACGGTGAATACAAGAATCAGCAAGGGAATTAGTCAGTTTAGTCATTGTGTTCACCAGTGAAAACAAGAATCAGTCAGAGGATTAGTCACTGGATTAGTCACCCTGTTCGATAAGAATCAGCCAGGGAATTAGTCGACAAGAATAAGCCAAGGATTCAGGGATTAGTCACTGTGCTTGACAGTAGGAACTTGGAAGGTGCTTTTATCTCATCTTTAGCTGGCCTTGAAAGCCAGGCTGACATGGTTGCACAACAATGTAAATATATATATTGTGAACAAAAACGAGAATGTAGTAATGTTTATTGTCTGTCTCTTAGGTTTTGCTACTTTGATCAATATGTTGAAGAATTATATATGTTCAATCTTCTTACTTTGAACTTTCTGTGAGACTGAGATTGTTTACTACTATACTGTCTGAGGTGTGGATTAGGGACCAAAGTTTGTCTTTTTAACTTGTAGACCACAATGAGCAAACTCACATCATTGCTGATTGAGATTGTCAACAAGGTTTTATAGTGTTGTACCAACTAAAATACAAATTTTCTGTCCGGCTTTGCTAACAATCCCACAGGCTTTAAGATTCAGATGTAGAGTGCAGGCTTGGCTCTGCTTTGCTGGCAATTATAATCTCAGTCTTTGAGATTCAGATGTAGAGTGAACTTACGTCACGCACTGTTTTTTGTAACCGTGTTAAGACCCAATGAATGAACGGGCCAACTGGTTAGCTTGCCAAATGGGTAAAGGGACGTCAGTAGCGTTAAGGGTTGTTCTATCTTAGACTCTAAAGTCTGGCCGAGTTAGGCATGTCGACCCAGTTAAGTTTGAGTAGCTTGTCATTGGTCTTGGACTTGATTATGAACGGGATGGATGCAATTTGAATGGCACAATTGATCGACAGCTATAAGCTATTGCCATTTCCCTAATGACCCCACAACAGGACGAAACCAGTTTGGCACGTATGTGGGTAAGACTAGTCCGCGGGGTGAGATGGGGCACCCGGACGCCACACGGGCGCTGTGTGTCGCACCGGACTCTATGCCCGTGACACTTAGCTTTGTTTTGCTAGCAATTGCAAGGTTTAGGGTTCAAATCTACTTTACTATCAATTAGCAATTACAGGGTTCAAGGTTGGTGTATATAGAATGTAAGATTCGATTAGTACCCGTGAGTAACACAGAATTCTTGTTTCTTTCACTCCTCTTAGTCAAAAAGACATATGAAAAGTGGTCCTTAATTTACAGACAGCTTACATGCGACTCTGTACTCACAAAAACCCTATTGGATTTCCAGTTGGGTGATTTATTCTTGGCCTGCATTTTCATTTATAAGCTTATCTTCTCCCAGACTCCTGTCCTTGCTGTGCTCACCCTTTTACCCATATCCCAAAAGTGAAAAAGGCATTAGAGAATAATTTAAAAGAGAAAAAGGCATGAGAACATTTTAAAGTGACAACTTCCCTTGTTGGGCTTTCACTTCATAAGGGGTCATGGATTGTGATCAAGTCTCTTTCACAATGTGTTTCCTTTTACCATTCTACTAGCACCTCTAAACTCTACTTCATGTACTTGGACCATATACTTCACTTTAACCTGATAAATCTTGATCTACTAATTCCCCCTTTTAGTTTCCCATTTACTTTAATGATAAATTTTGCTCGAGGAATGCAGCTCAATTGGTTAACCAATCAATCAATAATAAAAATAATAATAATATATCCACTACATTGGTAACTAATTAAGGGTGCAGGGTTCAATTAGCCACTGATTTACTTTCTCCATTAAGAATCCAAAGTAATAACAACTAAGAACTCTCGAGATTAAGGAAAAAAAAAATTAAATGACGAATTTTGCTCTAAAGACATAACTCAACTCGCTACTAGCATCACCAACAATGACAAATTTGAGAGTTTTCAGGCTTTTTAGGTGATGTGGACGAAAGAAAGAGTATGAGAGAGGAGAGATATGGCATTACGGGAAAATTAGTTTTTTTGTGGGGCACTCAAAAAAAATTAAAAAATTCAAGCTCCTGGTTCGCATTTCAGGCACCAACAGCCCGTTGAATGCTTTTATTCCTTCCTATGTTTTCTTTTTTATTCTTCTTTTTTCCTTTTTTTCTTTTCATCCCCTCTCTTCCACCTAGTAAAAAAAATGACAAAAAATTTATAATATTGCGAATGCTCTTACCAACTCAAAAAATAATTAATAACTTTGTTTCACTAACTATATAAAGTGTAGAATTTTACTAGACATATCTCACAATTAACTTTATGTAGCAAAGTTACAAGGTAAGAACAAATAAAGACTAGAGTATAGGTGAAATCTAAAAATATCTGTGTATTTTGTACTTGTAAAAGTAAAACATGGAAAGGGAATGGGTAGAGTAAAACAGTTGGGGGGTTTAGTTGTGTGATTGACATGAATGAAGGGACAGAAGAAGATGAGAGGTAAAATCCATGTTGGGTCACTCCTACAAAATGCAATGTGGCACTTACACCTAGTGGTCCAGGAGGACACCCAATTGCTTCATTGAATGAATAGACCCTAGTACCCTACCTTAGCTTCCACAAAGAGGACAAACATAAATGTTGTTGGCCAGTTGGGTATCTCTGTGATCTTCAGGAATCAAATTTTATCTCCAATCAAGTAGTTTTTTGAGATTGAATTTGTCAAAAACAATGTTAATTTAAATAATTCATACTCTATTTTGGGAAGCTAAATGTAGTTTTTTGAGATTAAATTTATCAAAAACAATGTTACTCCATCTGTCCCATTTTACCTGTCCTATTTACTATTTATGGGTCAAACCAACTCTTTATTCATTGCTTATTTTCTTTAATAATTTGTAATTATTTTAAATTTGATTTTTTGTGTTTAATAGTATTTTTAATGTAGATTCTAAATATATAAATTTTATATACTAATACTAAACTTAATATTATTAAAATTTGAATTAAAAATAACTTCAGTCAAGCCTCGTTAACCGAATCAGACAAACAAAATGGGACGGAGGTAGTATTTTTTTTTTTTGGAAACCAAAACAACTCTTTCATTACGTAATAGCAAACTCAAAGATACTTACAGGAGGCTCAAAGAACCAAGACCTAGAGTTTCTATACAAACTAGTGGATTTGGCCAACTCATAGGCCTGAACATTCCTACTCCTTGTCACATGATTTATAGCAACATGATTCAAGCCTTTCATTATGTCCTGGCAATTGGTGATGATGATCCCAGCGTATCAGTGTGGTATTATTTCTGATTGTACTTTGTATTGTGATAACTAGTGTTTGATGTATGATATGCAATACAACTTAAATAACATATATGATTGTACTTGATACAAAAATACATACATCTTTTTTGATAGTTATATAATATTGACAAATGGGTTAATATCTTATTATGCATGGTGATAAAGTGTTTAATTTTATATATTTATTTGTATTTTTGGGTGTATTCCCGTCGAACTATATCCAGTTGTATCGTTGATTTGATTGGGTTTCTAGCACTGTAGGTGCCTCTTTTTTTTCTTTTTTCTTTTTCTTCACCTAACTATATCATGAATTCAATGAACTCGCTCCCAGTCTTACGAGGTAAAAATATATGGTGCAACTTAAATAACATACATGATTGTACTTGATACAAAAAATATTCCATCTTTTTCTGTGCATTGATCTAATATTGGCAACTGGGATAATATCTTAGTATCTTATTATGTATGATGAAGTGTTTAATTATTGATTTGATTAGGTTTCCAGCATTATGGGTGCTCAATCTGATTGTTATACCATGGACTATGGTACACTTTTGCAAGGAAGACCAAATTAAAATATTTTTTAATATAAGTATTTTATATTTTTTTTATATAAATAATATATATATATATATATATATATATATATATATATATATATATATATATANAGATAAAAACATACAAAATTGGAGTGAATTCCTTTGACTTTGAAAGTTTGGTTCTAAATTCTAGAGAAATTGTCCACATCTCTTTAAGAATTTAAATATGATTACAAATACTACAACATTAAAATAAACTTTGAAAAAGAACTGGAGAATTAGGCTGTGTTTGGCAGAGCTTATTTAGGAGCTTATAGCTTATTTTAAGCTACTAATAAGCTATAAACTTTGTTTGGTAATGTTATCAAAATAAGCCAGTAGCTTAAAATAAGAGCTTATTTTGAAACGCTACTTCTGATAGCTTTTAAAAAATAAGCTAGTAGCTTTTTAACTTTTTTCCATCTTTATCCTTATTATTTTATATAAATGACATCATTTATCCCTCCCAATTAAAACTCTTTTGGCTTTTTTTCTTCAATATGTTTCGTTGTAATTTTAATTTGATATTTGTGTTTGAACAATAATTTTTGTATGAACTAATTTTATGAATTATAAACATCTTGTTTTACTATATATATTTTCAAATATATGTTCTTACTTTGTATTTTATTAAATTATATTGATTTCATTATTTTATATTTTAATATGTAAACAAACCTATTTAAATTTAAAACTATTTAACTTTTATGAAGATGNTTAATATGTAAACAAACCTATTTAAATTTAAAACTATTTAACTTTTATGAAGATGTCCTTCTTAGTCTTTTTACCTTTATCAACTTATCAAAAAGCTAATTTTACCAAACACTTTTAAGCATAACAACTAGCTTAACAGCTCTTCAGATTTCAGCTTCGAACTTATAGTTTTTAAGCTTTCAGCTACTTTTCAGCTTTCAGCTATCGTTTCAGCTAGGTTTGCCAAACATAACCTTAGAGTAAACTTTTTGTTGGTTTTTATAGTTTGATTCGATCATTGATCATTGATCATTGAAATTGTAAAAAATAAATAAATAAATAAATCATTTTAGTGCAAAAATAACTAGGAAAAGCAAAGATTTAAACAATAAGCATATGCCCAAGTGTACATTTTATGTTTTATCAATCATAGATGATTTTATCAAGGAAAAACATCATAGGATATTTTATTTTTTTTAGAATATTCAGATTATTAGGAGTATTTTTAAAATATTTTATATAGTCAAATCCCTTATATTTTATCTTCCAGATCATATACATTCATTTATAAGGGGAATGTTATATATGTGTGTGTATGTATGTATGTATGGATAATAATCTCAAATGCTATGTTATGACCCTTGCTTAACGGAGTAAAATGAAAAGAAAAGAATCTGTTATTATTTCTCAACTAACGAATTAACAGCAGCAAGGCTGCTTAACTATCAATACAATTTTGACGTAACAGGGGTAAAATGGATATTTAATCCTTCTCTTATAACTCTTGAATTTAGGATGTTTCTGTTTCAATTAAACAATTAAAAAAATCAATTAATCAAATTAAACAATTCAATGAAATAATTCAGCGGCACTATTAAACTAATATGACACAATTTTTGGGTTCATACCTTCTCAAATTTTTTCCATGTATCGTCACATGCATCCACGGTGTTTGTAAATGAGTTGTATGTTACCCCAGTATGAAATCAACTCAGAAAATTGCCTGTACATCAATTTCAGCCGGCTACACTTTCCTTTAAGTTTAGTCATCCCGTAACTGAGACCAACTGACACCTATCATCTCCCGATCAATATCATTCCAGTCTGAAGGTTTTAGTGAAAGCAGTCCGGGGTTTTTTTTACTCTTTCATTTAAAATTGTCAAAAATTGTATAAGGGCTGTATCGGGCCATTTTGCGTCTTCCTCATTTGTTTCTTCCAAGTTATTCATCTAAGTAAATATGCAATCATTAATATATTACAGCCCTTTTAAAGAGAGAACATTGAAAGAGAGAACCAAGGAGCACATAAAATAGCTAACTAATTGCCTCCTAATATATGTTTTAAACCAAGCAGCACATATTCCTACTGGCCGGGTAAAACTATGCAATCATATTGCTACTGGCAGGACGAAACTATGCAATCATATGCAAGCAGCACATATGTTTTAAAATAACTATCAATCATACAATTAGTCTAAGCAATCATATTTCATTTTGTTTGACATATTGACCTAGTGCACAAGTGTACTGATTTGGAGAACAATATGTCATTAGGACTAGTAATCCCTCTTAATTCCATGTTGTTCACTTTAATCTAAGGTGTATTTTGGTTCATGAGATTGGAGGAGATAGGAGTGTAACTTGGTGCCACTAGACAACAAGATCTTTGCAATATAGGTTTAAAAATATAAGGAAACTAAAAAATAGATAGAAATGCTTTACTATTATAAGAATTTGTTTCAATAAAATTAATGTTGATATTAAATAAAATTATAAAAAAATTATNTTAATATGTAAACAAACCTATTTAAATTTAAAACTATTTAACTTTTATGAAGATGTCCTTCTTAGTCTTTTTACCTTTATCAACTTATCAAAAAGCTAATTTTACCAAACACTTTTAAGCATAACAACTAGCTTAACAGCTCTTCAGATTTCAGCTTCGAACTTATAGTTTTTAAGCTTTCAGCTACTTTTCAGCTTTCAGCTATCGTTTCAGCTAGGTTTGCCAAACATAACCTTAGAGTAAACTTTTTGTTGGTTTTTATAGTTTGATTCGATCATTGATCATTGATCATTGAAATTGTAAAAAATAAATAAATAAATAAATCATTTTAGTGCAAAAATAACTAGGAAAAGCAAAGATTTAAACAATAAGCATATGCCCAAGTGTACATTTTATGTTTTATCAATCATAGATGATTTTATCAAGGAAAAACATCATAGGATATTTTATTTTTTTTAGAATATTCAGATTATTAGGAGTATTTTTAAAATATTTTATATAGTCAAATCCCTTATATTTTATCTTCCAGATCATATACATTCATTTATAAGGGGAATGTTATATATGTGTGTGTATGTATGTATGTATGGATAATAATCTCAAATGCTATGTTATGACCCTTGCTTAACGGAGTAAAATGAAAAGAAAAGAATCTGTTATTATTTCTCAACTAACGAATTAACAGCAGCAAGGCTGCTTAACTATCAATACAATTTTGACGTAACAGGGGTAAAATGGATATTTAATCCTTCTCTTATAACTCTTGAATTTAGGATGTTTCTGTTTCAATTAAACAATTAAAAAAATCAATTAATCAAATTAAACAATTCAATGAAATAATTCAGCGGCACTATTAAACTAATATGACACAATTTTTGGGTTCATACCTTCTCAAATTTTTTCCATGTATCGTCACATGCATCCACGGTGTTTGTAAATGAGTTGTATGTTACCCCAGTATGAAATCAACTCAGAAAATTGCCTGTACATCAATTTCAGCCGGCTACACTTTCCTTTAAGTTTAGTCATCCCGTAACTGAGACCAACTGACACCTATCATCTCCCGATCAATATCATTCCAGTCTGAAGGTTTTAGTGAAAGCAGTCCGGGGTTTTTTTTACTCTTTCATTTAAAATTGTCAAAAATTGTATAAGGGCTGTATCGGGCCATTTTGCGTCTTCCTCATTTGTTTCTTCCAAGTTATTCATCTAAGTAAATATGCAATCATTAATATATTACAGCCCTTTTAAAGAGAGAACATTGAAAGAGAGAACCAAGGAGCACATAAAATAGCTAACTAATTGCCTCCTAATATATGTTTTAAACCAAGCAGCACATATTCCTACTGGCCGGGTAAAACTATGCAATCATATTGCTACTGGCAGGACGAAACTATGCAATCATATGCAAGCAGCACATATGTTTTAAAATAACTATCAATCATACAATTAGTCTAAGCAATCATATTTCATTTTGTTTGACATATTGACCTAGTGCACAAGTGTACTGATTTGGAGAACAATATGTCATTAGGACTAGTAATCCCTCTTAATTCCATGTTGTTCACTTTAATCTAAGGTGTATTTTGGTTCATGAGATTGGAGGAGATAGGAGTGTAACTTGGTGCCACTAGACAACAAGATCTTTGCAATATAGGTTTAAAAATATAAGGAAACTAAAAAATAGATAGAAATGCTTTACTATTATAAGAATTTGTTTCAATAAAATTAATGTTGATATTAAATAAAATTATAAAAAAATTATTAAATTGATATTAATATAGTAATAAATACATAATAACATATATAGTAATTATTTTTTTGAAACAAACGTATATAGTAATTAATTTAATGAGTATAAAAAAAATTACTAATTAAAAAAATTATAGATCAAATTATCAAGTATATATGATTATTACTCCGTATATGGAAGTGGTAGGAGGTTTTCTTTAGTATAAAAACAGCGCTACAAAAGCCCAATTTTCCAACAAAAAAAATCAACAACGGAAGTAAAAACATGATGGGATATAGCCTATAGGGGTTGGGGTAAACCTAATGGGTGAGTGTGCGACGTAGCATGTATGGTTGACGTCCCATGGCGGTTGGGCTTGTCCCATGGTGTTTGGGCATGTTCTAAGGTGGCTAGGCATATGGTTGGGCATGTCCCAAGGGGGTTAGGCACGTCCCATGGCGGCTAGGCATGTACCAAGGTGGTTGGGCACGTCCCATGGTGGCTAGGCATGCGGTTGGGAGCGTCTCGCGATGGTTATGATATACCCGTCCCGATAAAACCATCAAAACTAATCATGACTTCTTCATATTTCATAATTCTTATTATGTTATTCATTCTATTTAACCATTGTTCCTGTAAAAATATCAATGTATCATTCCGGTTATTCCATGGAACAAATCCTTTTTCCTGCAAAAATGCAATGGGATGATGAGAATGGCAAAGACAAGCTTTGGGGCACTCAACCAAAATTGTTGCGTATTAAAACACATTATATTTAGGTTATGAACTTTATCTATTATTGAGTTTTTTTATTCACTTATATTTAAAATTATTTTTAAAAAAATCATGTACTTCATAATTTTTAAACCAAAAGTACGAGTTATCAGTTATGGTCCAGCGAATATGGTGGTCACGTCACATTCCTCTAATACGCACACCAAAAATCAGAAACCTCAACTCATGTTCCCAAACAAAATTCATTGCAATAAAGCATTTTAGAGGGCAAAGATCATCTTGTTCAAAGTACATGGAGAAAATATTATTTTGGAGAGTAATTAAACACTCGAAAGCTATAAATATATTTGTGGAGTATATGCTTATATACTTCAATGAGTACATTGTCTAAAATCGCATTTAGAATTGGATTGAATCCACCAAACTATGCACTTCTGCGCACAAAAAGCCCAACCCAAACCTAAACTTCAAATGTTCGTGGCAAGAATCAAATCTCTCCTCTACTGCTGAAAGCAAATCTTAAGTGAACCTTCTCATAGTGCATATGATAACTACAACTAATATTAACTCCAAAAAGTAAATCTAAGACTATATACAATTACATTACATAGCAACAACACACTGAATTCTTTAAGAATCACACACATTTATGTATATTTGTGTGTGTGTATCAGTGTATGTATTGTCCAACTCTTCAATTAGAGTCAAATCATAGCCAAAAAAACCTCCCAAACAATCTCATTCCCAACCCAGTAATGCAATTATAATATACAGGCCATTAAACAAGGTCATTCTAAATATGTAATTAAGTATGACATAAAATCCTTAGAATATAGCATTGGTAAAAATGGCTTCCGGTCAAGAAACAGACAGCCAGAGTGAGTAACTTAACGGTTCAAGTACATGACTAAAAGTGTTTTTTCCCTCCTACATAAACATACTGCCGTGTATGCTTGATGATAATTTAAACATTAGCTGCAACCTACAAACAACACCGAAAATGTTTTACAGGCTCCAGAAATACCTGCAGATTCCGCCAGGTGCAAATTCTCAAACAGGGTTTGTCATGGACCGATGCGTGCTTTCTTGGTATTAGTACAAGATGGGCATTTGTACTGCTTAATGTGCTCGGCCCTGGCAGGAGTAATCTTAACGCACTTCCCGTGGAACCACGTCTCGCATATGTCACAGCAGATCCAGAATTCATCTGATGCATAGCTCTCGCCACATGCCCCGCATAGCGTCTCTCCCTGCTCATCTTCTTCCCCTTCCAAACCGCCATCATCGTCCTCGTGTTTTGGTTGTGCTCTCGAATACTTGCTCTGGGTTCAAAGCCATTGAATGTCATCAAAACGTTCAAATTAGATGAAGCCATAAAAGTGACAAGATACAACAACAATGCACTGAATGAGAGTTTTCTTTTTCTTTTTTTTTTTTTTTGGGGGGGGGGCACCTTGGAGTTAGAATTAGACTTGGCCTTGTTGCTGCTGTGGTTTGACACAGATGACTTCTCTTTCAATTGTTTCTTAGCCATCCCAGTCACGACCTCAAATATCGTAGGGAGATCATTTATCATATTGAAAAGCCGCTTCCTGCAACCCAATACCCACAAGACCTCAACTGGAAAGTGATGAAGGCACAAACGATGTGAAAATTAACAAGTAGACCGAGTCCTAATAAATAACACCAATCACACTTCCATCCAATATAGGTTGTTTTTATGGTAGAAAATGAAAAAAAAAAAAAATGTTATTATCATAAGAGAAACAACCAATCTTACAACTTCTAAACTTACAAGGCAAAAAAGTACGGAGTAATAAATTAATCTAACCAAAACTGATATAGAATTGTTTGAGCTAATTGTTAACCACTTAAATGTGGAAACAGAATTGTAATTTTCCTTTCTAATATGTGCAGTAACAATATTAATTATTAAACAATGATTATGTTATGATTCAGAAAATGTGGGTAAGAAATCAGGAGATATTGACTAGTTGATTCTAAAATATCGCTGTTATTAGAATTGACTTATTATTTGCTATCTCTAATGTTTTATTTAGTCTTTGTAACACTCTTATAAAGGGGACTTTCATTCTAATAAAAGGGACAAGCAAGCAAGAAGTTAAGATAAAACCATAGGTGGAAAACTCTCAAAACGTTCCTAGTATCTTGTTCCCTAATCCCTTTAATTTTTCTCTCAAGTCTCAACATAGGCAACCCACAAACAACCCCGGATAACCCTAATCACCCTGTGAAGCGTGCGTTTGCCTGAGTACATAACAGATTAATCCCTTTTTTACTTTAGCAATTTTTTATGTGGAAAAGTGGTCAAACACTTCTTTTAGTATGCGGAGAAACAGATATTCCACAAATGTGTTTAGAAGGAGAATGGAAAACATTTTTCCAATTTTGTAAAGAAAGTTGGAAAACACAGAAAAATTATTATCCAAACGTGGAAAACGTTCCAGTGTTTACAAGTGCAATCTTTTTTTTTCCGTTTCAAGTGGGGCCCATGCTTTTTGGAGAATGGAAATGGAAAATTATAGATGGAAGAAAAAAAGGTAGAAAAATAGAGGTGGAGAGTTGGGAAAAATGGGGCAAACTGAACAGGTCCAATTCATAAGTGCTGAATAAGAGTGAAAACTGTGACAATCTAAATAGACAAGAATATATAACAGGTTTGAGTTCCTATTGATATATGCAAAGGCATAAAACTGAAATATGGAGCCATGATCGCAATATGAAGCAACAAAGCTGTCAAAACACTCTCATAAAGTACTCCAAAAATTAGTACAGAAAAGTCATACGGGTCAAGGATGAAGAATGAAGTCTAAAAATGCCATGACTATATAGTATATAACAGGTGCAAAGCATTTCTCTAAATATATTTAATGGCACAAAGCTAAAATATGGAGCCAAGGTCACAATATGAAATAACAAAGCTTTCAAAACACTCAAAATGTACTCCATGAATTAGTACAGAACATTCATACATTGGAAAAATCACACATTTCTACTTCTTACTAGCACAAAATATTTGCAAATTGCAACACCAGATATTAACACGTTTTATTTAAGCAGGGAAAAAAAAAAGCATACCTATCAGCTCGGTCAAATCCAAATCTTGCACCAAAATAAAAAGCAACTGAAAGTAACCATGCATCACTATGCACAGCCACCAAAGAAATCCAGTCCTTTTCCTGCATGCCATCCCGGGCAAAGTTAATACCCAGAGCAGGTTCAGGAAGCTCTGGAGGCACTTCTTCAGCTGGTAAAGCTACTTCCCATTGCTCGCTGGGAAATCCATAAAGGCAAAGGTTTTCCTTCTCTGCAAATACACGCCAAAAGAATTAAGTGTTTCTTTGAATTAAAAGAATGATTTCAAGAGACCAGAACCAAGAATGATATCCCAGACATGTAATAAACAATTGGAAGATAGAACAAGAAAGTCCAAACTCTAATCTAGAATAAGGTAAACATAGAACCTAAACAATTTGGAACGCCACGGGTCTCTAAAGGTCACTCATTTGCTACTGCTGATGCTCTACAAAATTCAGTAACAGGTGAACAACATTATCTGCTGCTGTAAGTAACCAAATTGAAGAAAAAATAGAATCCTAAAATGACTTAACTCAAGTTGCATATGTTTGTTTAACACAACATAATCCATAATAACAGCCCACAAACTCAAATTAATCAGCAAATTTCTCGGGAAAAAAAGAAAAAAAAAAGATTTTGGATCCAATAAATGGACCCAAGACAAACAGGTAGACTGCCCCCTTAAAATGAGAAAATTTTCCCAAAAATTATGAACCTGAATTCATGTTTATAAAAAAAAAACTACAAAAACAAAGGTGAGTACATGCACACATATAATTGCTTTCATAATCCAAATTACTCCATTAAAACAGCATTTCAAATACGAACAGAAGCATACTTCGCATGAAAAGTATTATTAATAAAAATAAAAATACAAACAAAATTTACCTGGGTCACACATCTGAAAAAAATCTTCCACATCTACAGGAACCCATTAAAAAGAGAAAGTCAGAAAAAAAAAACCCAATGAAAAAGCAGAAACAGAAACTCATTCTAAAGAAAACCCACTAAAAATCAAAACCCAAAACGACAAAAAAGAGAAGCAAACAAATACGTCGGTTGTGTATGAACACTATCCATCTCAACTTCCCCTTCATTTAACAATTAAACAATTGATCTCCGTACCAGTGGTGAGTGCTTTAATCAAGCCGGCCCTTCGGCCCTTGAAATCCCTGAAAACCTCCTCCACTGTTCTTGGGTTGTACTGTTGACCGCCGTCCATTTCTGTCCTCCGCCGCCGCCGCCGCAGCTTCAGCAGCCAGCTCTTGCTGCGTATACACGATAGGAGAGAGAAAGAGTAGAGAGCAGACAAAAAAGAGTGGATTTTGGCGATTTTGGGAGGGAAAGAGAAAACGAAATTTTTGGAAATGGAAAGAGAAGACGCAGGGCAGGGTGGTAAGATGAGGGCGAGGGATTTGAAGAGGAATAATAAAGTGGATTTTATAAGATTGGGAAAAGTCCGGACTTTAATTTTGGGCCACTGTGAAATAAACATTAGTGAAAGGGCCTAAGACCAAATTAGTCCAACCCACAAGGAGCAGAATCAGACCAAGTTTTTTTTTTTTTTTTAAAAGGTATTATTATAATTTTTTTCAATATATATATATTATCGTAAATTTTAAAATACAAAATAAATAAATTTTGATGTACAAGGTATGACAAAATAAATAAATAAAAAGTTCAAACTCTAAATTTTAAAAATAATAATATTCTTCAATTCTTCCAATGTAACAGAACATTTGAAAATTTTTTCTTATATAATACTCTGTATTTATGAAGTACCTTAAGATGTTAAACAAGTTTTTGAATAAGTAATTTTCTACTAAAGAATACAAAGATTGGCTTCAATCATGCTCTTTTATATATATATATATATATATATGTTAAACAAGTTTTGGGATTAAGTAATTTTCTCTATTTCCTTTGTCTGCTAGTATGCTACCATGAACATGTATGCTTTGTAAGACTACTAAGCTGCTATCACGGATTCACGTAACCGCCGAAACTTCTAACACAGGAAGAACAGTGACGGAGGTTGTTCAAAATGCTCCTATCCATCATCCACCACCAATTTCCAAGATTGAAGATCCAAGTATTCCTTGTTATCTTCACAGCAGTGAAACTCATGGCCTCATGCTTGTTAATCCACCTCTCGCCGAATTGAATTATCACATATAGTTTAGAGCCATGAAAATGGTATTAAGCTCCAAGAATAAGTGGAATCTCGTTGACGGCACTGTCCTGATTCATCAAGAATTTGATCATCTCTATGTTGCGTGGCAAAGGTGTAATAATATTATTTGTTAATGGGTTGTCCGGTGTCACCATAAATTGCTCAAAGCATTATGTAGATCAATTATGTTGTTGAAATGCGAAGCAATTTGAATGATCGATTCTCATAAGGAGATGCACTTAGATGTTTAGACTTGCAAGATGAGATCAATGCGATAAAACAAGCTTCACAAACTGTAACTCAATACAACACACAACTCAAAATTATTTGGGATGAGATGCAAATCATCAGACCTTTACCACTATGCATGTGTTCATGCATAGCATTAGCTAAGATGCTACAATTTCATGAGAATGGGTCATTAGGTTCATGAAAGGCTTGAATGACAAATACTTAGGTATAAAATGACAAATACTTAGGTATAAAATAAAGGAGGGGAAAAATTTTGGGGCTAAAGTGTGCCAAGGAATAAAGCTTATGGTGTAGAAGTGCATGATGACTCTTATTTTATATTACTAGTTTTTCACGCGATTGGGATAATGCACAATGTTTATTTTTAAATAAGTACTTTAAACTATATCAATGCAAGATTATATTGGAGTAGTTTTCCCCCCTACTTGTTTCATGTGCTGTGAAATGTGTGTCGTACATTCTCATGTGAAAATATTGAGCAAAATATTACTCCCTCCGTCCCATTTTACATGTCCTATTTAATATTCATTGGTCAAACTAACTCTTTTTTCATTGTTTATTTTCTTTAGTAATTTTTTATTATTTTTAAATTTAGTTTTTTGTGTTTAATAGTACTTTTAATGTAGTTTCTAAATATATAAATTTTATATATTAATGCTAAACTTAATATTATGAAAAATTGGATTAAAAATAACTTCAGTCAAGTCTCGTTAAACGAATCAGACAACCAAAATGGGATGGATGTAGTAATATTTATTATATTTGTATAAAGTTAATGAGTAGTACATTTTGTTCTAATTTCATAACTTGTTTACTTGATAGTAACAAGAATAGCTTTGCAGGTAGTCCGAATACTAATGTTGCAATATGTCTAGTTTCATCAACAGTTTCTACATCCATTTTGCACATGTTTATTTTGAAGTTCATATTTTTTGAATTAGTATGAATGAGTATAGTACTTGATTTTATGTGTGTGTGTGTGTGTGTTTTAAATTTTCTTTTTGTTGATTTGATACTAATATTGGAGTACTCACTGCTGTCTTTTCATCACAATGCATGCAGTTAAATAGTTTGTCACTTTGTGCATAAACATTTTCAAACAGTGGCTACATCCTATATACCAATTATTTTTGTTGTCAAGATCGATGTTGATTTTGTCTTTAATCCAAACAAGTTGTGTAGAAAATGAAATGAATTGTAATTTTATATTAGTTCTAATATATTTAAAGAATGCACAATAAATATTTTACATACAAGATTAATGAATGCTGCAACACTAGCTATTTTTCAAATTTATTCTTTTTCTGAATTTGAAAGATTGATTCCAATATGTTGTAGTCTCAGCATCTTTTCAATTCATCAAGTGTATCGCAATGTTCTATTGCCCTACATACATTTTTAATAATAAGTTTTAAATCAATTTATTGGATTATTTGAATGTCTTTTTTGTCAACAAATCCTCCATAAGTGGTTAATATGATTGACTTCAAACTGTTTTTTTTTTTAAATTTTTCCATGTTATTAACATAATACTTGGTAAATAAATGTATAACATTATTTTTTAGTATAACTTTTAATATTTAATTACAAGATAGTGTAAAAAAAAAACAATGAACAATGTAGTGAATATAATTAATTACTAAATTTGAAGGAAATGAATCTTTGTATTGTAGAAAACATAGACAATATAAGTAATGAAATTATACCCCTTTTAAAATTTTTTGATAATGAATATTTTTTTTGAATAAAGACATTGTAGACATCGAATTATAAATTAAAGAAATGCATATGTATTATTTTTTTGTTGTAACTACTAATTTATTTAATTTAATAAAATTATAACATATTCGTAGTATATGTTCAACAATTATGTCAACTTTGAGTGTGATGAGGTTCGAAGTTAAGACCTTACTTATAAAAATTAGTGGGTAAGTTAAAAGTTAACGGAATATTAACGTAAAAGATGATATTTAACGGATAATCATATAATTAAGGATAAATTAGGAAATCTCAAGTAAAAATATAAATCTAAACAATTTGAACCATCCATTCGATTTAATAATTTGACCGTCATTTTTTCTACCCATTATAGGCCTAACTTTCTTTGGCTCTCGTTAGTATAGTAGATATTTTACCCCATTCTTAACCCATTTTTGTGCACATTTCAAAGAAACTTATTGGGTTCCTAAGCTAAAAGATAAGTTGTATGCTCAGTTTCGCTCAAATGTACATTTGAGGGAGAGGAAAAAGTAAAAGGAAGCAAAAATCAATAAAAATAGAGCGAAAATGCAGTGAAAAGAAGCAAAATGAGCACACAGAAACAACTGAAAAAACTAGGCGAAAAAAAGGAGCAAGTCGGAGATCATTGCGTTGAGGCAAACTCATGCACGGGCAGTGGCACGCCCCTGCGCAGCTAGTGCATGTGCGTTGTCAGTGCACCAAAACCCTTATTCTCCACTATAAATTGATCATTTTCCATATTTGAGAAAAAAAGAGGAGGCAATCCTTGAACAGTACCAGGGGATGTGTTGTTGGACATCCCGATCTACTGGCTCTCCCTGAGTCTTCGCTTGGAGACATAGTATAAAAGGGTAGGTTTTTTCCATTTCAGGCATCGCCATCACCATTTGGGTCAAGACTTTCACTTCACTTCTCTCGCTTGTCATTATCATTCCTAATCTACCTTGTTGGTTTGCAAACTCCAACTAGCTTTCCAATAGGTCAATTAGCTCGTAGGTTGCACCAGTATGTCGGATTATTTGGGCATGTATTAATTCATTAAATTATTTATTCGATTGTAGCCCAAATACATTAGAAGAGATTTGGATTTTATAGATTTAAGGAATAAGGGCCAAATTGGTCCCTGAACGTAACGCGAAAGTGCAATCAGGCCACTCGACAAAAAAAAAAAAATGCAATTTCGCACTAAACATGGCAAATCCCTTCGAATTCACCTGCTAGCCGATTTCCATGCCTTCTTTCCGGTTGTCTGGCTGATTACTTGGCATTAGTAATTGTTTTTGTTTATTTTCCTTAGTTTTTGTTGCTTCTAGCGTGTAAGAACACTAATCCAAATGTAGAATAACGAATAAGAGGAATATGGATGTGAGAAATGATTCAATTTTATAGTTGGCAGACCAAAAAAGAAAATTGAAGAATGAAGAGGAGAGATAGATAACGCATGAAAGGATCTTGAAGCTGGAGAGAAACGGTGTTGTTCTCGAAAAACACTGCATCAACATTTCCACCGTCGGCGATGAGATAAGGGCGAACATCCTCAAGAACCTTATCGACTGTTTTCAGGAGTGAGGTCGGATTGGTCCGATGAGTACAGACCTCCATTGTACACCGCCCTTGCCTCTCTCCCAATCACCTTCAGTACAGTAGTTAACAACAAATAAAATTAATTACTTGAAGAAGAAAACAAACCTCTCCCCCATCTGGGGTCTCTGCATATTGGTGTCCAGAACGTGAGCCCCAAAGCTTGACCTCCATTGTACACTGCCCTTGCCTCTCTCCCAATTAACAACAAATCAAATTAATTAACAAATCACATTAGCACTAATTGAAACGAGCTGAGAGTTAGATCTGTAAATTGACTGGTCAATGCGGTACAAGAGGCCGATCTTCGTGAAAAGAGGCGGCGGTGAGGATGACGTGAGGGAAGCTGGTGGCGGACACTCAATGAAATGCAGTGCCTCCGATACTTACAGATCTGCGGTCACATTTCAACGCGAGCTTCGTGATCGAATCGAATCGAGAAAAAATTGAAGGAATCGCAGTGGCGAGCTCCGTCTGAGCGCGCAGCGAGAGACGGTGCCAACTCTGTCCTTCGATCTGGAGCCACCGACAGCACATGAGGGAGCACCGCTTACGGTCGCCAGAGTTAAGAGACTGGAAAATCACAGATTTTTCAGTGCCCTGCATCGACGTAACCATAGCTGTAGAGCCGGATTTTTTCTGGTGGCTGTGATTTTGAGATCCGACGGCAGTGGAAGCAAATTGGCCCATCCACAGCAGACCATAAGAAAATTGGGAAGAAAGAAAAACAATGGACAACCTATTTTATGTTGTTTTGCTCAACTCACTAACTAGGTCATCAGCCAGGTCAGCAATCGATGCCAAGTAATCAACCATGTCAACGGACAACCGGAAAGAAGGTGTGGAAACCGGCTAGCAGGTGAATTCGGAGATATTTGCGCTGTTTAGTAACGTAATTGCACGTTTTTTTGATCGAGTGACCTTATTGCACTTTCGCGTTACGTTCAATGGCCAATTTGGCCCTTATTCCTAAATTTAATAATATTTTTCCTTCCTATTTTTTATGCATTAACTTAGTTTTATAGTGGGTATGATCCATTAAAAACCATCAAGTATTTATTTTCCAATTCGATTAGATCCAAAATATTATAAATCCGATGGTTTTGAAACATTTTTTAAAGGGTTGATTTTAAATTGTTAAACTGAAATCCGAGTGAATTGGACATCTGAAAATCCAAACCGTCCAAAGGCAACAGATGCAAAGGCCTAGGACTACTTGATGCAATCATTATTGCATGGATCATGCTGTGTGGACCAAAAATAAAAAGTACATTATTTTTATACTGAAAGTACATTATTTTTGTACTGTAGGTACATTATTTTAGGGTACATTATTTTTGTACTGAAGGTACATTATTTGATATTATATATCAAATAATGTACCTTCAGTACAAAAATAATGTACCTTTAGTACAAAAATAATGTACTTTTTATTTTTGATCCACACAGCTGTGTGAACCATGGTCCATGCAATAATTTGCCTACTTGATGCCTACCAACAGCATACCATATTTTTCTTTTTAATGGGCTGTATGGTCGTAGGTTTGCTGAATCAAATTGCATGCATCTTTCTGTACTATAGTGACCCAATTAACTGTAAATAGACTAACTTTATAATAATTAATATAATTGGCTACAAAATTTATTTAAAAAGTCAATCTCCTAATGACCAAGTGAACGTTCGTCGTGACACGGGTTCACATGATAACAATCTCCCAAACCAATCATTTTCAAATGTACAATCGGAATTACAGAAAAATTACATAAATGCCACCATTGAGACCAAGTGAACGTTCGTCGTGACACGGGCTCACATGATAACAATCTCCCAAACCAATCATTTTCAAATGTACAATCGGAATTACAGAAAAATTACATAAATGCCACCATTTTTTTTTTCTGCCGTTTCATTAATATTTAGTTTTTGAACATCCTACGATGCACATATCATATTTTATGAAGTTCACCCTTGGGAGATTTTTCTCATTTGATCCCAATTTTATATATGCACACAAATATGTTCATTATTTAATGGTTATGCTTTTTATTTTTTAATCTAGATTAGTTAATTTTTAAATGCTTTCATAACTAAATAAACATGACTTTTGTGGTTAATAATTTTTTAAATACGGTAAATTAATTATATAAAAATATATTATAAATATATTAAATAAATCTTCATCAAGTGGCTAACAATTTAACAAATAAAATAAAACTGATTATATTATTATAATAATGATACGTGGAGTTGGAAGAATTATTTGCTACACTAATGTAATCAAATGAATCATCAATCTTTATAAAAAAAATGAATCATCAATCATTAACATCTACTTTTGAATGTTTTGTTGTGCTTTTTTAAAAAGAAAATAGTGAGTGTTGAGGGGCCAAGGATGCACCACCTTTGAGGTCGAGAGAGTAGTGCCAATCCTCAAAAGGATCCGAAAAATTCATCTAAATCAAGTTGCTCCTTTGCACACATGTATATTAATTTGAGAACTACTCTTGAGGTGAGAACATGAGAATTAACATGGATGTATATAATTTATTCCATGATAAATTCTGTGTATTGTATGCTTAGAATATTAGATTGTGTGTATTCATGTAATAGATTATGTTCATTTATGTAATAGTTCATAGTTTTCACCTAATGAATGATTCTCACTTGAACACAAGCCCACAAACACACACATACTTGAACAAATTCCCCAAAGTAAAAAGTGAGAACTAATATGATCCATCTATTTGCATAGATCAACAATTGATGATTGCTAAAGTAATAAGGGCAAAATAGATAAGGTCAATTTTATAAATATTGCAAACTTAAAAGTTTGCAGTAATTGTAAAGTTGACCATTTTGTACTAAAATCATCAATCATTGATGAATCTGATGAGTGGTTGTGATAAGTCTTCACTTCTAACAAGATACCATGTTCTCAATTGAACGCATGTATTTGTGTATGGGCATGATCAAATAAGAATTGGGTCCTCCAATAAAAAGTGAGAACTATCTCAGTTGTTCATCAAAGTTCATCAATGGTTGAGAGTTTTAGTAAAAAAAAATACGTGGTTAATTTTATAATATTACGACTTTTAAGTTTATAAAATAAACTACATCATTTTTTCTCTTATTTTTCAACAACTCTCAACTATTGATCTATCCATATTGATCCAAAATAAACTACATCATTTTTCTCTTATTTTTCAAAAAAAACAAGTCAATATCGCCCCGACTGAGACTTAAACTCATGACCTCCCATTTGGGAGAGTCAGCTCATGCCGCTTGACCATAAGGTCTTTGGCAATGGAAAGTGGAGATATTACCCATAAGAATGTTGAAATTGAATGTCCAGATGATTGTGTAGAAGTTGAAGAAGAACTAAAAGATCCACAAAAGCCCGTGAAAGGCAAAAGGAAGTTGAGATCATTTTGTTTGTTTGGTCACCAAGAATACAAATGGTGAGTATGTAATCAAAGCAAACTGCGAATATTGTGAAGTTCTAATCAATGATAGCAAGTATGTGACATGTAATATAAAACGTTATACTATAAATTGTGTTAAGAAAAACACATGTGACATAGGTCAAATGCTTATCGATGGTAATCATGAATCTATGTCAATGAGATTTAGCAAACTCAATGAAAAAAAAAGTTCCGAGAGTTACTAATATATGCAATTGTTATGCATAATATGCCATTATCTTTTGTGGAATATGGTGGTTTTCGAATTGTTTTCTCTTACTTGAAGGATGATGTGCGTACTATTTCTATGAATATTGCTAAAACTGATATGGTTAAATTGCACCAAAGAGAAAAGAATAAAATAAAATTCATGCTTGATGAAACACATGGTAGGGTTAGTTTGACTTCAGACTTGTGGACTTCTGTTAATACTGATGGGTATATATGTCTTACTGTTCATTTTATTGATAGAAATTGGGTTTTGCAAAAAAAGAATCTTGAATCTTTCTTATATGCCACCTCCACATAATGGTATTGCATTAAGCGAAAAGGTGTATGATTTACTAGCTGATTGCGAAATTGAGAGTAAGTTGTTTGTTGTGGCATTGGATAATGCTTATGCCAATAATACTTTTGTTAATTATTTACAAGTGTAGTTGAATGCAAGAAATGTGCTTTTAGATGACGGTAAATACTTTCTTCTTAGATGTTGTGCTCATATTCTTACTTTAATTGTACAAGAAGGGTTGAAGGAAATTGATAATGTTGTTAAAAAAGTAAGGAAAATCGTTAAGTATGTGAAAGGTTCTCAAGTTAGAAAACAAACATTTCTTGAATGCGTGAGTGTAGTGAATTTGAATACAAAAAAAAGTTTAAGGCAAAATGTTCCAACTAGGTGGAACTCTACATATCTTATCTTATGCTATAAAGTGCACTTTACTTTTGGATGACTTTTTCGCACTTGAAAATTAGTGATTCAAATTATAAGCATGGTCTATCTAAAAATGAGTGGGATAGAATTGAGAAGCTTAGTAAGTTCTTGGGAGTTTTTTTATGAGATTACTTGTGTGTTTTTTGCAACCAAGTATCCAACAACAAACTTGTATTTTCCTGTTATATTCAAGGCACACTTAACTTCAGAAGAACAAAAGAATGATGAGGATGAATTGTGTTTGAGAAATATGATTGTCCAAATGTTTGCTAAATTTGAGAAGCATTGGTTTGCATTTAACTTGATTTTAGCTATAGTTGTGATATTGAATCCTCGTTACAAGATTCAGTTTGTTGATTGGAGTTACAAAAAATTATATGGGCCTGATTCTATGGAGTTTAAAAATGTTAAAGGAGAGTTTATTTTCTCTTTACAATAAATATGCTAATCTGACAAGATTTCTTCTAGACATGTTTCATCAGATTATATGAATATTGGCAATGACTCAGTTGGCATCAGGAATAATGATGATGATTTTGAGGTAATTTTTTAAGTAATGTATATAATAATTTTCTTATATCAATTTTTAAGGAATTATTTTAGAGCAAATACCAATTTTGGTCCCATGACTATTAGCAAATTAAAATGACAATTTTGGTTCACATGTTTAATTTCTACCAATTTTGGTCCCAAGACTATTGTTTTAGTACCAATTTTCATCAATGATTATTGTTTTAGTGCCAAAATTCATCGTTCCGGTCACCCATCCGTTTAAAACGTGTAAAAATCTAAAATTGTTAAGGGTATTTTCGTCATTTTCAACTTAATATCCCAATTTTTTAGCATGAATAAAATTGTTAAGGGTATTTTCATCCATTTTCAACTGCCTAGAATGAGGGAAATTTGGAAAAACATGCGGAGCCTGTGTGGTAAAATTATGTAAATCAATGTATTTTTTTTTTATTTCCAGTGCATTTCTATGCTTCCAATGTATATTGTCCCTTCTTCCAGTACAAATTGTCCCTTCTTTCGGTGTACATTGTCACACATTATATAATAGTTTGCATTTTGAAAATCATCTAATCACAATAAATTAAAAAATAATTTCTATAGAAAATATCTAAATCTAATCTAATCTAAAAACATAATAACTGTGGATGAATGTTATACCCTTCATTTATGTCCATATTTTCTGTTAAGTTTTTTTTATACATTATGCTATAAAAGTTGTACTTTACAATATTTTGGACAAATATACCCATACTGTTATAACTTCCGTTATCTTTTTCACTATTGTTATCATGCACATGTATCCACCATATATTTTCTTATCTTCTTCTTCTTCAATAATAATAATAATAATAATAATAATAATAATAATATACACATTATATTATTGGAGTTATATGTTAGTTATTTTCTAAAATATAAATATAAAATTTATAAAAATGTTTTACATTATTATTATTATTACAATAATTTAAATATTTAAAATCTAAATAAATTTAAAATTTTAATATAAAATATTAATATTGAGCACCTATTTTTTGCGCATCACGCATAAAAAAAATACTAGTATTATCTTATAAATTTCTGTTAGAAAAGAAAACAATAATTTCCAACAAAACATGGATCGAGACGTTTGCTGTACAAATATAAAGATATTATTACGTACTACGTATGGTTATTACACATTAACACAAAAATACAACGATAAACTACTGATAGCGTTAATGTAAACGGGGTCTACGATTACGCTACGGATACGTGTGTTACGGGTGGTGAGGAATGTCGTTCGGCCGGTCAGACGGTCGGTCTACTGGTCAACGACTGAGCGGTTCGAAGCTATATCGCTCTACGGGTGACGAACAGTAATAAAGAGTAAGTAGGAGAAAAATGAGCAAATCGCAAAAATGTCTCCTCACCGTAGTATTGATGAGTTCCCCTTATTTATACTAAGCAGGTCACGTGAGTACTCAACAGATGACATGCGGACGGTCTGACGTATCATGTCGGCATTGGTCACATCGAACAGTCGCTCTGCAGGATCTCCGTGACGTTTAAGTGCTCGAGGTGGCAGATCAATTACTCACAAAATGCCATCACTTGTCGCCTCGAGCATTGCAAACGATTAGAAACTTCGGGGAGATCGAATGATTCCTGTAGGTCGGAATCTCCTAGCTCCCTAGTAGGCTGCCCGTAGGGTGGCAATAAGTCGCCCGTAGGGCGGCAGTGAGTCAACCGTAGGGTGGCAGCGGGTCGCCCGTAGGGCGGTAATAGGCCGACCAAGTGGTTGCTGACGAAGCGTAGAGTGATCGATGCGGATCGGCCACGTGGTTGTTGGCGCGTAGAGTGGTCGATGCGGACCGACCGAGCGGTTGTTGACGAAGTGTAGAGTGGTCGATGCAGACCGACCGAGCGGTTGTCAAGTAGGGTAGCAAAGTGCACGGTCCACCTAGTCCAATTGCGTATTTACCCATCACAAGTCCCCCACTTCTTGAATCCGTAAGAATTATCGGGTTCGAGAAGTGAAATTGTTTTCTCGCCATTTTCTTCGGTCGGCTACATCATGGACAATATTTTCTCATGTCGGTCTACAATCTCCTTCTCCATGCAACAAGCCATCATCTTTTGGTTTCCATATGCTAGAGCAATCCCATATTTCCTCAAGCCCATTACTTCACCCAAAGCCCATCTTTTTTCAAGGCCCATTATTCTCCCTATAAATACCCCTTCTCCCTTCTCATTTTTCCTTAACCATTTTCTCACTCTTCAATATTCTCCCTTCAACAAGGTAACCCTCTTCTTCCTTTTTTTTTTTTTTTTTTTTTTTTTTTTTTTTTTTTTTTGCCCACGGGCAGAACATGGCCAAAAGGCCAACTGGCCACCTTGGCCAGTTGACCGGTCAACTGGCCAAGGTGGCCAGTCGACCGTACTGCCCAGTCGGTCGACTGGGCAGTTGGTCGACCGACCAATTGCCCAGTCGACCGACTGGGCAATCGGTCGGTCGACAATGTCGACCGACCAATTGGTCGGTCAACAATTTTGACCATTTTTTTTTTTACTTGGTTCCCAAAGATAAAAATATATACTACTTGTTGACGTTGATAGTGCACTGTCGTTGTTGATTTGTTCGCATCCTTTACTTGTGTAGCATGTCGCAAGATGATAGCCAAAATTTTTCTACCCATGATTATGATGATTTGAATGAGGATGAATTTTGTGTGTCCGAGGGTGGGTCACCGAACCATTTTGACGATGCTCAACAAGTGAGGGCTCATCCTGTCGCCCCCATACCATCTGTCCCTTCACAAATTCTATTGAAGAAAAGAAAAATCCAAACGAACCACTCCACTTTGAGCAAGGTGAAAGAAACCCCGATGAGCAAAAGTATCATGCCAAGTGGTGATTATATCGAGTTGGATCCCAAAGGAGCTTTTGGTACTTCGGTTGAAATATCTTCCAAAGAGGAGGAGCAACTTGCAGATTTAATTGGAGAAGGGATCCGTTACGAGGTTGACCGACGCCTAACTAACATCGTTTCTTGTCATTACAAGAAATGGATAGGTGTCCATCTGGATTCGCTGAAGGCTGGTATGCGCATCCCCCTTGATCCTTTCCTTATTGATTTTGTGAATTATTACGGCATAGTTCCAAGCCAAGTGGCGCCAAATGGTCATCGTATACTTGCGTGCTTCCCTCAAATTTGTGCACGTCATCAAATTCCTTGCACGGTCGATCTGTTCAACTTCCTTCATCTTGTGAAGACTATGGGGAAGAATTGCCACCCCAGCTTCGTGATCATTCAATGTCGCGGGTTGTTTGGAAAAGTTTTCGGTCTGCCTGATAATAACCGTAAGTGGAGGGGGAAGTTTCTTCGAGTGTTTTTGAAAGACGGGGTGCCTTTCGAAAATGAGTGGTCTCGTCGAATGCGCAAGTGCGTGCCACCGCCTGAGACTCTAGAGATCAAGGATGCAGTCGAGAAGATTTCATCAGAGTGCTATTCTTGGGATACTTATCACTCTCCAGAAGCACTGGCTGCAGCTCATCTACCCCCTCCGGTGTATGGGATTCAACGTCAGGTTGTCCCAGATGGTGAGTTGGACGTGTGACATTATGCAATCTGCTTTGCTATTGTCTTTGATTTCTCACTTGTTTCGCTACTTATCTTGCAGGTCATCTAGCAATGGACCTTGATCCTGACCCTTATCTTGCAGGTCATCTAGCAATGGACCTTGATCCTGACCTTGAGGATGCAGGTCATCTAGCAATGGACCTTGATCCTGACCTTGAGGAATTTGTAGGTGCTGGGGGGAAGTCGTATCCTGACCTTGAGGAATTTGTAGGTGCTGGGGGGAAGTCGTCATTCGGTATTGATCAGTCTAAATCATCGAAGATGAAGTCGTCATTCGGTATTGATCAGTCTAAATCATCGAAGATTACTCTGAAAAGGAATATTGATCAGTCTAAATCATCGAAGATTACTCTGAAAAGGAAATCTGCACCATCTGACCACCACGAGACCGACCAGTTACCCATTGGACCCCCTCCGTCTGGTTCTTCTATCGCTCCAGTTCCTTCTAAGTCATTGGGCAAGCGTCCTCTAGGTGAGGTTGAGGTTGAAACTGAGGTTCCTGGTGGTATACTCGCAACCAATCGTGAGATGGCTCGACTCGCAGAAGAGGGACCCCCACACGTACGTGCACTTGTTCGTGGGACGGCTGATCTACCAAAAATGTTCAACCTACTGTCCGAGCTAGGTCCCCCACCTGCGAGTGTCGTCAGTGATACCAATGAAGAGGTCGCCACAAAGATGGCCCAACACTTATCCTACGTACGTATTTCTCCTCTGATTGTCAATCGTTCTGCCTCTCTACATCCTCTTTTTTTTTTATTTGTGCGTGATCGTGTGGCAGGTTGCAAACACAAGCACCGAGCTATTCATGCGGTGTCAATTATATGCTATGAAGCGGGAAGAAGAGTCACACGCATTTAAAGCCACGATGAGGGATTTGGAAAACCAACTTGAGTCTTATCGCGTGC
>NC_044930.1:23017555-23045949 GCF_003576645.1 Ipomoea triloba | reverse complement strand
AGGCTCGTGCAGGTCGAACGCAACCCCAAACGAAGACTCGTGCAGGTCGAACAAAACCCCAAACGAAGGCTCGTGCAGGTCGAACGCAACCCCAAACGAAGACTCGTGCAGGTCGAACAAAACCCCAAACGAACATGCCGGAGAGTTTTTTTTTTTTTTTTTTTAAACAATGTTACTCGTCAATGAAAAATTCCGAAAACACTTTAACATAATTATTCTAGATGCAAGTTACATTCCAACAACCAACCTACTTGTGAAATTTAACAAGGTGCTCAGAGTTCCACACTCGGTCGACTAATCGACCGGAAAGAGTTTCTAACTTATAAGTACCTGGCTGAACCATTGCAGAAATCTTGTAGGGCCCTTCCCATTTCTTGGCAAATTTTCCGCGATCGGTCGGTCTACTAGCTTCCCTCCGTCGTAGGACCAGATCTCCTACTTGGAAATACCGTGGGTTCACTCGACCGTCATGGGCTATTTTGGCATTCTTCTGATATTCTATTAACCTCCGAGCTGCCATGTCCCTTTTTTCGTCTATGAAATTAAGTTCCGTACCTTGCATCTCATCATTCTCTTCCGGATCGTAATTTTTCTCCCGAGTGGTGGGGAGCCATGCTTCAATTGGGACTCTTGCCTCAAATCCATACGTCAGGGAGAAAGGTGTCTCATTCGTTGCTCGACGCGGAGTGATCCGGTACGTCCAAAGAACATACGAAAGCTCATCAACCCAACCTCGACCCGCAGTTTGCAATTTCTTTTTCAATCCATCCAAGATCGTCCGGTTGGTGTTCTCCACTTGACCATTTGCCTGCGGGTAAGCTACGGCCACCCGGGTATGCCTTATGCCCAAATGAGCCATGAAGTTCTTAAATGGCCGGCTGTCAAATTGTGTCCCGTTGTCTGTGATCAATTGAACAGGTACCCCGAAACGAGTAATCACATTTTTCCAAAGGAACTTTTGACACTGTTGAGAAGTGATAGTTGCCAGCGCCTTTGCTTCCACCCACTTGGTGAAGTAGTCGATCGCCACGATCACATACTTTTTGCGTCCAGCTGCCATTGGGAATGCTCCGATCAGGTCCACTCCCCATCTCGCAAATGGTATTACTTCGCTGACGGGTTGATAGTAGGTGGCTGGTCGACCGGGTAACTTGTGAAATTCTTGGCAAGTGGCGCATCGTCGAACATACAGCTCGCAATCCAAGTTGATCGAAGGCCAGTAGTAACCCATCAGAATGATCTTTTGCGCGAGTGTTCTCGGTCCTTGATGGGCAGAACAGATCCCCTCATGAACTTCTTCCATCACAATTTTCGCCTCGTCGCTGGTTAAGCACCGAAGAAGCGGTCCACCATATGATCTTTTGTAGAGTCTATCATCGACCAATTGGAAGCGCGGTGCCCTCAACTTAACTTTCTTTGCCCGGGAGGAGTCGTCAGGTAGAGTGCCGTTGGCGATGTAATTCTTCAAGTCATACATCCAGTCTGGCTCGCCTATCTCGACCGGTCGAACCTCTATGACGTCAATGCTTGGCGCTCCGATTTCTTCAATGCGTGCGATCTTGGACACGTATTCAGGAGCTTCTTGAGTCAACTTGGAGAGCATGTCAGCGTCCGTGTTCTCCATCCTTGGTATTTGGATCAGCTCGTATTTTTTGAATTGTTGTAATAGTTCGAGCGCAATATCCTTGTACTGTATCATCCGGTCCTCCTTTGCATCGATCGTGCTGGATAGCTGTCCGATTATCAGCCGGGAATCTGATCGTGCCCTTAACCGTTCGGCCTTCATCTGCTTAGCCAGTCGCAACCCGCCGATGAGCGCCTCGTATTCTGCTTCGTTGTTGGTAGGTTGGANTGGTAGGTTGGAATTTGAAAATCAAGGCTTGATAAATCTTGAAGCCCTCAGGGGAGGTGAGCACAATTCCACCCGCACATCCTTTCTTGCTTGACGACCCATCAGTAGAAACTTCCCACCACGGTTCTTCCAGTGCAGTTGGTCGGTCGGGTTCTGGGTCGCGCGCGGTGCACTCGACAATGAAATCAACCAATGCTTGACCCTTGATGGCAGGACGGGGCTTATACTCAATCGCGAACTGGGTGAGCATCATAGCCCATTTGATTAGTCGCCCTGACGATGTTGGATTCCTGAGGATCGTTCCCAACGGTTGATCGGTTAGCACTACTATCGGGTGAGCCTGAAAGTAGGCTGCAAGTCTTCTGGCTGTTACCCAGAGCGCCAACGATGTCTTCTCAAATTTTGTGTACCTCAGCTCCGGTCCTTGAAGAGCTTTGCTCACGTAGTAGATCGGCTTCTGGATTCCCTTGTTTTCTTCACGGACGAGTACGGAGCTGACCGCTCGGTCGGACACAGCCAAATAAACGAACAAGACCTCATCTTTCTCTGGCTTCGAGAGGACTGGTGCGGAGCTCAAGTACACCTTCAAATCTTGAAAAGCCAATTGACACGCCGGCGTCCACTCAAAGCCATTCGATTTTTTCAAAATCTGAAAGAACGGTAGAGACTTTTCGGCTGACTTGGATAGGAAACGGCTTAGCGCTGCTAGTCGACCGGTCAGTCGCTGAACATCCTTGACTGATCGGGGGGGTTGCATCTCCATTATCGCTCTGACCTTCTCGGGGTTTGGCTCGATCCCCCGTCCCGTCATCATGAACCCCAAGAATTTTCCCGTCTGAACAGCAAAGGTACACTTACTTGGGTTCAGACGCAGGTTGAAAGTTTCCATCACCTTGAATGCCCGGGCGAGATCGGTAGGATGAGTTTCCTTCATTCGACTCTTAATGAGCATGTCATCCACATATGCTTCCATAGTCGATCCGAGCAATCCTTTAAACAGCTTGTTCACCATCCTTTGGTATGTAGCTCCGGAGTTCCGCAGACCAAATGCCATTACCACGTAGCAAAACACTCCGTCCGGAGTGATGAAAGCAGTCTTCTCTTCATCTTCTTTGCTCATGAAGATTTGATGGTATCCTTTGAATGCGTCCATGAAACTTAGCAGCTCACACCCGGCTGTTTCATCAACCATCTGGTCGGGATTTGGTAAGGGATATGGATCCTTCGGGCACAAGGACTACGTTGGCTAACCATTCCGGGTAGAGAACCTCTCGGACGTGCCCTACCGCCAAGAGGGTGGCGGTCTCCTTTTTCACGAATTCCCTTCTTTCACTCGACAGGTGCCTTTTCTTTTGCTTGACCGGTTTCGAACCTGGCTGGATTGATAAGCGGTGGCAAATGACAGATCGATCAACCCCGGGCATGTCTTCCGGTCCCCAAGCAAAAACATTTTTGTATCTCTGCAACACTCCAACGATGTCTTCACGTAGGTCGACAGGGAGTCCTCGACCGATCTTGACTACTCTCTCGGGTCGGTCGGAGTCAAGTATGATTTCTTCCAATTCTGAGGCAGGTTGTGGTTTTTCCTTCAGCTCTCCATGGTCGACCTGCTGGGATATGGTGTGAATCCTGCTTTCCTCCCGGTCCGACTGCTTGACCGCTCGCACGTAGCATTGCCGAGCAGCNTGGTAGGTTGGAATTTGAAAATCAAGGCTTGATAAATCTTGAAGCCCTCAGGGGAGGTGAGCACAATTCCACCCGCACATCCTTTCTTGCTTGACGACCCATCAGTAGAAACTTCCCACCACGGTTCTTCCAGTGCAGTTGGTCGGTCGGGTTCTGGGTCGCGCGCGGTGCACTCGACAATGAAATCAACCAATGCTTGACCCTTGATGGCAGGACGGGGCTTATACTCAATCGCGAACTGGGTGAGCATCATAGCCCATTTGATTAGTCGCCCTGACGATGTTGGATTCCTGAGGATCGTTCCCAACGGTTGATCGGTTAGCACTACTATCGGGTGAGCCTGAAAGTAGGCTGCAAGTCTTCTGGCTGTTACCCAGAGCGCCAACGATGTCTTCTCAAATTTTGTGTACCTCAGCTCCGGTCCTTGAAGAGCTTTGCTCACGTAGTAGATCGGCTTCTGGATTCCCTTGTTTTCTTCACGGACGAGTACGGAGCTGACCGCTCGGTCGGACACAGCCAAATAAACGAACAAGACCTCATCTTTCTCTGGCTTCGAGAGGACTGGTGCGGAGCTCAAGTACACCTTCAAATCTTGAAAAGCCAATTGACACGCCGGCGTCCACTCAAAGCCATTCGATTTTTTCAAAATCTGAAAGAACGGTAGAGACTTTTCGGCTGACTTGGATAGGAAACGGCTTAGCGCTGCTAGTCGACCGGTCAGTCGCTGAACATCCTTGACTGATCGGGGGGGTTGCATCTCCATTATCGCTCTGACCTTCTCGGGGTTTGGCTCGATCCCCCGTCCCGTCATCATGAACCCCAAGAATTTTCCCGTCTGAACAGCAAAGGTACACTTACTTGGGTTCAGACGCAGGTTGAAAGTTTCCATCACCTTGAATGCCCGGGCGAGATCGGTAGGATGAGTTTCCTTCATTCGACTCTTAATGAGCATGTCATCCACATATGCTTCCATAGTCGATCCGAGCAATCCTTTAAACAGCTTGTTCACCATCCTTTGGTATGTAGCTCCGGAGTTCCGCAGACCAAATGCCATTACCACGTAGCAAAACACTCCGTCCGGAGTGATGAAAGCAGTCTTCTCTTCATCTTCTTTGCTCATGAAGATTTGATGGTATCCTTTGAATGCGTCCATGAAACTTAGCAGCTCACACCCGGCTGTTTCATCAACCATCTGGTCGGGATTTGGTAAGGGATATGGATCCTTCGGGCACAAGGACTACGTTGGCTAACCATTCCGGGTAGAGAACCTCTCGGACGTGCCCTACCGCCAAGAGGGTGGCGGTCTCCTTTTTCACGAATTCCCTTCTTTCACTCGACAGGTGCCTTTTCTTTTGCTTGACCGGTTTCGAACCTGGCTGGATTGATAAGCGGTGGCAAATGACAGATCGATCAACCCCGGGCATGTCTTCCGGTCCCCAAGCAAAAACATTTTTGTATCTCTGCAACACTCCAACGATGTCTTCACGTAGGTCGACAGGGAGTCCTCGACCGATCTTGACTACTCTCTCGGGTCGGTCGGAGTCAAGTATGATTTCTTCCAATTCTGAGGCAGGTTGTGGTTTTTCCTTCAGCTCTCCATGGTCGACCTGCTGGGATATGGTGTGAATCCTGCTTTCCTCCCGGTCCGACTGCTTGACCGCTCGCACGTAGCATTGCCGAGCAGCACGTTGGTCTCCTCGGGCCACTCCAATTCCATTAGGTGTATAGAACTTCATGCACAAGTGGCTCATGGATATAACAGCAGCTGCGCGAGTGATGCCTGGTCGTCCAAGTATGGCGTTGTGAACACACTTCAATTTCACTACCACAAAGTCCATGGTAGTCTTCAATACGTTCGGTTGGCTGCCCAACTCCACGTCCAAGCGGATGACTCCCTCTGCTTCTATGGAGTCGCCCGTGAAACCAGACAGCGGGGTCCGAATGGGGGTTAACCGATCGGTGGACAAACCCAATTGTGTAAAGACATCAAAGTATAAAATGTTCACCGAGCTCCCTGTGTCAACCAGCACCCGCTGAACATCCGTTCCGCTGACATCTAGTGTGATGACGAGCGGGTCATTTTGGGCTTCCCCATGGAGTGGTAGATCATCGTCAGTGAAAGATATTGGCTCTGTACGCTTNCCACCACGGTTCTTCCAGTGCAGTTGGTCGGTCGGGTTCTGGGTCGCGCGCGGTGCACTCGACAATGAAATCAACCAATGCTTGACCCTTGATGGCAGGACGGGGCTTATACTCAATCGCGAACTGGGTGAGCATCATAGCCCATTTGATTAGTCGCCCTGACGATGTTGGATTCCTGAGGATCGTTCCCAACGGTTGATCGGTTAGCACTACTATCGGGTGAGCCTGAAAGTAGGCTGCAAGTCTTCTGGCTGTTACCCAGAGCGCCAACGATGTCTTCTCAAATTTTGTGTACCTCAGCTCCGGTCCTTGAAGAGCTTTGCTCACGTAGTAGATCGGCTTCTGGATTCCCTTGTTTTCTTCACGGACGAGTACGGAGCTGACCGCTCGGTCGGACACAGCCAAATAAACGAACAAGACCTCATCTTTCTCTGGCTTCGAGAGGACTGGTGCGGAGCTCAAGTACACCTTCAAATCTTGAAAAGCCAATTGACACGCCGGCGTCCACTCAAAGCCATTCGATTTTTTCAAAATCTGAAAGAACGGTAGAGACTTTTCGGCTGACTTGGATAGGAAACGGCTTAGCGCTGCTAGTCGACCGGTCAGTCGCTGAACATCCTTGACTGATCGGGGGGGTTGCATCTCCATTATCGCTCTGACCTTCTCGGGGTTTGGCTCGATCCCCCGTCCCGTCATCATGAACCCCAAGAATTTTCCCGTCTGAACAGCAAAGGTACACTTACTTGGGTTCAGACGCAGGTTGAAAGTTTCCATCACCTTGAATGCCCGGGCGAGATCGGTAGGATGAGTTTCCTTCATTCGACTCTTAATGAGCATGTCATCCACATATGCTTCCATAGTCGATCCGAGCAATCCTTTAAACAGCTTGTTCACCATCCTTTGGTATGTAGCTCCGGAGTTCCGCAGACCAAATGCCATTACCACGTAGCAAAACACTCCGTCCGGAGTGATGAAAGCAGTCTTCTCTTCATCTTCTTTGCTCATGAAGATTTGATGGTATCCTTTGAATGCGTCCATGAAACTTAGCAGCTCACACCCGGCTGTTTCATCAACCATCTGGTCGGGATTTGGTAAGGGATATGGATCCTTCGGGCACAAGGACTACGTTGGCTAACCATTCCGGGTAGAGAACCTCTCGGACGTGCCCTACCGCCAAGAGGGTGGCGGTCTCCTTTTTCACGAATTCCCTTCTTTCACTCGACAGGTGCCTTTTCTTTTGCTTGACCGGTTTCGAACCTGGCTGGATTGATAAGCGGTGGCAAATGACAGATCGATCAACCCCGGGCATGTCTTCCGGTCCCCAAGCAAAAACATTTTTGTATCTCTGCAACACTCCAACGATGTCTTCACGTAGGTCGACAGGGAGTCCTCGACCGATCTTGACTACTCTCTCGGGTCGGTCGGAGTCAAGTATGATTTCTTCCAATTCTGAGGCAGGTTGTGGTTTTTCCTTCAGCTCTCCATGGTCGACCTGCTGGGATATGGTGTGAATCCTGCTTTCCTCCCGGTCCGACTGCTTGACCGCTCGCACGTAGCATTGCCGAGCAGCACGTTGGTCTCCTCGGGCCACTCCAATTCCATTAGGTGTATAGAACTTCATGCACAAGTGGCTCATGGATATAACAGCAGCTGCGCGAGTGATGCCTGGTCGTCCAAGTATGGCGTTGTGAACACACTTCAATTTCACTACCACAAAGTCCATGGTAGTCTTCAATACGTTCGGTTGGCTGCCCAACTCCACGTCCAAGCGGATGACTCCCTCTGCTTCTATGGAGTCGCCCGTGAAACCAGACAGCGGGGTCCGAATGGGGGTTAACCGATCGGTGGACAAACCCAATTGTGTAAAGACATCAAAGTATAAAATGTTCACCGAGCTCCCTGTGTCAACCAGCACCCGCTGAACATCCGTTCCGCTGACATCTAGTGTGATGACGAGCGGGTCATTTTGGGCTTCCCCATGGAGTGGTAGATCATCGTCAGTGAAAGATATTGGCTCTGCATGGAGTGGTAGATCATCGTCAGTGAAAGATATTGGCTCTGTACGCTTCTTCTGATCATCGTCAGTGAAAGATATTGGCTCTGTACGCTTCTTCTTCTCTCGGGGAGTGAAAGATATTGGCTCTGTACGCTTCTTCTTCTCTCGGGGCTCCGAGTGGATCGTCCCAACGTATTTCTTCTTCTCTCGGGGCTCCGAGTGGATCGTCCCAACGTATGAGTTCCTCGCCCACTGCTTCCTTTGGCGCGAAGAATCACCTCCTTCAGGGCCCCCGTAGATGACGTGGATCACTGGTTTCTTTCCGACCGCCTTCTCGTCAGCTGATCCGGGTGGGACGAATGCCTTGTTGTTCTTTTCGGGATTCCTTTTCCACACATTCCTCTCCGTTTTTCCTTTGTTTCTATCCCCCTTCATCACAAATTGCCCCAACTCTCCATTCTGAATGAGTTGTTCAATGAGCATGCGCAAGGCCATGCACTCCGAAGTATTGTGTCCTTTGACTCTATGGAAAGCACAATACTTGCTTTTGTCCTCCCCCTCAGGTACCGGCTCTAGCGGGTGGATCAGGTTGCATTGCTCGGCAAACTGCAAAACATCCACCAGGGGTCTGTTCAACGGAGTGAAACGTGGTACGTCATCTGGTCGATTATGTTGTTTGACGTGTTTGAACGGTGGTTTATTTTTCCTCTGATCATGGCCTCTGTCCCGATTGGCCGGCTGCTCATCACGTCTCTTTGCCATGTTGGCTTCGGTGGCGTCTGCATGATGTTTAGCTCTGGTGATGGCCTCCTCATAGGTTCGGGGGGGATTAACTATGAGGTCGTAGTAGAGCGCCCCAGAACACAGTGATGCAAGGAAGGCTTGGATTGCCACCTGGTCCTCCATTGGTTCAACCTCATCCACCTCACGTTCCCATCTGAATAAGAAAGTAGACAACGGTTCTCCCACGGCTTGATTTACCTTGTTCAGACAGGTGTAAGATTTCTTTCTCGATTTACTTGCAGCGAAGCGCTTTACGAACTTATCGGCCAGCTGGCCGAAATTTCTGATCGACCCCCGCTCTAAATCCTTGAACCATTCGGCCGCCTTACCGACTAAGGTGGCGAAGAAAGCTCTACAAATGACCGCATCGCTTACTCCCAACATCAGCATGTTGCCGTAATACATGTCGATATGCTCTTGCGGGTCGTACCGCCCGGAATAAGTGTGGGCCAACGGGATCTGGAGGTCCTGCGGGTAGTGGGCATTCATGATGTCGTCCGTAAAGGGGGTGGCAATTAGCGGGCATGATGGTTATTTTCTCGCCCCGACTTTCTCGCGAAGTTCTTGTTGCAAACGATCTATTCTTTTCTGCATCCTGGCCATTTGGCGGCGGGGACTATCTTCTTCATCGAGTCGCCTCTCTTCCCTAGCCGGTCGATCGTCAACTCGACTAGTCCGCCGATCACGTACTCGACCGACCGGTCGTGCCCTTCTATCAGCTGAACGGGCGCCCCCATATTGTGCACTTCCAGTGCTACTTTCTTCCACAGTCCTTCGTGACCTTTGTCTCGCATGTTCATTGTCATTCTGAGGCCCCAACCGAGATCTAACACTATTCCGGATGCGATCAAAAGCGCTCCTACGTTGGATGGGATCATACCGACATCCCTCTCGATTGGACCTCCGTGTGTGATCTGTAGATTGGACTTCCTCCAAGTTACGATCTTGAGGTTGGGGGTGCGACTGTTGCCTCTGGGAAGGTTGGGGCACCTGTTGTTCCACGGCGGGGATTTGAGGAATTGCCATCATTTGGGGAGTGGGTGATACGACAAAGTATCCAGGAGTTCCCGGCCACGTTTGGTACATCGGAGTCAATCCTTGTTGTGGAGTTCCTTGCAACGGGTTTCCTCCAAGTGCACCTGGTGTTGGAGTTAGCATTTGGCCCGCTGGGGGCAGTATGGCATATGTTACTGGAATTTGAAAACTCGTTTGCCCAGCATGTCCGCCTACATTCAGGTTGACCGGTTGGGTAGGTCGTGCATCTTGCCTTTGGTTGGATGTCAGCTCGTTCATTAGGCTCCTAGATCGATCCAACTGGCGACGTAGATCATCTTCTGGGAGTGTTTCAATCATATTGTCAGGGTGAGGCCCAGCCTGCCGGGTTGGATTCCCCCTACGCGCATGACTTTGGCTCAAACTTTTTCTGCTGTTCGTCATTTTGAGGTTGAAACTGAAAGAGGGTTGTGAGAAGAAAGAAAAATAACGGGATAGACGAAGTGACTTGTCCAGTCCCCACGGACGGCGCCAATGATAGCGTTAATGTAAACGGGGTCTACGATTACGCTACGGATACGTGTGTTACGGGTGGTGAGGAATGTCGTTCGGCCGGTCAGACGGTCGGTCTACTGGTCAACGACTGAGCGGTTCGAAGCTATATCGCTCTACGGGTGACGAACAGTAATAAAGAGTAAGTAGGAGAAAAATGAGCAAATCGCAAAAATGTCTCCTCACCGTAGTATTGATGAGTTCCCCTTATTTATACTAAGCAGGTCACGTGAGTACTCAACAGATGACATGCGGACGGTCTGACGTGTCATGTCGGCATTGGTCACATCGAACAGTCGCTCTGCAGGATCTCCGTGACGTTTAAGTGCTCGAGGTGGCAGATCAATTACTCACAAAATGCCATCACTTGTCGCCTCGAGCATTGCAAACGATTAGAAACTTCGGGGAGATCGAATGATTCCTGTAGGTCGGAATCTCCTAGCTCCCTAGTAGGCTGCCCGTAGGGTGGCAATAAGTCGCCCGTAGGGCGGCAGTGAGTCAACCGTAGGGTGGCAGCGGGTCGCCCGTAGGGCGGTAATAGGCCGACCAAGTGGTTGCTGACGAAGCGTAGAGTGATCGATGCGGATCGGCCACGTGGTTGTTGGCGCGTAGAGTGGTCGATGCGGACCGACCGAGCGGTTGTTGACGAAGTGTAGAGTGGTCGATGCAGACCGACCGAGCGGTTGTCAAGTAGGGTAGCAAAGTGCACGGTCCACCTAGTCCAATTGCGTATTTACCCATCAACTACATAAGCTGCTGGCGTGGACCGCGCACCTGTCGGGAAAAATATTATTATTTTTTTGGCTCACTTATTGCAATTTTTATATTTGGTATACACACTGTATATATTGTTTGTATGGAAATAGACACAGAGAACGATATAATAGTAACATTAGAAAGTTCCTACTAATAATCCACGTTTTTAATCATGGCAGATTATCTGTGAAGAATCCTTGAAATGCCAACTTAAATCGTAGTGAAACATGTGCCTCGTTCATTAGTGAAACATGTGCTAACTTAAATGTTTTTGATATTTGGTACTTTGTACTTTGTAGTTGAATACAAGTTTAAATGCATTGTGCTAATATTTATTTTGTACAGTTATATATACTTGATTTTTTAAGTATAACAACGGTATTGTTTGAGATAACAAATGATAAATTGAAGTTATTTTGTTTTTAAGAGTATCTCTTTGACAAGTATTCATAGGATTATATTAGATGTATGAGTGTTGTCATTCATCTACAAATTTGTATAACGAATATATCGGGATTGAGACTATATGACAAATATATTTATAGAGAAGGAAACCTATGTTAAGATTGAATAACCATGTATCATAATTAATTATATATCATTTGCCCTACATATATTTAATTAATACTCTCAAAAAAAAAAAAAGAATTGATTTTTATTGTTTGATGATGTTTTTGGTACTATTGACCTGGACCACCGTAAATTTGTGACTTCTTTATTATTATTTTTTCCATCTTCTCTACATATGGAAAAAGAAAGCAAATACTTATTATAGTCACACGACTATAAACCTTTTTCTTTCTTGGATTTAAATACTTATTAATCTATTAATGGTGTTTCTATTGAAGCCGATTCAAAATAAAAGTTATAAAAGATGAGAATGGTTTACACCTATGCTCGTGAGTCAGAGGTGGATTTATAATCTCAAAAAAGTTTAATTCATCAAAAAATATGAGTCAAAAACAAAAAAAAAAAGGAAAAAAAGATTAGCAAAACTAGGCACTGAGATTGTGTTATCAAATTCCATTAGTAAACGGACATATTCTATGTTTTCTAATTTTTCAACGTTCATTATCTGTTTTTATTTAGAAAATTGTTTACAAACACTATTTTTCAAATTTATATTACTGCCGTTGAGCACGTGGTTCGTCTCAAAAACGCTCTACTGACTGCTTTTTGAGTTTCCAGTCTTCCCTCAAAAATTGCGCCACCTCACTTCTCCCTTCCCAAATTCACACCAAACACCACCAAATTAGTAGTCATTTGTCTCCTCTCTACCTCTCTCAAAATCATTTCTGTCAAATCTTTACACAAACAGAGAAACAGGCAAGTTCCATGTTCTTGCTTGTTTATTTATTTATATTCTGCTAGTTGCAAATTTGCAATTTTCTTCCACCTTTACCATTTTATGTTTTTTTTTTTTTTAAATACTTTTTCTTGTTATCTTCTGTAGACCCCCACCCACACAAGTTTGACCATTACAGGCACTAATCTGAAGTTTCTGGTTCTCGGGTCTGTTCTTGATATGACCTCTGGGCTTCTCACCTTATTTTGATTTACTTTAATGGTGAACACTTTGTTGCTATTTTGGTCTAAAAGATTGCATCTGAGTATTAAAGTTTGAAGCTTTTGAAGTAATGAATCAGCACTGGAAATAATTGCTTCGTTTTTTCAATTGTTTGTAAGTGGTCACCTTGGCTTTCAGGTTGGATTCACAGATTTTGTATTTATTTATTTATTTATTTTTGAGCTTGCTCCCTTGCTTAAAATACACAAAATGTGAGAAAAATTTTGAGATTGTACTTGTGTGGGTTGGTAAAGTTAGTGTTTTAGTACTACTGTACGTATTGTTGGGGGCCGGAAAGTAGATGAATTGTCAAAGCAGATACTGAGAAACAATTTTCTCCGGAGGACATGTGATCCCTGATCTCTTTTCATGGCCCACTTATTTAGTGTTTTTATTTTTTGATGTTTGTTGAATTTAAGATGTCTGTAAAGAAGCTACTTTGTCTGAAACATGTTTTATGCATTCAATTTTCCATTCTGGATAGTGAAAATAGGGCATTTTTTCATTTTCTTTTTAGTTAATTTCCTTGTTTTGGTTGTTGTTTAGGTGTTTGTTGTGATTGGATTGTGATGGATGCAAATGGTAATGCTCCAAAGACTAGCACTGGAGAAATTAGCATGACTGAGAACAAGAAAGTGGCCAGTGAGGTGTTTGTTGTGATCTCTGGTGATGAAAAAGATTCGGGGAATCTGAATAATGGTGTGAGGGATCAAAAGGCTAAACCTTCATCTGATTCTCATTCGCCCCGTGTCCCAGTGACTTGTTCGTCCCCTGAGATTGCGACGTTCAGCCCGAGTGCCAATAAGCCTCCCAAAATACCCAATTCAGGCCTCACTCGGCGTAAGACACTTACAAGATCTGTGTACTCGAAGCCCAAATCGAGATTTGGTGAACAAACTGTGACTATTGATCACGATATGTTTGATGAGCAAGTTGAGCAAACTGATGCGAATGCTTCTAATCGTGCTTCGCCTATCAACAAATTGGGTTTTAATGACGCTGGTGCTATGTACAAAGAGACTGCAAGGACTGTTTCGGTGTGCGTTACCCCCAAAACGCCGTTGATGGCATCACCAGGCGGTTTTGATGATGAACACGAGGAGATATATAAGAAAGTTAAAGTGAGGCAGAAGTTGAAGCTTAGGAAAGTGAAACTGAGAGTTCTAAGTGAATGGTCATTGTTTTTTTGCCTTTTAGGGTGTCTGATTGCTAGCCTGACGGTTAATAAGGTGCAAAATTGGAGACTTTGGGATTTGGAGATTTGGAAGTGGATAACACTTGTTATGGTGACCTTAAATGGGCTGTTGGTTACGAAATGGTTCATCCATTTTCTCACCTTGTTGATTGAGCTGAACTTCTTGATGAGGAAGAAGGTCTTGTACTTCGTTTACAGTTTGAAGAAGAGCGTTCGGGTCTGTCTTTGGCTGAGTCTGGTCCTTGTCACTTGGGCTTCCCTCTTCACACACGGGGTTCGGAGATCACGTGTTGCTAACCGAGTTTTGGATTACATTACTTGGACAATCTCTTCGTTGCTTATTGGTGCTTTTTTGTGGCTCTTGAAGACTCTGCTGCTTAAGATCTTGGCATCCTCTTTTCATGTAAACACATTCTTCGACAGAATCCAAGAATCGATATTTCATCAGTACATTCTATTGACCCTTTCGGGGGCTGCTGTTATGGAGTTTGCGGGGATGATTAGGAGAACAAACAGTACTATCAGTCAGCTTAGTTTCCAAAGGACAAAGAAGGGAAAGGATGGGAAGGAGAAAGAAATTATTGATATTAATAAGCTTCATCAGATGAAGAGGGAGAAGGTATCTGCCTGGACGATGAAAATGTTAGTCGATGTCATTTCTAATACGGGGCTGTCCACCATCTCTGGTTCGTTCGATGAAACCACCTTCGATGGAGAATATGAACAACCGGATAAGGAGATTACTAACGAAGAGGAAGCACTTGCTGCTGCATATCACATTTTCAGGAATGTTGCACAGCCGGGTTCCAAGTAAGACAATCTGCAATTTCGAGATTTTCTTGTGCTGATTTTGTTTGGGTTCATATTTAAAGTTCATTCGTGTGTGCATGCTATCTAATTTGCATCATTGATTGCTATTCACAAAGGTATATCGATGAGTTTGACCTAAGGAGATTCTTGATTAAAGAAGAGGTGGATATGGTGTTCCCTATGATAGATGTGGCAGAGACTGGACAAATTGACAGGAAAACTTTGACAGAGTGGGTGGTATGTAAAACCTTTCTCTCTTTCTATTTCTTTTTTGAGTGACGAGGGAAATCCGCAGCCACTACCCAAGGGTGTGCACTGGATAAATCCTGCTAGTGACCATAGCTTCATCAGGGAGGTAAACCAGTCTAGGTTGCCCATAGCTGACCAGCTCAAACCGAGAAGGCCAATAGGCCGATCCCGCTGGAGTCAAATTTGTAACCTTTCTTACGTTCTTTTGGCATATTAGCTAACTTAGCTTCTTTACTTACTTGATAAAGTAAAATTAATGAATAAGTTTTAATATTTTTTGTTTTTTTTTCCATAGTTTGGGTGGTCTATTACATATGTTCTTTATTACTTAATTGTCATTCTCGTGCCCTATGTGACTAAGTTCGAGAAAAGCCACTGGATCTGTTGTTTTTTTGCCAGACTTCATCTCTTAGATATTTGAGTATTTCATAAATGCAGGTTAAGGTTTACAAGGACCGCAAAACGCTAGTGCATGCTTTAAACGACACGAAAACAGCTGTGAGGCAATTGAACAAGCTTGTCACGGGGATTCTGTTAATTGTAATAATAATCATATGGCTTCTATTAGTAGGGATAGCTACTACGAAAGTAATCTTCTTTCTGTCTTCCCAACTTGTCGTTGCCGCTTTTATGTTCGGGAACACTTGCAAGATTATCTTCGAAGCCATTGTCTTTGTGTTTGTGATGCATCCATTTGATGTTGGCGATCGCTGTGTCGTTGACGGGGTTCAGGTAACTAAATTAATTGGATCTTCGTTTTTGTTAAGTTCTCGAATTTCTTTATTGATCCATGTGGTATCATGGAATTGGCAGATGATTGTCGAGGAAATGAACATCTTAACAACTATCTTCTTGAGATATGACAACGAAAAAATATACTATCCAAATTCTGTCTTGGCTACTAAGGCCATCAGCAATTACAAGAGAAGTCCTGATATGAGTGATTCCTTTGAGTTCTCCATCGATTTTAGGACACCTATGGAGAAGATCGGAACTCTAAACGAAAAAGTAAAGAAGTAAGTTGAATATATTCTCAGCTTTTTCTGATTTTCATCCTTTAATCAATAAGAGATCTATGTTTATGTTTTCTACGGTCCACTCTTGGATGGTTTTCAAATGAGCCCTATGAAGGGTATTTATACCCATTCCACCTCATCAATCGATGGTGGAGATTTACTTAATCCTACGGCTAAGATTTATTCTCTAGAATCCTCGAAAACTCTCTATATACACTTGAGGATTCCATAATGTTTTAGAATGTTCTATGTTTGTCTACTACCCCTAGAGTTATGTACAACTATGGGAAGCTATGTACAACTCCTAGAAAAGTCCGGAAAGATGTAGCAACCCTCGGAAAAGTGTAGCAAAGTGTCCCGCGCGTCTCGGTAATGTGTAGCAAAGTGCCCCGCGTTACACTTAACTGGCAAAACCAAATTCGATTTGGATTTATAACTGGATCTACCAAAGCAATATTTAAATGAATAAATTATAGAGGATATACTAATTTGCTAAACGAGGAATGCTACTTTCTATTTGTATTCATATATGTGAATTGGAATGGGAATTCTTTATTTTCTAGTTGATGATCGGGTTTTTATTTGAATATTTCTGAACATATTGTAAACTACTTTGCTGAATGTCTGCTATTTCGTTTTCATTTGCATTAAATGTTTCAGGTATATAGAAAAATCCCCTCTTTGGCACGCCAATCACAACATGGTGGTGAAGGAGATTGAAAATATGAATAAAATAAAGATGGCCTTATATTTCAATCATACGATGAACTTTCAAGATTTTGGGGAGAAAAACAGACGGAGAACTGAACTAATCCTAGAAATGAAGAAAATGTTCGAGGATCTGAATATCAGATACGATCTTCTTCCTCAAGAAGTCCATCTTAGTGAGTCGAAAGCTACAAGCGGGAGAAGTAAATGATTTTGTTCCCTCCCCCGCTATTGGAGTTTGGTTTGTGGTAAGCTCTCCTTTACCCTTAAAGCATTTGGTTTGCCGTAAGCTCTCCCGCTAATGGAGTTAGGAGTTTGAAGTTCCTTTCGATGTGGTTGTAGGGTGAACGGGTAAATGAAGCTTCAAGATTGAATGCTGATAGTACAGCAGAGCTGATGTTCGTTCTGACTGCATATGAAATACTTGCTGGATTGCGAAAAGGTTTTGAAATTTTCTGGCCGGCATTGTTGGAGGTGAATGGCTATGTTTGAACCCTGAAGATGTCATTTTTAGCCATGGCTAGATGCAAGGCTAAATTTCGGCTGCTACTAATGCTAGTGTGGATAGATTATAGGTGTAACCAAACAAGGGTTAGAGAAAGGAATGTTTTGGTGTTCTTTGAGAATTTTGATTAACCATCTCTTGAACAATGAAGGTTGCTAATAGGTTATCTTAGTTTCATCTCTTCTTGGTTGGTGTTATTAGTTTCTTTCAGTTTAATTCTAGCTTCCGTGAGTTTCAAGGTGTCATTCTTTGGTAGAAAAAGGTTGAATTTCGGCAACCCTAAGCTCGTTTGGATTGTGTGAGGCTCTCGTGAGTTTTAAGGGGTCATTATTTGGTGAAAAAATGTTGAATTCTGTCGACTCTAACAGGCCGTTTGGTTGGGAGGAGGGAATTAAGGGGGAAAAGAATTGTAATTCGGTGGAATTGTAATTCAATGAATAAGGTAGGAATTGAAATTACAGTGTTTGGTATGCAGGAATAGGAGTACAGGGAATTGAAAGGTAAGAAGCGACAGAATGACTAAAATGCCCTTATGTAGTAGTAGTAGTAGTAATAATAATAATAATAATAAGAATAATAATTCTTTCAATAATAATAATAATAATAATTCTTTCAATAATAATAATAATAATAATACGAATAAGAATAATAATTCTTTCAATAATAATAATAATAATAAGTATAATAACAATACTTATTTTAATAATAATAATAATAATAATTTCAAAAATTTAAAAAAAGAAAAAAAGAAAAAGACAAAGCATTGAGAGGATGGGCAAAATGGTCTTTACACCAATATAAATGCCCCTCCTCTCCACCGAATTACAATTCATGGGGGTACCCCCATGAATTGTAATTCACCAATTGGAGGGAATTGCAATTCTGCAGAATTGCAATTCCCTCCAACCAAACACCGTAGTTGTCAAATTCATTGAATTGTAATTCAATGAATTACAAGTCCCCCCAAATTACACCCAACCAAACACCCCCTAAGCTCGTTTGGTTTGTGTGAGGCTTCTGTAAGTATTAAGGGGGTCATTATTTGGTGAAAAAAAGTTGAATTCTGCCAACTCCAAGCTCGTTTGGTTTGTATGAGGTTCAATTCCTATGAATTTCAAGGCGCTAAATGGCTCCTGTGAGCTCTAATGCGCCATTATTTGGTGAAAAGAGATTGAATTATGTCAATCCCAAGTTCATGCATGACAATTAAATCTCGGTACCCAGAATACCTAGAAGGAGGATGGGAGTGAAAGTTTGTCATTCTTAGATTTCAACTTTTGTCTATTTCTTTTTAATGAAATTTATGATTATTTCCGTGACTATTGAATGAACTCGAGGGGTCTTCAAGGCCATTATTTGGTTACGCCTTTCTTGACGTTTTTATGATAATGCGTTATTTATTTATTTTGTATTTCTTATGAATTTAATTGAGTCAAGAAAATGAACTACGGAGTAATATATATTTAAAAAGAAAAAAAAAACTATTCAATTTGGATAAACCCTATCTCCAGAACACAGCTGAGGTACTGCCACGTAGGACCACACCAAGTGCCACGTAAGCAGAAGAATCTCCGGTCCTTTCATTCTTGTTGTCCTCACTCAATATTTTAAATCCCAACTTCATTTCATACCTTAGAAGAAAAATTGATTTTTGTTAACAAAAAAAAAAAACGAAATGGCCTCTGCTTCGATGACGGTTGCGCCAATCACGGCCACTCAGAGGCGGAGCGCCGCCGCATTCGTCAGCCCGTTGCCGGTGAGGCCGTCGAAGACTGCGTCTGTGAACCAAACCTCCGGCAAGAAGCTCCGAGTTTCGGCGTCTTTGAAGGAAAAGGCAATCACGGGGCTGACGGCGGCGGCGTTGACGGCGTCCATGGTGGTACCCGACGTGGCGGAGGCCGCCGTGTCGCCGTCGCTCAAGAACTTCTTGCTCAGCATCGTGGCCGGCGGCGTTGTTCTCGCCGCCATTCTTGGCGCCATCATCGGCGTCTCAAACTTTGACCCCGTCAAGCGATCCTAGGCGTTATTGTTTGGTTTTTATCCACTTGTACTTCAAAAATCTGTACTTTATACTGTTATTATATGCTCTGCTTTAATTTCTTTAATTTTCATGTACAACATAAATAAATCAATAAATTTTTACTTCATTTATTTCCCTGGCCATGACTTAATTTCGAATTTAGTCTTCTAAGAGCATTCATAGTAGCTTAAATTTTTGAGTGGTTTTTTTTTTAGTCCATATAAGAGAGAGAGATTGAGGAGGAGAGGAAACAAATTAAAACAAAAAAACAAAAAATTTGACACGATTTTAGAAAAATAAAATAATAATAATACTCCCCCGTCCCTAATAATAATTGTTTGTCTAATTTATTTTTTGCACGATTTTTAATACAACATAACAAATGATACTAACTTTTCAATTTTACCCTTCAAAAGTAGGTGTTATTTGTACAAGTACAATTGTGTACTATTGACTATGTTACAATATAGTATCTGTCTATACATACTTTCTCAACCTATTAAAATACAAAGAGTCAATACCCTTTAATATACTATTGACTCTATTACAATGTTATAAAGTACAAAGAGTCAATTTCCTCACTGAGGTTTTACAATGTCGTCAATGTTACATTGTTAATTGTAATAATAATAATCATATGGCCTCTGTCAGTGGGGATAACTACTACGCAAGTAATCTTCTTTCTGTCATCCCAGCTTGTCGTTGCCGCCTTTATGTTCGGGAACACTTGCAAGATTATCTGCGAAACTATTGTCTTTGTGTTTGTGATTCATCCATTTGATGTTGGCAATCGCTGTTGTGTCGTTGACGGGGTTCATGTAACTAAATTAATTGGATCTTCGTTTTGTTACGTTCTCAAATTTCTCTATTGATATCCATGTGGTGTCATGGAATTGGCAGATGATTGTCGAGGAAATGAACATCTTAACAACTATCTTCTTGAGATATGACAATTGAAGCATGTGCTCCATCCAACTAAAAGCTTTTGAACCCATGACCTTTTGCATGGCTCTGATACCAAATTGAAGCATGTGCTCTATCCAACTAAAAGCCTAAGCTGATAGTTGGACTGCACATTTATGTTTATATTATATTATATGTTCAACACGTCCCCTCACGTGTGCGGGTCGATTGACTTTGATGGGCTCTAAGCAAACCCATGACCTTTTGCATGACTCTGATACCAAATTGAAGCATGTGCTCCATCCAACTAAAAGCCTAAGTTGATAGTTGGACTGCACATTTATGTTTATATTTATGCTCACAATGACAACGAAAAAATATACCATCCAAATTTCGTCTTGGTTACTAAGGCCATTAGCAATTACAAGACAAGTCATGATATTGATATTAGTGATTCTTTCGAGTTCTCGATCGATTTCTGGACACCTGTGGAGAAGATCGGAACTCTAAATGAAAAGGTAAAGAAGTAAGTTGAAAATATTCTCAACGGAAAAAATCAAATTCGATATGGATTTATAACTCGATCTACCAAAGAAATATTTAGAATAAATTACAGAAGATATACTAATTTGCTAAATGAGGACTTGTTTGCATTCATATGTGAATTGGAATGGGAATGAACAAAGGGTTCATTATTTTCTAGTTGATGTAAATTGGGTTTTTATTTGAATATTTGTGAATATTGTAAACTACTTTGCTGAATGTTCTTCTATTTTGTTTCCTTTTGTATTAAACTTTTAGGTATAGAAAAATCTCCTCTTTGGTACGCCAATCACAACATGGTGGTGAAAGAGATTGAAAGTATGAATACAATAAAGATAGCCTTATATTTTAATCATATCATAAATTTTTAAGATTTTAGGGAGAAAAACAAACGGAGAATTGAACTGATCCTAGAAATGAAGAAAATTTTCGAGGATATAAAAATGTTCTAGAAAAATCCCCTCTTTGGTGATCATTATAAGTGGCTTTTTTAAGGTTCTAAGTAGGAGTATATGTAAGTCAAACTTACTAATGGTGAGTTTTTAACTCTGTTATTGAGACTTGATTTGAGTAGATTAAGGAGAAAGAGTGAAGCAAATTAAAGTAATGTCTTAAACATTAAACTGAAACAACATTGTTTTAATTTGTAGCATAGGAAACAGCCAGATCGGCTTCCTAGCCTGCCTATACACTGAACACAACTGAACAAACACCCACTCAACTACATACTACTTAAAAAGACAGACCATAATATATAATATAATATAAAATCCTTTTATTAGGATTCAACAAAGTAACATTTCTTAATAGACAGACAAACTCTCAGCTTCTTTGATGTTTTCTTTGGTTTGGTTCTGTACAGCCCGGCCTCCTTCAATTATAATTCTCCTCCGATCCATCAGTTCTTGAATGTGAGCAGCCCATGTCCAGGGATGAACCTTGCATCTTCCTCAGTGTACACATGAGTCTCATTCTTCAACCTAATAATCAAATATTTTACTCCAGATTAATTAAGGTTTGGTTGAACCCGTAACCTGGAATTAATTAAAAGTTTAAAGTGATAGATATTGTTAATTACGTTGTGGCGACAGTCTTGTTCAAGATGGTGGAGCTGTAGAAGGAAGAGCCACTGAGATACAAAAGCTCTCCATCAATTCTCTCTGCAATTTTGGTGTCTATCATTGCAGAATCTACGCACAATGGCTCATCAGAAGCCTGCATATATATATGAATCAATGCAATTAATTAATTAATTAATTAATAATAAACAACCGGCCTGTTAATAGCTAGGGAATTGATATGATCCAAGGAATTGAAGTAATTAAGGTTTGGTTTTAGAGTAGAAACTAACCATAACCCATCCCCATGTATCAGCAAAAGATGGCACATGTGCTGTGAAAACAATCACATCTGCAGCATATATATATATGGACCACATGAACATAATATTATGTTGTCAGTCACATCTCATCTGGACATTATGATTATAAACAAAATAAAATGCTATCTACTTACGCTTGAACACTTGTTTGATTGTGTAGTAGATAGACGAGAACACCTCCTTGTGGGTGAAAACCCCCGCAGGTCCCGCCTGCACCAAAACACGTACGTTTTTCCATTTAATTAAGTTCGGTGCTACCTCCAATATATATTTAGGGTTCAATTTTGTGCGGACAGAGCTTCCTGTGCAGATCTACACCACCACGTAGAAGTACCAGGGTGTGGTTCATTTTTATAGTGCATTTGTGCATTTCACCTTGGTGCATTTCTCAACACATGGTGGTGCATTCATGCCTATCTCGTGGTGAAGATCCGCACGGGAAGCTCGGTAACGATCAAGTCCAACACTATGTGACTAAGAGATTATTAGACGAAGACCAGTAAAGAGCCGCATCCTAACTCTAGAAAATGTGTGGCGGTATAAGGAAATAAAGTTGTGTCTTGACTACAAGCTATAGCTTTTGACGTAGGTAGTGATAAGCGACAAAAAGAAAGGAGAGTAATTACCTGAGTGACAAAGATTCCATCTTCAGTGAGCTTAGGCTTGAGAATATTCTCATAAAATGATTTGGTGTAGAGTTGGTAGCAAGGCCCTCCTTCAACTGGATCAGCCAAATCTCCCACTATCACATCAAACTTCTCATTCCTCTGCTCCAGCTCAGCCCTTACAATTTCCAATCAAACATTAGCTACTTGGTATCCCAACTTGGCCCATTGGGCTCGACCAAAAACTTGGTAGGCCAAATATAAAATGGCTACAAGATCACTTACTTTGCATCATTGATCACCAAATCAAGCTTCTTATTATGGAAAGCCTCATAGTTTGCCGTTAGGTATCTCCGGCAAAAGTCAACTACCTCCTGCAATTTTAATAATGTTTTTTTTAAACAACATCAATAAATCAATTTTAATAATGTTGATTGTTTTTTTTAATGTACTTTTTTTTTGTTGAGTACTATTGACTCTGTTACAATGTAGTATTTGTCTATACATACTTTCTCAACCTACTAAAAGACAAAGAGTCAATGTTTCCACTGGGAGACAGAATTTGCGACCTCGAGCCACAGTTTTTTAATGTACTTAGCAGGTTAGTGTGGGCAATAGGAGATGTTGATAACTTTTTGACTTAATCCTTACCAACCTATTTATGTCATCATGTAAAATAACTACCATGGATTAAAAGGATAATTTTTTTTTTTTAATGCATAGTTGGGTTCCAAATCAATTACCAATAAAATCTATATCACTATCATTACACATGCTACTCCCCACATCATAGTGCTTCTCATTTATTCTTTTCTTTTCTCACAAGTCAACTATAGATACAACTTTAATTTTGTAAATTTCAAAAAATGATTCTTCATGTTTAGTAGTAGGTAGAAGGAATGTGATATTGTATGAAATAAAATTGTGATTCCTAAGGAACAATGATTTATGCATAAGAAAGAGGAAATGATTCTTTTAATTTGGTGATCGTTGTAGGTATATATTCTGTTTTTTTAGTAATTTACTCCCTAGATTTTTAGAATAGTGATTGATATGGTTCTGTTAGAATTTTGTTAAAATCTTTAAAGACGAGATTCGTCATTTTATTAAAAGTTTATTAGGGACTAAATTTATACAGTAAATAATTAATTGACTAAATTTACACGACTGTCACAACTGAGGAATTAAAAATGTTACTTTTCCTACTAAATACGTGAAACATTTTACAATGTAGTGTGTTTTGCAAAGTTGTATTATGTGCTTTGAAAGTTGTACTCTCATCCTGTGTACATATGATCAAGTATAAGGTACAATTTTACAAAACCCACGCCATTGTAAAATTTTCTTTAAATATATATATCTAAATCTTTTGCACAAAATGCGTGCGCACATATATACCTGATCGATATCACACATGACCACTTTGTCAATGGACTTGTGCCTCAGTGCTTCCCTTGCTGCAGAGCCTTCACCACCTCCCATTATGAACACAGTTTTTGGGCTGCAATTTTTTCACCAAAATTATTATATTAGTTAATAATGCAATAATTAAACTTTATTTTATAAGTAAAAAAAATATCGTGTCAAATTAAAGAAGATTATTAAAATTGTTAAGATTGATTAATTAAGAGTTAAGACACTGACTTAGGGTGACATAAGAGAGCTGGATGAATTAAGCATTCATGGTAGATGAACTCATCAATCTCTGCACTCTGCATCTTTCCATCTATCACCAACACCTGCATGCACGCGTAACAATATTTTAATATTCATGAATAATTAATTAATTTTGAATATATACCTAATCATGATTAAGAAATTATAATTATAATAATTTTATTTAGTTATTTACCTTCCCAAACCTCTTTGTGTCCAAGAGAGCAATGTCTTGGTACTCGCTTTTTCCTCTGTGCAGCATCCTATTAGGAAAAACAGCAAATAAAAAAATGATTTTAAAATGTGGCATGACAAGATGGTGTGACATATTTCATGTCAAAAATTTCACACAATTTTCCGGAAATTATTTCTATCTTGCCTAAAAAAAGGAATAATTAAGTATTCATGACATTAATGTGCATTTTATTTCAACGTATAACGAATATATTATACTGAACAAAAACAAAATAATAATAATAATAATAATAATAATAATAATAATAATAAAACAGCTGCCTGAGGAGAAAAAAAATTAAAAACATAATAAGCTTTTACGCGCCCTCTCGGCATGCATGTTGCGCTAAATGCGCGAACAAAGCACTCCACTTTTCTCCATGTGGGTCCCACATGTTCCGTCCAAAGACCACACCTCCGTCAAAGATCTCTCACGCTCTCTCTTCTCCTTCTCCCACTTCCACACAGAATTCAATGCCTCAAAAACCATCCCAAAAGTGTAACACTAATGGGATGCTCTTAGGTATATTGGATAGTCAGAAGGAAGGAATGATAGAAATGACTCTTAAAACTCGAAACATAAGTTTTTTCTTTTTTAAGAAGAAAATGACTCGTTCAAATTCTAAAAGCTAGAACTGAGTATTTTTTTTGGAAGAAAATGAATTTTTTTCAAAATCAGAATCGGCCAATCGAGTATACTAATATGACATTTATATATATAAGTATATATATACCTGTTGAGGGCAAAAGACCATTTGAGATCAACATCAATCTCTTCCTCAAACCAAGACCCATCAGTGAAATCATTATTAATAACCTCCATGGGAGCTGCAATAATCTCAAGCTTTGGGTGGTCGACACAATGGAGCTTATTAGAGAAAGTGGTGTTGGTGCAATGGAGCAAGTCCACACTGCCTTCACTACCCATAGCTTTAAAAGGCTATTAATTAAAGGCTTCAACAAGAAGAAGACCGAAAATAAAGAGAAAACAACAAAGAAGATGAAGAGAGAGCGAGCGAATGAAGAAAACGTGAAGACGAGAAAAAAAAAGACTTAAAGTTAAAAACGAGTTGGGTGTGATTGAATAATCTTCCCATACGTTAAGAACCCTTTTATAGCCTTCCAAACATAAAATCTTTTTTTTTTTTTTTTTTTTTTTTTGCAAAATAATATTTAAAGAAAACGCCAAATTTAACTTTATTTTCGGATTCTTTTAATCTTAATCTTTCATAAGAAGGTTCATATCAGATTTGATATATTACATGCATGGGAAGAATCAAATTCCAAATATTATTTGTAATATTTTTTCATGTTGAGATTGTGTTCAACATTATACGGTGTATATTGTAATTTAACTTGTGTATATGCGTCATGTCCTTATCTCCTAATTCGTTTTATACATTAATAATTTTGCTAATTATATTTACATCTTAACCCGACCGTGGTTTTTTTTTTTTTTTTTTTTTGATATTTAATTTTAAGTCAAGAGCACTGTTGCAAAAATTAACTTAGGCGACCGCCTAGATTCTAGGCGTCCCAAGACCGAGGCGAATTAATCCCTAGGCGTTTGACCGCTTAGGCGTCCAACTCGATCAACTCGGTTGAGTTGGCGGTGAACTTGGCCGAATTCGGCTAAGTCAGCCTTGCAATTTTTTTTAAGGTGCGCGGTTTTTGTGCTTAAGGTGCGTGGTTTCTATGCTTAAGGTACGTTAGTTGTTGAAAGTTACGTGCGTCGGTCTAAAGTTTTATGTATGTGGTTTTCCTTCTTAAGGTGCATGAGTCATGTGCTTAAGGTGCGTCAGTTCTTCAGTTGATAACTTAAGGTGCATTTTTGAAGAAGCTTAAGGTGTGTCAATTTAAAGTTTTAGGTGCATTGTTTTACTTCTTAAGGTGTGTGATTTTCCTTCTTAAAGTGCGTGATTTGTATACTTAAGGTGCGTCAGTTGTTGAAACTTAATGTGCGCCAGTTTAAAACTTTAGGTGCATAGTTTGTGATCTTAAGATGCTTTTTTTTTTTTTGTGTGCTTAAGTGCGTGATTTGTGTACTTAAGGTGCACCATTTTAATACTTAAGGTTAGGTGCGTCAATTCTACACTTAAGGTGCATCCTTTTGTGTTAACCGCATTTCCGTACAGCAAGTTATCTTCGCACCTGATCTCATCCATATATATATATATGTGTGTGTGTGTGTGTGTGTGTGTGTGTCCATAATCAAGTGAGAACTTGTGGACAAATTCAAACCATTGATCTAGTAGATCTAACGGTTGAAAATAAACAAAACTTTGTAATATTTATGAAAATGACCTAGCTCATTTTAAAAATTTGTAATATTTATGAAAATGACCCCAGTCATTTCTTACTTGATTTTCATCCATCAGTTCTTGCAGATCAATGGTGTGGAGTGGTTCTAATATGATTATGATCTATATATACACACTATTTTTTAATAGTTAGTCGCCTAAGCGCTAGGCGCTACTCTACCGCCTGATGACTAGCGCTTAGCGCCTACTGCAACCATGACCAAGAATTAAAAGTGTCAATTCTCATGAATACCCTTTCAATCGAGCTCATCGCACAAGATCTTCTTAGTGTGATTTATCTCTTCTGCTTGATTCTTGTGGTTGTGAGTTAAAAGTGTCCATTTCTAATTTATTTAGTAGCTTAGATAAGCCAGAGGTGACAACTTAATTATAATTAATTTTAAAGATGCTGATAAGCTGGCAAAAGAAATAAATAAATAAATAAATAAATAAATAAATAAATAAATAAATAAATATATATATATATATATATATATATATATATATATATATATATATATATATATATTTTATAGGCATAACCTACGTCGAATGTAAGTATTGTGTTTGGGATCAGCATGGAATTGGTATGCCATGAGACCAGACTTAGATAACAATGGGATTTTTGATAAATATTTAATTAAATGTTAAAAAAAGTTACACTAAATATTTAATTATAAGATAAAGAAGTTCGGTAAAAAGAGAATAAATTAACACAACAATTACTGCAATAAATATTTAAGTACAGAATTTTAAGATATCTAGATGGATTAGAAGTTACAAAACGATTACAATAAATATTAGATTACAAGATTTGAAGTTAGGTTGAAGGAGGATAAATTACACAACAGTTATAAAATAAAGAGTTAATTCCATTTTTTATCATAGATTTATAGGTGACAATTCACTTTTAATCTTTTTTTATTAGAACATCCACTTTTGGTCCTAGTATTATTGTGACATGACCATTTTTGGTCCTTTATCAACAAATCAGTTTAAATATCGTCAAATACAAGGATATTTTGGTCTTCAATTATGAATGCTTTCAAAAAAATAAACATAAAAAATATAGCGGTTTAACATACTTTATATAAAAAAGATTGAAATGTCTTTGTATTTAACGATATTTCAATGATTTTGTTGATGTAGGACTAAAATTGGTCATGCCACAATAATAGTAGGACCAAATGGGGATGTTTTAATAAACAAGGACTAAAAAAGTGGATTGTCACATATAAATCTAGTACCAAAAATGGAATTAACTCTAAAATAAATATTTAATTACGACTAAAGTTAGGTCGAAAGAAGAGAAATTATACAACGATTACAATAAATGTTTACTGGATCGTTGGGTAGATAGATGAGAGATTATACAATGTTAAAATGAACACAAGAATATTTGATTACAAGATCAAAAGTTAGTAGAAGGAGGAAAATTATATAACAATTGAGAAAAATGAAGATGGCAAGGTAAAATTTACTTTAAATAACAATGATTGAGAAAAAAAAATAGTATAAGAGGAAGGAAATATGTACAAATTACTTCTTAGAAATTAGAATAAAGTTGGCGTAAAAATCTAACAAAGTTCGATGTATGTGTTAGTTGTCTAAAAATTGAAATTATAATAATCTCACAAAATTAAAAGTAACATTTATAGAAAAAGTAAAAAATCAAAATGACCAAATATGTATAATTGGGGGATTATAATCATGTTTCCCCTTTTAACTTTGGTGTTGATGAATATTCTCCCAATGTTCATCTAGGCAGACAAGCTATAATTAGGGCTAATAATATAATTTACAATGAAGTGTGACTAACTATGATTCTCCTCAAAAGCCAGCTATGAATTGTTGTTGTTGTTGCTTCTTCCTCTTCCATTTTTTTTTCTTTTTTCCTTTTTTTTTTTTGGGGGGGGGGGGGGGGGTGGGGGACAAATAATAT
>NC_044930.1:22964588-23017492 GCF_003576645.1 Ipomoea triloba | reverse complement strand
GGGGGGGGGGGGGGGGGGGGGGGGGTGGGTTAGCTCACAAAATAATATACTCGATAATTTAAATTAATTTTAAAAATTAAACTTCAATTAAATAGTGTTGAACAAATAAATTCTGTAATAGATACATATATAATTTCTTTTAAACACTCATAATTCTTTACATAGTAGGTATCTGTACTACTATACTTTCTCAATCCTTTTCTGTTCAAATAATCAATGTCCACCACCGGAGTTCGATCCTATGATCACTCATTTGGAAGGGTACTGGAGGTGTCATTATACTACATGGTAGTTGGCACATATATAATATTATGGCAGAAATGTCAAATAGATCCATCTACTAATCAAAGTGTTCAATTCACCCCGGCCACCATCTAAATTATAATGCGATTAGGCACACTTACCTTCTAAAATTGTTCGATGAGACTTTTTTACAGGTTAACCCCCGGTTGCAAATCCATCTGGTTGACTTGTAAATAAATTTAATTAATGACATGGAATTAAATTAGCTATCCTCCTCAGTTCACTTAGCAAGAGAATACCCATGCTGAGTTCCTGAGAGTGTCGGAGCTGTTCGCGATGCGGTTCGAGGCAGTTGTTGTAACAGGAATCATTCTTGCGACGATCTTATGGAAATTGGACGATTTAATTTGCCAAAAGGGATTCAGGAGCGGTTAGGGTTCTTCGCCTTCGCCATGTCTACATTCTCGCTAAAAGCAGTGCACGTCTTCTTCCCAGAAGTAAACATGGATGTTAATCATGAATCAATCAGTCTCTATAAAGGCCCGGAGGAGATTCCAACCTAGTTTTCTCTCCTCTCTCCATTAACGTCATCTTGAGTCTCATCGCTACCGGCTCTATTTCCCCAACTCGCGACTAGCTCCTCGCTTTTCTCAAGTCAGACTCCACCAACGATCTCAACACATTTTACTCTCAGCTTGTCGGCAATATACTCGCAGACGACAGCCTTACCGGCGGCCCAAGCTTGTTGGTGGCAAACGGTTTGTGGATCGACTGGACTCTGCCATTAAAGCCTTCATTCAAGCATGTGGTGGACAATGTTTACAAGGCCGCATCTAAATGAGTTGATTTTCGACACAAGGTAAGATTCTTAGGGTTGTCATAGGGTTTTCAGGTTGGGGGAACATGAGGTTTATTTTTTATGTTATTTACGAATTGCGATTGGGAGGAGATTTCAATTAGCTAAATTTTTTTATTATTTTCATGCCATGTAATCAATGCCACTTAATCCTAACCTGGCAAAGTCATCACAAATCGGAGGTAACCTGCAAAGTAGCCTCATCGAACAATTTTAGAAGGTAATTAAGGGTGCCTAATTACATTATAATTTAGATGGTGGGGTGAATTGAACACTTCGAGATAGTAGATAAGCCTATTTGACACTTTTACCTAATATTATTAAACATTGGAAAAACAACATTAATAGGTTCATATTTTAATAATCCCTTCATGTTGTTGGATAGAAATAAATAATTGGGACTGCTTCCATTGTAACCTTTCTTAAATCGTCATATGGTTATATGACTACAAATACATAACATGTGTTTATTTTATGGGTACAAAAAATGTCAAAAATGTCATGAATAAATATTATCGTAGTAACTTAAATAATAAGTAAATGTGTATAGTATTAAATAGTATTATGTGTCTAGAAATAATTTGAGTACAATTATATGATAAGAAAATAACCGTGCACATAAAAAAAATGGCATATACACTTACAATGTGAAGACTTGATATTCATATTAAGGCTATCACAAAATCCTAATCGTTCGATTGGCTAGACATAATCATTAGGTAACAACTTCAAGTTGACACCTCACTTGTTAGCCTGCTTGAGGTATCAGATGAAGGGTGTTGCGATTAATCGAATCTTTCAATACCTTTGGATTGAGCTTATTGAGCTAAATCGAAACCCAATATTTCATCAATTTTTATTTTATTATTTTGTGGGGAAAAGGTAATCTAAAATGTTGTTCAGATTTCTATTTTAGTGCGTTCAATTTGGTTAAAAATATAAAAATAAAAAAGAATTTCACTCTTTACTGGCTAAAGAGGAAATACACATACTTATCTCTTTTTTTTTTTTTTTTTTGGTAAATTTACAGGGTCTTTCTCACCGTCCGTTTAACGGTCCGGGGTACACTCACGTTCGCTCCGGGAGGCACAGGAGCTGACCCAAGGGGAATCGTCACTTGTGGGAATTGAACCCGGGTTCTCCCGGAATTCCTCCCCACAAAGAGAGACATATATATACTTATCTCTGTTATTATTAAAATTTGATTTAATTCAAGTCAACTATTGTAAGATGGATGAAACTAATATTTTTATTAATAAATTTGGGGTGAGGACAAATTGTTATTTGTTCTCAAAATGTTAAATCTTCAACCTCAAGGACTCCCAACGTCTTGGCTCGACATAGCGTATCTATATATTTTATTAATAAATTTGGGGTGAGGATAAATATTCTTCCTAAAAGGTTGAATCCTCAACTTCAAGGACTCCACGCCCCGGCTCGACAGAGCATTTGGGAGAATGTAAACTATGATAACTTAACTGAACATAGAAGCTAGACCTTTGCTTACTGAGCAATGAGCACAAGAAGTCCCATCACTTTGAGAGGTTGCTCCTACATTGCCCATCCTGAGTCATTATTCTCAAACTCAACTGAGCTATCCATGTGGGCGGGGCGAGGACAAATATAATGGTAGGGTGTATGGTTTTTAAGAGTATGAATGATGAAAATAATGATGTGTAAATATAATAATATAGTAAGGTGGGGGGAGTAAAGTGTGATGAGAGCATATTAGGATTAACAAAGGCATGCGCGTATATTCGGCAAAATTTATTTAATTTTTGGATCCGAAAAGAAAATAATGCTAAAAAAATATTAATTAATTATAGAAAATAATGGTGGAAGCGCATGACTTTGCTGGGGGACCCACTTTCGTACACGCGGGAGCACAGACTGACGTCCAATGACATAATGTTATCTTGACAGGTCAAAGCCCCACGTGGTGGCCCTACATTTGCCCCACTATATATATTTTCTCTTTAAAATAAATAAAATAATGAGACTTTTAACTACATTAAACAATTTTTGGGTATGGAGCTATTTTAGTTTCAAGACTTAACAACAAATTTGTGAATTAAGCCTCAATTTGTGATACTTCCCATCCTCTATACCAATGCACCGGGGAAGGAGGGGCAGGTTTTTTTTTTAAAAAAAAAAATATATATTGTCACATATTTACATGCAAATTTAGATGAGAAATGCTATGAAACGATGGTATGGACAGGTATTGTGTCAATTTGTATATTACAATAAAAAAAATACATATTTGATTGTACCAGATATTAAAGGAATATTTGTCCGTACAATACTTTATACAATTCAAAGAACTTTGTTTGATTTAATTTAATGGATGTAAAAGAAATGATGAGTTACTTTGCTCATTTAGATTTCCCTTTCGCGAAGAAATTCGCGAATCGGGCTACCTTTTGTTGGTTAGGAAATATATTTCTTTGACAGATTATATAGAGTGGTCATTTTGGCATCCTAGTGTTATTTATGATGTTTTATGCTTCAATTTGAATTAATGTAAGCTTCGTTTATCTTCCCCCAAAAAAACTTCGTTTGTTGTACTCTGTACAAGTTGATCGACTAAAAATGCATTTTTACTTAAATTGGCTAAGGATATAATGTATGTTATTTCACCAAGTGAATCATATAGTAGAGTTTGATTAATAGAAAATTTTATATTTCCCTAATAAAATGGTATTAAGCATGCAAGAAGAAACATATATTCTATAGTGTGTGTATAACAAATTAATGTTGCTATATCATCATCATCATCCAGATTTGGTTAAAAAATAACTTTTTGTTGCAGTGCATATTATGGCTGCATGCTAATGCATATGAATATAATTTATTTATTTTTTAGTTGCAATAATTTGGGAAAAGTTGACTCTATGATGCAACAACTTATGCCTGCTACCTGCATGCTAATGTACCTGTCAATGGGCATTGGTAGGTCCAGTGAATGAACAATAATTGTATACTGTATACAATTTAAGTTCGCATTTAAAATGTTTGTCTTTGCACGGTAATGTGCATAACTTTGCACCTTGTGATGCATAGAGTTTAACTTACGAGTATGATTTTGCTGCTCTAAGTGCATACCTTTTGAATTATATGTGCATAAATTTCAACCTTTAGGTGCATAACATTGAACTTAATATGGATAACTTTGAAAACTAAAAGAAGATACAGTGCATGACTCCAGGAAACTAAACATTTTTGTATAAAAAATTTTCCTTCATTTTGGACAGTTGATCTAGATTAGATCAACGGTTCAGATCTCACCTCATTTTTCACCTTTGAGTTCTTTCGCACTTGAACCTTCCCCAATATGTGTGTCAGTGTGTGTGTATTTATTGGATCAAATGAGAACAAGTCCTTAGAAAAGAAATAAGAACAAATCGCTGCCTTGCATATGGAAAAATCAGACGGATCAAATCAATTAAAAAAAAAAAAAACAAATGTGGTGACATTTTCGTAACTATCACGAACTTTACTAGGAAAACTTGAACACTAAAAGCAATAATGCGAAAGTGCATTGAACTTAGGGTTTCTATTTTATAATTTATGCATGAGTTTTAGGTTTTATTTGATTTAGTGGTTCACTTTTTATTGCTTAAGGTCTAATATTTATAGTTTAAATTTAAAATTTAGATTTTTAGGTGATTTTATAAAATTCACCATATTTGCATTGTAGTTGTTAAATATTACATATTTAAGAATTCAAGTTTGCATATTGAATTTGTAGATAATTACAAAAATGATACCGCATTTTATTTTTAAAATCTGATTAGATTCGTCAAATTTTTACAAATGTAAAGCTGAGATTAGTTTTTATTTGTCTCATATGGTACTGTTCTCACACGATTCTTAGCATATATATATATATATATATAGAGGGTAGTGTTCCAGTGAGACCACTTGCTTAGGTAAGATCGTAAGATCACATCTTGCATGTGCATCCATGTAATACTTTTTAATGGTCTAGATTGATTGACACACACACATTTCGTTCGTACACATTTAATCACCATTCGCACACACTTCAACTTGGAATCTTAATCAATCTAGACCATTAAAAATTTTTGAGATCAAATCTTGTACATCAATCACCGTTCACACACATTTAATCACCCTTTGCACACATTTAATCACCGTCCGCACACACTTAATCACCATTCGCACACATTTTATTACCGTTCGCACACACTTCAACTTAGCATCTTAAATCAATCTAGACCATTAAATTATTAAATGGATGCACAAGATCTGATCTCACGATCTTACCTAAACAAGTGATCTCATATGATCCTAACTCTATATATGTATATGTGTATGTGTGTGTGTGTGTGTGTATATATATATATATATAATTACACTTTTGGTCCTGTGACTATTGGGGTCATGTTAATTTCAGTACACGACTTTAAAAATTAACAATTTAGGTCCGTAACTATACAATTTTTAACACATTCAGTCCACCCGGCCAAATGTCGCTGGAAAAAATATAAACTTTTTAAAATTATTTATTCATGAGGCAAAATGGTCATTTTACGTTTGAAATTGAAATTGCTAGCCAAATCACCTGGTCAACGACGATAGCCTGAAATCAGTCTCCTACTCCACGGTCAACGACGATTAGCTTGGATTTTATTAAGGCGCGAGAAGATGACTGGTGCATTGTTTCCGCGCCTGGTCTGGGCTCCAGAAACTTATGTTTTTCTGTTGGAGTTATTAGTGTGCGACGACGAACTTCTTGTCGCCGTTGTAGAAGCGGCGGTTATCGGCGGCATGGTTGTTGACGGTGGTGGCAGACGGAGGAAGCTACTATCCTATACTTCAAGAATCTACCGGACAAGCATCGTCCAACATATTCCTAAAACTTAAATTTATTTTTTTCAAATAAATTTAATCCTTGCAGTTAGGTGAAGATGAGTTCAAGGATGTCAAAATAAACTTCATGTTGGGTTGGTTTTAGTTGAAATTTGTGTGCAAAAGAAATTTATGCTGTTTTTCTTTTTCCGGCAGCCGCTGCAAAAATGGAGAAGAAGAACGGATAAGCTGGGAGGAGAACAAAAAGGTGAGCTTGGAATGACGCATTTACCCCTATGAATAAATAATTTAAAAAGATTTATACTTTTTCGACGACAATTGACCGGTAATTTGGCCGGGTGGACTTAATGTGTTAAAAATTGCATAGTTACACGACTAAATTATTAGTTTATAAAGCCGTGTACTGAAATTAACACGACCCCAATAGTCACAGGATTAAAAGTGTAATTAATTATATATATATATATATATATATATATATATATATATATATATATATATATATATAGTGTTGTAAGGGCGCCGCCTAGGCGCCCTAGGCCGTTCTGCTTTCATTGTTAGGCGGTAAAAAATTGGTCGGCCGGCTAGGTAACAAAATCGGCCTAGTCAGTCGACTCGGATGATTTCGGCCAACTTGGCCAATTCATTTGAGTTAGTCGATTTCATCCGATTTTGACCAAATTATTTTGATTTTGACGGTTCGTTGGAGTCTGGATTGCTACTGTAAATTTTAAACTTTAAGCCTTTAATTTCTTTCATTGGTTAATCCAATTTATTCATTGATTCTATAATTCAATTTATTAATTAATAATTATTCATTTATTTGATTTATTTCATACTTCGATAATTAGTAATCATTATTATCCGATCCTTCTACACACCAGTAGTACACAATTCACAAATGATTCATAGAGGTGCATAAATAAAATATGAACCCAAATTTTATTAGTGAAATCTTAAATAGATACGGTAATGCGAGATACATAATATATAATTCATTAGTTACTTTTCTGAACCTTTGGATGATTGAAGTATTTGAGTATTTCATATTTGTGTATTTTTATTTTTTAATATTGCTATGGTGTTATGACTTATAAATTATCATTATTTCATTTATTTGGATATGTTATTTGATTGAATGTTGAAAACAATCTCATAAAAATGGTCAAACAGCAAGTCTATCATAATTTTATTTTTATTTTGCGCCCTCCTAGCGCCGCCTAAATTTCGCCTAGGCGCTACCCGGGCGCCCGACTAGCGTTTAGCGCCTAGCGCCTACTGCAACCATAAATAAATAAATAAATAAATAAATATATATATATATATATATATATATATATATATATATATATATATATATATATATATATATATATATATATATATGGTAGGGTTTCAATGAGATCACTTCTTTAGATAAGATCGTGAGGTCAGATCTTTTGCATCCATGTAATATTTTTTTAATGGTCTAGATTGATTGACACACACTCCGTTCGTACACATTTAATCACCGTTCACACACACTTCAACTTGGATCTTAATCAATCTAGACCATTAAAAATTTTTAAAATCAAATATTGTACATCAATCTAACAAATTTTAATGGTCTAGATTGTTTGACATACCCACTCCATTTGCACACATTTAATTACTGTTCGCACACAGTTAATTACCGTTCGCACATACTTATCACCGTTCGCACACATTTAATCACCGTTTGCACACATTTAATCACCGTTCGCACGCACTTCAACTTAGAATCTCGACCATTAAATTATTACATAGATGCATAAAATCTTATCTCACGATCTTACCTAGACAAGTGATCTCGTATGATCTAATTATATATATATATATATATATATATATATATATAATGCAGTGGTAACTAGGAAGGAAAAAGTGGGGTTTCCACGTACATACAAAAATTTGGAAGAAATATATTTAGCAACTTAGTGGAATTATCGCACGCCGGAGACAACACTACACACACAAACACAATATGTTAGTTTCTCGAGTGTGTCTTTGCTATTTGGGCTATGCGGCGAGGAGCAGTGGCGGCCCCACCGCCCCCACCTGACTGCTCCACTGCCGGCTGTCGTGATCTCCTCTATATCCATTGCCATTTTGCACGCTTCCAAAACTTTAATCTCAATTAATAATAATCATCTTCATAATTCATTTACGAGGATGGAAGAAGTTAATATTAAGCCGAGGCTGGTAAATACCAAGTTTAGCACTCGAAGGTTCGTTGGACGGAAGTCGGTAAAAGGTTTAAAATGTCAAGTTCATCCCAACATTTTAAAAATGTGGCAAATATGAGGAAATAAAGTTATGTCTTAACTGTAAGCTATAATTTTTGGTATAGTGGTAAACTTTTGATCAAACCAGTGATATCAAGGTCAGGTTACGGGAGCACTCGACTTCTTCCTAACAATTAAGCTTACCAAATAGTGAATTTACAATTTTATTTTCTTTTATGCATCAATATCGTATTTAGGAGATGTTGAACTTGAATTTTTAAATATTTAGAATTGTCAACATGGACAAAAATTATGTTCCAAATCCACTAAGCTGATCAAGGAGGATGTCAAGATTACTAATTATTTAGATCAAACGATTGTCTTATAGTAAACGCAAATGCACCTCGATTGAATTCTAAACTTGAACTTTTAAGTCTTTGTCCAATATGATGGACAAAACTTATATATGTTCGAACTCTATTAAAATCAATGATAAAACTTTATTTTTCATAGTATTTAATCTATGGTGTGTGTATATATATATATATATATATATATATTATATATATATATTAAGATCAAATGAGGACCTATATATAGTTAGATGAGTGTGGACTTATCTAAATCATTAATTTGCAAAATCTAATAGATGGGAAATCAAGTAAAAAATGTGTGCGGTCATTTTTATAAATATATTACAAAGTTTTGTTTAGATCGACTGGATTAGTCCTCACGTCCTCACCTAAGCATAGGTATATATATATATATATATATATATCACAGAGGATGGTTCACATGCGAAAGGTCCCAGGTGAAAAATGGGGTAAGATTTGAGCCGCTAATCTAGATTAGATCAACGACTCAAAATGAAGAAAAATTAAAAAAAAAATGCATGCTTCCTCGCAACATGAATGCGAATGATCTTAAGTGTCTCGAATTGATGCACCTTAAGTGTCGAACTTATGCACCTTAAGCTTTGAACCGGTGCACCTTAAGTCTCGAACTTATGCACCTTAATAGTCAAAATTATGCACCTTAAATATTGAACTAACGCACTTTAAGTTTCAAACTGATGCACCTTAAGCTAAAAAATAATGCACCTTAAGCTTTTAATTTATGCACCTAGAATCTGGAAGTTCATATTCCTAATGAATCAAAGTTGTGCACATGAAGAGTTAAATTCATGCACCTTAAGCTGAAAAGTAATGCACCTTAAGCTTGAAATTTATGCACCTAGAATCTGTAAGTCGTGCACCTTAAGAAATAAATCGATGCACCTTAAGCTATAAACTTATGCACCTTAAGCTTTAAACTTAAGCACCTTAAGCAACTTTAAACTTAGGCACCTAAAGTTATAAACTTATTACGCACCTTAAGCTATAAACTTATGCACCTTAAACTATAAACTTAAGCACCTTAAACTTTAAACTTACACACCTTAAGCTTTGAACTTACGCAAAATTACTATAATGCCACCATAATGAGTTCCCATACGGTTGACCTTCTCCAGTGTGGTTGTGCGGTAGCTTTAGGTGCGTAATTTTCCTTCTTAAGGTGCGTGGTTTGTATGCTTAAGGTGCGTCAGTGTTGAAACTTAAGGTGAGTGAACCTAAAGCTTAAGGTGCGTGGTTTTCCTTCTTAAGGTGCATGAGTTGTTGAAACTTAAGGTGCGCCATTTTAAAACCTTGGGTGCATGGTTTGTGTTCTTAAGGTGCATGATTTGTGTACTTAAGGTGCGTGGTTTGTGTACTTAAGGTGCGTCTGCCTAAAGCTTTTAGGTGCGCGTGGTTTGTGTTTTTAAGGTGCTTTGTTTGCGTGCTTTAGGTGCGTGGTTTGTGTACTTTAGGTGCGTCATTTTAATGCTTACGGTGCGTAACCACACAATCGCACGGAAAACATTCCCCGCACATGAACCCTTCCCTATATATATATATTCACTTCTTCATTATGTATGTCTTCACATTTTTTGTTTGTTTAACTTTACATTCTCCGTTCTATCTTTTAATATTGCACTTCTTCATTATTTATGTCTTCACATTTTTTGTTTGTTTAACTTTACATTCTCCGTTCTATCTTTTAATATTGGACTAATAATATTCGCACCATACATGATGAGATTAATTCAACAGAATTTGAATTTAAACTCCAAATTTTATATTTAAGCGATTTTAGGTCCCGTAGACGCTTTTGGTCCTATTTTGCCACTTTGCTTTGTCAAACATGCTCCCTGCCTTCATTAATCCTTTTCACAGTTTTGTGACGCAGATTGGCAACAAGAAAGAGACAACTCAACAATTTTCTATCGTCCAACTTTGTTTGGCAACCATGAAGTTACCGGATTTTGTGCCGCTGGTTTTCTTTTCATTGTCGGTAGAATTGCGGATAGATAGTTGGATTTTTTTTTTTTTTTTTAATAATGCCTATAACCGAAGGTCTCAGGTTTAACATCTAAAAAAAATTTAAAATACAACTATCTTACAAATCAAGGAGTGGTTTGTCACCTTTCAAGTTCTACCTAATAGGACATGATTCGTTTTAGTATGTGGTCCTAATCGACTGATTTAGAATTTGTGATCATGTTTGCAAAAAAAAATTGTGATCAAAAAACTTATTACATTGATAAAATTATTGTTTTTTGTTCGCATGAAATGAATTAAAGTTTTTATTATCTTTCTCACAAAAGGCCTAACAAGATAGTGAAGAGTAGAATTGTAGGAATGAAAACTCAACCCGACTTCAATTGGGAAATTCGGTCCCCACCCTAACGGGGCCGGGAACGTGGGCTACACCACTCGCCTCGAATTCGACCCCGAATCTCCGAAATATATGTATATTATATTTATATAATTATATTCAATATACTAATATTTATATTTACTAATGTTTAACCTTTTTTTTTTTTTTTTTTTTTTTTTTTTTTTTTTTTTTTTTTTTTTTTTTGGTCGAATTCGAGGCGAGTGGTGTAGCCCACGTTCCCCGGCCCGTTAGGGTGGGACCGAATTTCCCAATTGAAGTCGGGTTGAGTTTTCATTCCTACAATTCTACTCTTCACTATCTTGTTAGGCCTTTTGTGAGAAAGATAANGCACGGAAAACATTCCCCGCACATGAACCCTTCCCTATATATATATATTCACTTCTTCATTATGTATGTCTTCACATTTTTTGTTTGTTTAACTTTACATTCTCCGTTCTATCTTTTAATATTGCACTTCTTCATTATTTATGTCTTCACATTTTTTGTTTGTTTAACTTTACATTCTCCGTTCTATCTTTTAATATTGGACTAATAATATTCGCACCATACATGATGAGATTAATTCAACAGAATTTGAATTTAAACTCCAAATTTTATATTTAAGCGATTTTAGGTCCCGTAGACGCTTTTGGTCCTATTTTGCCACTTTGCTTTGTCAAACATGCTCCCTGCCTTCATTAATCCTTTTCACAGTTTTGTGACGCAGATTGGCAACAAGAAAGAGACAACTCAACAATTTTCTATCGTCCAACTTTGTTTGGCAACCATGAAGTTACCGGATTTTGTGCCGCTGGTTTTCTTTTCATTGTCGGTAGAATTGCGGATAGATAGTTGGATTTTTTTTTTTTTTTTTAATAATGCCTATAACCGAAGGTCTCAGGTTTAACATCTAAAAAAAATTTAAAATACAACTATCTTACAAATCAAGGAGTGGTTTGTCACCTTTCAAGTTCTACCTAATAGGACATGATTCGTTTTAGTATGTGGTCCTAATCGACTGATTTAGAATTTGTGATCATGTTTGCAAAAAAAAATTGTGATCAAAAAACTTATTACATTGATAAAATTATTGTTTTTTGTTCGCATGAAATGAATTAAAGTTTTTATTATCTTTCTCACAAAAGGCCTAACAAGATAGTGAAGAGTAGAATTGTAGGAATGAAAACTCAACCCGACTTCAATTGGGAAATTCGGTCCCCACCCTAACGGGGCCGGGAACGTGGGCTACACCACTCGCCTCGAATTCGACCCCGAATCTCCGAAATATATGTATATTATATTTATATAATTATATTCAATATACTAATATTTATATTTACTAATGTTTAACCTTTTTTTTTTTTTTTTTTTTTTTTTTTTTTGTTTTCTCAAGTAACATGTAGATATTTGGAATTTTGGTTAAGGACTTTGATTTAAGTATTGTTTAATGTGTTCAAGTATTTTGTATTAGTTGTATTTGAGATAATTGGCAATTTAAATATATAAATTTATAAATTAATTTTCTAATTTAAATAGTATATTATTTTATAGGGTACTACAAAATTATTAAGCATATAAAAAAATTTAAAAATCAGGATGGGAAATACACATCCCCAAAAACTCCTCGCAGATGGACTATCAACTTTTCCCGTGCATTGAAATAATTACAAAGATATTATCACATTTTTCTCTTAATTTTCCGCCTTTGATCATCTTAAATAGACAAATGTTATTAGTCTGTAGGTTTTCACAGAAAGCCTAATTCTCATTTAATTTAAACTTAAATAGAGGGATGTGATGAATTTCCAACCTTGATCATCTTTATATATATATATATATATATATATATATATATATATATATATATATGGGTCATGTTCAGGTGTGGCCGTGCCTTCCCGTGCGGCCGTGCGGTTCACACCACTCAATGTTAAGAAACACACCACACAAATATGCACTGTGGTGTGTTTCTTAACATTGTGGTGTGTTCCATTGTGTTTCATTGTGGTGTGTTTCTTAACATTGAGTAGTGTGTTTCGTAACATTGAGTGGTGTGTGACTGCACGGGAGAGCACGGCCGCATTTGAACCAAAATCTATATATATATATAATGAGAACATGCTCTCCCTATAAAAAGTGAGGATTGACCACAACTGTGCATTAGCGTTCATCAATGTTTGAGAGTTTTAGTAAAAAAAAAAAACATGGGACCAATTTATAAATTCCAAAGGAGTTGACTTTCAATGAAGATGAAGATAATAACAAAGATAATCTAAATTTGAAGAATTTTCCTCTGTTTGGTTCATAGAAAACTTTTTCCACAAGAAAATGTTTTCCTTAGTTATGAGGAGAACATTTCCGTAAGAGAGGGTGTAGTATTTTGTTTTCCATGGAACTAAGTTATTACGTGTAATTCCATAAGAAAAGTAGCATCTATTTCCTATTTAATTAATTTGACTATTATTTTTAAAAAGTTGGGAACATTTTATTTTAATGTCAATTATGATAAATCTCTTTTATCTTATATTGATATACTCTTAATTACTAGCTTATTTAATTTGAAACATTTGGCATTAGAATAATCACGTAATATTCCGCATGCAAAAACAGTAATATTTACAATAAAAGATGTTTTTGTAAACTCATTTTGATTGGTTGAAGAATGAGCAACTAAGAAATTTTTAAAATTATTTAGAATTTTAATTTTAATTTTAATTTTAATAAATTAATAATTTTATCCTTGAATTCTTTTTTTTTAAAGCATAAATTTATTATTATTATTATTATTATTATTATTATTATTATTATTTACTTTTGTACAAATAAAATTAACATATAAAGAAATATCACTAAAAAGCTCTTATTATTGAGATCTTCTAAATGACATCCATATTGATTTGTTAAAAAAATAATTTTTTTTTTTAAAAAAAATTAATTAAGCCAAAGACCTTGTGGTCAAGCGGCATGAAGTGATTCTCCCAAGTGGGAGATCATGGGTTGTAACAAGGTCAATAGTATTTCAAAAAAAAAAATTTAATTAATCTACAATTACATTTTATAATGGCATGCTCATTAAGTTACTATTATATACGTTTGTTAAGTTACCACTACATATTTATTAATAATGTAAATTCATTCAGTCAATACAAGGCCCCTTAACATTTTTCTTCATCTAATTTACAAAGTATATATATTCCCTAAAATGTTTATCTTTCATTCATATGGTGATAATTATTCAAACTTGGCTACATAAATGCTTCAAAAAACGTAAAAATCATGGCCTGTTTGGTAAATAATCAGCCTATCAGCCAATTTTGACTTATTTGACCACTATTAGTTGTTTGGTTAATAAGCTTTTTGTAACTCCAAAATGCTAAAATTCAAAAGGCTACTCAAAGCAGCCTTTTCAATTAGCTTTTTGAGAAAAGAAATTATACCAAATAGTTATCAGCTAACAGCTAATTTATCAAACAATTTTCTACAATCAGCCAATATTATCAACAAATCATTCATTCTAACCCAAACAGTCAACCCAATCAGCCAACAACCATTTACCAAACAGGGAGGTTTTTTTTTTTAATAAATGAAATAGGTTATAAAAATATTGCAGTTAACTCTATATCTTTACTAAAAATGAAATTCACCACGAATGATCAAGAAAAAATATATATACATATTCACCTTCAATATTATTTGTTTAATCATAACATAATTTTTATAATAAATTAATTTAATCATAATATGTTAATTTTAAATATATTTGTACATTGGTTGGGGATTACACAAGACTAATTCTCATACAAAAGGGTTTTGAGCTCTCGAATTCTCGACCTCTCTTAAGGGATGAGAGTGCATGGTCGTCGTCAAGCTTATGATGAAATTTAATTTTAACTATGAATATCAATTAGAAAAACCACATCACTTTAATTGTTTAATGAGTAGATGAAAAAATATTTATCAAATATCATACTTTCCTTGTCAAATAAAAATTCATTAAGCACTAAATAGGAAACTTCATATTAACTAAAGACAAAATATACCCACATACACCAACCAATTAAAAACAAAAATAGCTATTACACAATAACCATGGAAGAAACTAGAACTACTATTCTTCCTTACATCTCATATATCCCAATCATAAGATATTATATAATAATATTATAAAATTAATTTTTATTTTTATTTTCAAGACAGAAAGTAGGCATATATATATATATATATATCCCAAGATATAGAGGCTAGGCTCCCTAGTTTTGTCCCCCTACATATCTTTCTTCCTAGCTAGCTCTATTTGGTGAACTAACCAAACGAGAGCCCGCCGGCGCCGTTGAATTGCATAACAACAAAGATGGAGAAGGAATGAATGGATTGTGGGAAAAAATCTAAAAAAAAAAAAAAAAAAAAAAAAAAAAAAAAGAGAAGGGTTTTGACTTGTTATGCATGACAGGTCATACTCATAAGATCATGAAATCCATTGACTTTTGCATTCTCATAATCCTTAGTGGGGAATTGAATGGAAATGTATAGGGATAAAATTGCATTTTTTTAAAAGCTTCAAAAAGGGGTTGAAAAAGATTGAGAGCCGCCTAAGTATAAAAGAAAGAAAGAAAGATCTTTTGGGGATTGGATTTGTATGTATAATATTGATTGAGATGATGATGTTGCAGCAGCAGCTTAAGTGTCTGCTCTGATCTTCCCTTCCCCACTATGCCCACAAAGCTAACAACCCAATGAGCACATCTTTTTGGGCATGCTTCACCTTCCATTATTCACCCAATTCCATATATATATATATATATATATATATATATAATGTCCTTGTGGTATGTAGAAACTTTAATTTGGTTTGTATAATGTTATAACTGATCATGATCATTATTCATTACACCTCAAAAGTGAATCATGAAACCATTAGGGTTAGTATAGTTGTGTTAGGGTGATTAATAATTACGGCTTATTTCGCTAAAAACGATTTAGGTTTAGTTCTTGGTATCAATAATTTTGTTTAATTTCCTCAAAAACAAATGGACTTACAGTAGTGTAAATTGTTACATTGCAGTAATATTGATGATTTATTTCACTTAAAATGTTTTAAGCTTAGTTTTTGTTATTAACAATTTCGTTTTTTGTCCAAGACCTTACTTTAGTTACATATAATAATGATTACTTTTTTATTCAAAAAGATTTAGGTTTAGTTTTCGGGGTATGTATAGTCTTTAAACCACTAATTGAACTCCTAAAAATTAAGAACTTAGTTACATATCACGACTAGCCTTGACAATAACTCAATTTTGCAATAATCACAATCTAACAATAAATATAATATGCAATTCAGATTTGTGTGGAGGCATTGGATTGTAGTATATGAATAAATGTGATAGTATCATTTATTCTAGAGGTCGGGCCAACTACTGTATAATGTGATGACACCTTTATTACCATTTCAAATGGGTTGTAAAGGTATTGATTCTTTAGGTTGAAAGAGATTGAAAAATATAGAACAAATATTACCTTGTAAAGAATTATAACAGGACGTTGAAATAATGTGGAAATAAAGTAAGAATTCAAATTTCATTGTTTGGTAGGAAAGGAATAGAATTATTGAGAATGAAAAAGTAATAAGTGCCTAAGTGGTATAAAGACTAAAATATATTTGTGTAATAATAATATTATTAATAATCAAGGGAAAAAGTATTTTTCTTCCTTTCTCCCTTTCCTTTTCCCATTGAATTGCAATTCATATGGGGGAATGTCTGAATTGCAATTCAACAAAATGAGAAATTACAATTCTCTCCAGCCAAGCACTACTATAATTTCAGTGGTCAAAAAATTTTGTTGTAATTGAATTGCAACAACATCGAACTATGCAACCCATAAGTGTTTCAAAAAAAAATAAAAAATCTTGGAATCGTAAACCGTATAGTTGGAAGGTGAGGTTGGTGGGAATTTGCATGCCTGCCTTGTGACGAGGGAGGAGGCATGTGTGATGTCAAAGTTGATAAGATCTAAAGATTTTTGGGCATTCATTCATATGATAATCATTTTTTCCTAGGTTTAATCATTACCCTCTTCACATGCCCTCCTCCCCAAAACCAAAACCTGCACGTTCGCAGAAACCACCACTCACTGGGCTCATAATCTCATATACATTACATAGTGAGTGTGTGTGAGTGGCCTTGCAAACAAACTCACTTTCATTGCGCGTATATAATGGTCTTCAATTCCATTATTTACATCCATCTTCCAATCCCACCAAGCCAAGCCAAGCCGCACTCAATCACCCCCACTTCCTCTTTCAGTGCTTCTGCACAGATACAGCAATTGCACCATACATTCCCACAACTTGCTTCATTAGGCTTCTTAACATAGAGGAGTCGTAAACGAATCAAACTCAAATCGTTTAGGGATTGTGCAAAATTCTAAACTTGGAACTCAGTCACTCTTATTGCTTTTCTGTACAATGAATTTGAAGAATAAACACTAACCTGTTGTGGCTTGGCTTGATGAAATGAACTTCTTAACTGCAAAATTAATATCTGGAGTTGTACAGTCTTACAGATCAAACGCTCAAATTGATGCAAGGAAATCCTTGTATTCCCGAAAAGGAAAAAACAAAAGTAACTAATCTGGATCTTAAATCATCTATCTAACTGCGGATTGTGTCAGATGTTAGTATTGCAAATTTGTGTGGTTTAAGGATTAGCAGTAACAAAAATGAACCCTTCTGCCCTTCTGGGGATACTGTCAGTGTGGAAGGAGAGAACGGTTCTATGCCACAGGAGCTTCCATTATGGGAGGGGCAGCGATCAACGAAGGAATATATGCTTCTTCCTCCTTAGGAGAATGAATGGTCACCAGATCAGGCAATGGAGTCACTGGGCCTTGCTTACCCTTGGGATCCCAATCAAGCATAATTTTGACCTTGATACCAAGTACACCCTACCAAAGTAATGGACCGAGAATAATGATGGGTTAAAACAACTTGCCATTTAGAAAGAACAGAGAAGTCAAGAACCCAATTTGCACAATGCTAACCTGTCTAAGTAGGACATGCCTAACGGCAGAGTCGATATATTCCTTTATACAGGCTGCCCTGAGGATATCATATATCCATCCTTGAACTTCATTGATTTGGCAGGGCACGGAGCATCCCACTGACAATCACCTAAAGAACCAAGGAAAAGGCTATTAGAAGACTCGAATATCATCCACCGGGAAAAACATTAGATGATCAGAATCTCCTGACAAACCTCACAACCCTTGGCACCACTCTACATAAAAAATCTGAGGACACCATAGCAAGCCCTAAAAGACAAGTTATACACAGTTGAAAAGATGATGGTATTACACAACTCCCTGAATATTCAATGATGCAGAAGACATTTTTGAGAGTTCAAAAATACTTACCTAGTCTAAGACCATATGATGTCACATGATCTTAGTGACCCTGAAAATCTTCAACCACAAAAGTCTTTCGATCCGCCCTTATCACACTAGGGAAGCTCAATATTTTTGTAGATGAAAAGTTCAAGGTCCTATTGGACCATGAGAATCTCATAGTCATAGATTAGGTAAGTATTTATGGCATCTTACATATCAGCCTGGCAAAAACCAAAAGTTTCAACTACCCTAAAAGCAAGGCTAACAGCTTGGCAAACATCTTAATGGATTACATTACAATAAGTAAATTCTGAGTCTTGTATGATTGATTTTTAAGCTCCTATATTGAGTATATGGCCAAACACCTTACTCTTGGTATAGGTTCAGCAAACTCATTACTTGAAAGACTGCCTCACTTGTAACTAAAATATGGGGATATACTTGCTGTGTACAACTAATTCATGTCTATGCACACATTTATGTATCCTGAAACATGTACAGTGCATAAAACATGCAATCATTCACAAATTAAGTTTCAGCAAAGTTCATTCAAGAGACTACAACTTAATTTTAGAATAAATAGATACAATGGCAATGACAGAAAAAATATCAACACAAAAATGGATTAATGTATTTCATCTAGAGAGAAAATTAACCCTACTAGAAAATCTACTGTTGGTAATTCAGACTTCACAGTTCAACAATACTACAGCATCTGGGCAGGTACGAAACAGGAATCATTTCAAATTGAGTTCTACTTTCAGAAAATACTCTGGTACACTTAGCTCTTGAGTGGGGCTATTGATAATATCAATGGTAAGGGACCATGTGGATCTTGTATGTTACTGCTGCCAGCTGATTTTTAATTAAAATTGAGAAATTCAATCAACCATGGTATAATTATTTTGGAAAATATATTATTATAATTGAACTCAGAAAATAGGAACAAAAGATTCTTGGACCTCTAATGGCGTCAAACAAGGTTGCAAAAAGCGCTAGGCGTTCCTCGGGAAACCGGGGGCGCCTAGGCGCCTTTTTCTAAATCTTTTAAAAAAATTTTAAATTATTTTATTTTTTTAAAGATTTGATAATAATAAACTATTTAATAGTTAATACTAAAATATTTAATATTAACCTAAAATACAAATAGAATTGTAAATTGTATAAAAATTTAAAGAATCAAAACACAATTCCACAAAGTCACAACTCACAAAGTATCAATATTAAAGTAGATGATGTCGATTTTTACTCAAAATGACATCATAAAAAAAAAAAAATAAAAAAATAAAAAGAAGAAGAAGAAGAAGAAGAAGTAACAATAGCTAATTGCCGGCCGCAACCAAGTTGGCACCTAAGGCGCCTAGGCAGCCGGCCGCATAAATCACCAATTTTGGTGATTTTCTAGGAGGCCGGCAGCCGCCTAGCACCTAGGCGCGATTTTTACAACAATGGCTTCAAATATATTAAAACCTTCTGGAGTTTAGGTCATATTTCAATTTGGTGAAAAAGAACATGCAAAAAGGAGTTTCCTCTACTGGCATCTGCTAACATCAGAACTCTTGAAGAGAAAATTATCATAAGAAAATTTTCTGCTACTTCAAACCCAATACTTCTTTTGAATTGAAGATGAATGTCTAATTTTTTTTTCTTTTAAGTTGGTAGCAATTCTGTAGTATACCAACAAAATCCACATGGCAACTTCTATTGATATGTCAATTCTAAGACCCACCTATAGATCAGTTGACCAGGTCTACCTAAGTATTTTCCTTTGTCTTTTCATATTTTAACAAGTCACGGACTTGTGATTTTAACATTGTTAGGCATAGTGGAGTAAATTAAGGAGTCTTATTAGGGTAGTGGAACATGGGTTTTTGATTGAAATGTGACAAAATGTAGTGTAGGTGACAAAAACAGTAAGTTTATGAAAAGGTGACAAGAAAGGGAAAAACGAGTTTGGAAATGCGTGTGGCGTCAGAAACGCATTTCCCAAACAAGGATGAATTATTTTTTTTCCGAAACGTCAACGTCAGACGCGTTTCGCAAATGCATCTACTGTATTTTATACTTTAGACGCATCTGAGGTATTTTGTCACGGTGTACCATACGCACTCAAATGCGTATCACGTATTATACGAGATACGCATTTTTCCAAATGTGTATGGCCTCACCGGAAACCGGCGAACCCATACCCGAATTGGAAATGCGTTTCTCGTGATACGTGTTGAGAGCTCGACATACAAGCTCGAGCGTATGAACGACACAAAAAATGAACTGAAAGGAGGGCGGACCGCCTTACACTTTTGACATTACTAGAAATACTTAACTATATGTTCTGAATTCCAGCCACACCCGGGTAGGAGGCTGAGGCCGTATTAATGCTCCACACATTGCGCGGTCTCTTGTCATACCTCTATGAACGAGCGATAGTCCGAGCGGCCTCGACACAACTCCTCATCGCGGGGCGAGACAGGACTCAGCATCACATCCTCTGCTAAGGAGACTGAAGGAGGGACGGAAACGGGCCAACCTGGAGGAGCGGCGGGCATAGCAAAGGTGGAGCCCATCGGGGCAGCAAAGCCAGGCGCTGGAATATCCGCCGTAGTGGACACCGAGCTGTGACGGCTTCGCGGAACCGGCACCTGTTCCGGAGGGGAAGCCCAAGGCGAAGGGCGTGGCGCGCGTGACCGGCTGGGTTTTCCACGGCGAGGCCTTTTGCTGTTTTTGCTCTTAAAAGCCCTGAGGAGCGCGCGAGTGTCTTCGGCCATCACTGAAACACGCAAGGGTAAGCAAGTCTTATGTACCGAGCGAAGCAAGAAAATAAAATCATGAGAAAGGAACGAACCACGGTAGTCGGGGTCGGACGATGACTCCTCGTCCTCAACTACGTTGCCCTCGAGACTCCCCAGAGGACAACACTAACACCCTGGGGATGAGAGACTGAGGGGGAGGTGGGAGCGGCGGACCACGCACGCAGCCTATACTGCGGAGGGCCTCGGGAGTGACCAGGGGCTCCGTGCAAACCCCTCGTTGACCGTTAAAGAAAGCACTCAGATAGGTGGGAAGGTGAGGTATGTTGTCGACCTTGGCTCCCCTGGGGGTACCTCTCCAAAGCCAAGGTCGACAACATACCTCACCTTCCCACCTATCTGAGTGCTTTCTTTAACGGTCAACGAGGGGTTTGCACGGAGCCCCTAGTCACTCCCGAGGCCCTGCGCAGTATAGGCTGCGTGCATGGTCTGCCGCTCCCACCTCCCCCTCAGTCCCTCGTCCCCAGGGTGTTAGTGTTGTCCTCCGGGGAGTCTGGAGGTTCCGAGGGCAACGTAGTTGAGGACGAGGAGTCATCGTCCGGTGCGTCCGACCCCGACTACCGTGGTTCATTCCTTTCATGATTTTATTTTCTTGCTTCGCTCGGTACATAAGACTTGCTTACCCTTGCGTGTTTCAGTGATGGCCGAAGACACTCGCGCGCTCCTCAGGGCTTTTAAGAGCAAAAACAGCAAAAGGCCTCGCCGTGGAAAACCCAGCCGGTCACGCGCGCCACGCCCTTCGCCTCGGGCTTCCCCTCCGGAACAGGTGCCGGTTCGGCAAAGCCGTTACAGCTCGGTGTCCAATACGGCGGATATCCCAGCGCCTGGCTTTGCTGCCCCGATGGGCTCCACCTTTGCTATGCCCGCCGCTCCTCCAGGTTGGCCCGTTTCCGTCCCTCCTTCAGTCTCCTTACTCCAGGGGGATGTGCCAGCAGAGGATGTGATGTTGAGTCTTGTCTCGCCCCGCGATGAGGAGTTGTGTTGGGGCCGCCCGGACTATCGCTCGATCATAGAGGTGTGACAAGAGACCGCGCAATGTGTGGAGCATTAATACGGCCTCGGCCCTTACCCGGGTGTGGCTGGAATTCAGAACATTTAGTTAAGTATTTCCAGTAATGTCAAAAGTGTAAGGCGATCCACCCTCCTTTCAGTTCATTTTTTGTGTCGTTCATACGCTCGAGCTTGTATGTCGAGCTCTCAACGCGTATCATGAGAAACGCATTTCCCATTCGCGTATGGGTTCGCCGGTTTCCGGTGAGGCCATACGCATTTGGAAAAATGCATATCTCGTATAATACGTGATACGCATTTGAGTGTGTATGGTACACTGTGACAAAATGCCTCAGACGCGTCTGGGAAATGCGTCTAAAGTATAAAATACATTGCATTTGCGAAACGCGTCTGACGTTGACGTTTCGAAAAAAAAATTCATCCTTGTTTGGGAAATGCGTTTCTGACGCCACACGCATTTCCCAAACTCGTTTTTCCCTTTCTTGTCACCTTTTCAAAAACTTTCTATTTGTGTCACCTACACTACATTTTGTCACATTTCCGTTTTCCATCAAAAAACCGTTGGAACATTATCATGTTTGGAACTTAAATGCAGGAGCCTAATCGCTCTTATCCCTGATAATGTTCAACTACCCTAATAATATTCCTTAATTTATTCCACTATGTCTAACAAACACCACTTGACTTAAAATAGCTTACACATCTATCGATTTAACCAGATTGTGTAAGATGAATCAAGAGCCCAAAAAATTTGAGAACTTAATGTTCAATGTAATCAGAAGACATCAAAGATTGCTGAAAAAAAAAAAAAAAAAACCTTGTATCTTGGTCTAGGCAAAAATATTGATCTGAAAATTTTGCTTCAGGATATGTTTATATTTATATTTTTTTAAAACAAAAAAATTGTATCTTGGTCTAGATGCCACAAAGAACAAACTTTTTCCTTAATATGAAATTCTATTCCTTAATCATTTCTCCCCATCCATATGTGATATGTTCATCCTCCAAGGAGTAGAAGGATTTCCTTGGATTGATTGCAGAAGGGATTGGTACATATGGTCACCCTCAGACACGAGATAGGTACTAGTAGAAACCAACTCGCTGTAAAGATGACTTCCACATAATTAAATTAAAATTCTTCCAAGTGGCTATCCAAATATAATAAATCAAACCCTAAACTGCCTACATGATAGAATGGTAGTTTCCATGAACACAAACCTGCGGACAGCTAGGCCTCCAAGTAATTTATACCGTAGTGACTCTGCCTGAGCAATGGCTCATTTTGTCAACATAAAGCTCCACACTGTTATCTTCAAACTTGAAATGCTTCTGAACAAGTGAAGTTAACTCCCTAATTCTCCTACCCTTATCACCTTGAAAGTACAAACAAGAAAAACGATGTTACAAACCAGAATGATAAAGTAAAGGAAAAAACATGTAAAATAATTGCTTTCAATAGCTCATACATACTTCCACAGTTCCACAGACATCCAAAAGGGAGCGAAAGATGTGTCCAGTGATTTGTTTCCATTTATCTAGAACCACACTTCAATATTTGCATTTATTAGGAACATTTCACCCTACCGTTATCTACTTTGGAAATTTTACTTTTCATGCAATATTTCAACCCTAAATACACAAGATCTAACTGTTTCAAAAATTTTATACCGAAAATGACATGGTAGTACTTCCATTAAGACGACTGGACGAGCTTATCTGTGCATATAAATCCTACAAAAATATTATCCTAGAAAAATTAAGAAGTGAAGAATGTAAGCAAAAATAAAATGGACAAAAAGATAACCTCGAACACTACATTCTAATCTTTATACTAAAGAATCAAAACAAAATCGGGAAATCCTATCGATTATTGCAGTAGAATATAAGGTATTAGTGCATACCGAGAACATTCTGAGTACGAGTGGCTTTGATGATGATCTCCAGAGTAGCCATCCTGGGCAAGCTCTCTCGTCAGCACTTCGTTCAGCTCGGCGAAAAACACTCCATCAGCTACGAACTACACACTACATATCAGTTAACTAACACAAACATTTTTTAAAAAATTAAAAATTAAAAATAAAAATTAAAACTGAGATATATTACATGCACACACATAATACATTTATAAACCGAAGAGAAAAACCTTTCTCTTCTTGCTCGTGTTAGTTGCCATGATTTTAGGTAGGGATGCGGCGACGCAAGATTTGCTTCCGAAAATTGCTCCGCGAAAACCCTAGAGTTGCCACCAGTAAGTCGTTTCCGGTACTGTAAACTGAAAAGTGTAAACGAATCGAACGTCTAAGTACGGGTTGGACGGCGGGAGATGCGTAGTATATTTTGACGGTCCTGATGAAACTATGATCTACATTCCTCTTTTTCTTAAAAAAAGAATAAATAAATAAACTTTTTATACTTTCAATTGAACAAAAGAATGTAATTGTGACCTTAAACACACAAAAATTATGCAATTAACTTTTTTTTTTTTATCAACTACCCCAGATAAAACACATTAAATTAAGAGTTAGCGATTTTTTTTTGCTAGTGTTTTGCCCATGTGATGCTGAGAAGAAATTATTTTTTTTGCTAGTGTTTTGCCCATGTGATGCCAAGAAGAAATTATTTCCTCTGGTCTAGACGAATAGATGATCCAATTGTACAAAAGGGTAAAATTTCATATCTTTGTTTCATTTTTTTAAGTCTACATTCTCAACTGGCATAATTATTCATGTTCTTTCTTTTTTTTTGAAGAGAATTATTCATGTTCTTATTTAGTTACGGAGTATATATTATATTACTAGTATTTTATATGTAAAATATATGCAAAATATTAATATTAAATTAAATGTTAAAATCTTAATTATATTAAAATATTTTTTAAAAATAATAGTATATAAATTTTTTAACATTAATATTTAATACATTGACAGTATACACTATTACGTCTCCACAGTATCTTCATTTTCTTCTGCATTCTTCCCACCCCTAAACAACAAACAAACATGAAACATCAAAGGAAGAAAGAAGTTCCAACATCTAATTGCCAAGGAGGAAACCATAATTCCAACTCTGCTACTGCTACTCATGATGCTTTTATTCTGCCATGCCATTCACCAAAATGGCTTGCTAGTTGCTACTGCTCAATTTCTTTAAAAGCATATTCGAACTTGAAAAACTCGCGGGTTCACTTGTGGTAGTGAGCTAGAAATCTGAATGATATAGGCACACTAAGCTGGAATGCGTTGCCGGAGAACGGCAAAGAGGGCATTCGGGCTTCTCGTTGCACCACTCCATTATGCAGTTCCTACAATTAGGGCATAGCAGATCCATAAAGGCAAAAAACGAAAACGAGGGTTCCTCTCAGAAAAGGAGCCTCGGGGATAGGATATTAATTTGAGGATAAGAAAAGAAAAGAAAGACACTAAAACAGGGCTCTCTAGACATCAATACCAGCAAAATACGTGGCCACAAGGTGTGGCAGTGGGATGCTGGCGACTGCTCAGGCAAAGAGTACATTTGCTTAGTCCACTTGCTTGAGACTGTTTTCAAGTAAGAAAAAGGCAATTGCATTTTAATAGAAGGGTACAGTTTATTAGCTCAGAACTCAAAAATTCATGATTTCTTTATGACAGGCAAGCTAGCACAAATAAATAGGGGAAAATAATACTCACGAAGAAGGCAATTTAATTTCCATTTTTCTTTTCAATATGGTATCTCAACTAATAGATGGCTAGAAAAGGTGAAAATCAAAGGTAGAGCAGAAACTACCTCTGAAGTTGATGAGGGTTCTGAGACAAAACTACCCTTTTCAGAGCCTGCAGTAATTAAATTGCCTTCTTCGTTCAAAACAGGCACACCACGCCCTGTAGTACCAATATGCAAGGGTTAGCATGAGTTAAATTAGCAGACACGCATCCTAGGTTTACATAAAAACAAACAGAAGCCTGTATGGATAAATGAAGGTAACTCTGAGATAATGGTAAAATAGTTTTTTGGCTATTCAGATCAATTTCACTTGAAAGAACAATTAAGCAGCCAAACTTAACCAGTTCTCTGTTTCCTTAATCCCTTTCAGTTGTGATTTTGAACCAATGAAAAGTAACATGCATAGAGAATGTGATTATAAAATCTCCTAGGAAGAAAACAAATCCACCTTTGTCAAAACCAATCATTAATATTAAAGAAACATAAAATTCAAAGTTCTGGTGTTAGCCTAGCGGTAGACAAGCCACTTTCCAGACATTTGGACCATTTGGTCTCAAGTCCAAATCCCATCTACTCATCCCCCTCAAGTGTACCCAACAAGAAAATTGTGAAAGTCAACTGAGAGGTATCCAATTGTGATGCTAAGAAACATTTATCTAATGCAATAAGAAAAAGAATGTGGAAGGATGACAATGATGGCTATATAATAACAAATATATGACCTGATGAAGTTTGGTAGGTTCCAAAAGGTGTTTGTTGAGCAGAGGCTGCAATTGATGATAAATTACTACGCCGCCGCAGTCCTTCAGCAGCAAGGATGCATAGCTGAACGAGAAGGAAAAACCCCAGTATTTGATATCTGCACCACATAAATACATGATACATGAAGAATGAAAAGACACAGGAACATGACAAAGTTGTCCAATTCAGATTTTATGATCATAATGAAAATTTATATTCACTGAGATGACTACACAGTGAGTCAGTGGCAATAGAATACACAAATAGGAAAGAAACATCAGACATGGTTTGAAAAGACGAAAGGGATTATATATTTATATCAAAGGTAAACCTAGTTTGTATGCCTATCTCTACTTAATAATAAAAGGGATTATATCAAATGTAGTTATAAGTTGACAACATAATATATATAGTACAAATATTCACAGTAATAGAAAAGTTTATGAAAAGAGAAAAGAGCAATGGCTCAGATACATAAAGATAGAAGTGCTTTCCCAAGGGTTTTCTGAAGCATTTATATACCTGGGCCTTTGGTTTGTTGGTTTCCCAATGAACACATAACGAATGCCTGACGCTCGTTTTGATAAGTGATAGTAAAGCCCTGTCACAATGACAATCAAAAAGACAATAGGAATTTATTTTTAAAAACTACCAAGTGTTCACTATATATGAGTTATGTTCCAAAAAACCACCTTCAAAATAGAAGAACATGAGGTTAGCGCGGATAACCAATTGCAGAATCTCACGAGCTAAAGGAAGCATCTAGATAAAAGAGCAGAGATGGATAAGTTAGTTGAGGAAAAATACTGTAGTGATTCCCATTGTTCTCCGATAGCAAAAGATTTCAAATGTAGTAATACAAAACATAAGAAACTCAAGACAAGTTCTATATACAGGACTTTAAGATTAAGAAGATAGAAGACACATCAGAATTTAAAATTTTTCCAAGAAAAAGCACATTATCAGTTTAATAAATCTATGCTATATTTATGTAACAAGCAATTTACATGGAAGGGAGCATACTGAGGGCCACCTCTGAACGGCATATAGCCAACACTCCCTTATCTTTGTTTTAAATCTTGATAAAACTGATGGGTGTGCTCTTGATGTCGAAGAAGATGCAATCTCAGTAGCCGAGGATGCCTCAACCCGGCTGCTCAACTCAGAAGCAACACTGAATGGATAACTGTCATCAAATGGGTCGTCCAGGGTGATGCCTTGGGAAGCAATCCTAGAGCTACAAACAGACAAATAAGCAACTCTTATTTTGGTTAACCAAACAGCATTTTCCACTGATAGGATAAAAAGAAAGAATAACCCAATAATATCAGCAAAAGTTGAAGAACATAGCACCTGACTCTTTCAGCAAGGTATGGAACTGCAGTCTGATAAAAGATAAAAAGAGCCCGTCTTGCCGGTGTTGGAGGAAGGCCATATGGTCCTGCAACCTGTAAACTCAATCATGATCGGACATTCATATTCAAAAAATAGTTATAAATTACACAATATAAAGGCCTATATGAGTGACATACAGATACTAAAATAGCTAAAACACCTAGGATAAATGTTGTGGAGAACCTGCTTTCTTTTTTTTTTTGAAAACACTCATGATTCAAGGTACTATCTGCTCTATACTTTCTCAATCTTTTTCAGCTCAAAGAATTAATGCCCCCACCACCAGAGGTTCAATCCTGTGACCACCCATTTGGAATGATAACAAAGTGCCATCACACTACATAGTAGTTGGCCCGGAGAACCTACTTTAATAACTCATAACAAGCATAAACATCTGTGCCCAAGGAACTATACCTTGCTTGGGGTTATAAATGTGTTTGGCAACAATTCAAATCTCCTGTTACTTGCCTCAATTGCATGCCTCATAACTAAACTAGTACATACAAATATGGATGTAGGTAAAGACAAACTGAAATGCTTAAGGTCTAAAATGATTCACACACCTGAGTAATGTCGCAGTATTCTTCTCCTAATGTTTGCTTTCCAGCACCAGTTGTGAGTAAAAAGTAAAGCATTTGGCCAAGGAGTTTTGTCTGCAGAGCATGAAAAGCCAAATGTCAGAAAAAGTGGAGTAACAAAACTTCTTTGACTCTGGATAGCATTGTAAAGTGTAAAATTGCATGAGTAGCGAATAAGAAGTAAATAAGTGAAGGGTTTACCTCATTCTGGTATGCTACAGCAACCCGTGTACCTGAGGAAGAGGAATAGGAAAGTAAAAGAAGGCAATAGGCCATAGCTTCGCAAAATGAATAAATGAATTGAGAAATACGAACCGAAGAGGTGGCGAAAAGCATCGCGGCAGGCCTCATATACGAAGAAAGTGTATTGCTCATCCTTCTCAGCTGCTCTCATAATCTCCGGTTGCTGACCCAGCGGAAAGCTCCTAACTCCGCCGCTGCCGCCGCCACTAGATCCTCCTACATCTTCACTGCTCGCCGTAGCATTTCCAGACTCCCTCGACGGTTCCCCCAATCCCATCTCTCAGCCTCTGTGTGTGAATATCAATCCCTCCTCAGCGTCCAGTGATTATCAATTTCTCCCCCAAAAAAACATAAATGCTGGTTGCTGGTTCGTATCGCCACTTGACGACGTCGTTTTGATAATCCCTCCTCAGCGTTCAGTGATTATCAATTTCTCCCCCAAAAAAACATAAATGCTGGTTGCCTGGTTCGCATCGCCACTTGACGACGTCGTTTTGAAGAAAGGTAGTTTTGAAGGAAGGTAGTCAAAGTTTAAAAGAAAAGATACTACGCCGTTGCCGGGGATCGAACCCGGGTCACCCGCGTGACAGGCGGGAATACTCACCACTATACTACAACGACCGAGTTGTTAGGTTTCGGGGTAAGACAGATTTTAAATTTTCTAATCCAAGAACAAAATTCTTGATACAGAATCTTATAAGACATGTTATTGCTCCCATAGTATGGCAAAGACTTGTTTAGTTCAAGAAATGTTTTTAGATAATGTGGCATTTCCAAAAGTTTTATATTGCCTTCAATTTTATGAAAATTTGTATTTGTCAATCAAATCATGACATATAAACATTAAAATACTCATATTGTTGAGAGTTGATAATTTGATATGATTTCAACTAATGCACTAAGTCGGTATAGAATTAGAGTCCAAATTAACTTCTTTTTTTTTTTTTTTTTAATTTTTACATGGTGTTAAAGTGAGTTTTTTAAAAAGGATATTTTCTCCTTGTAAATTATTAATTGTTGTACTGTATTGATAATTGATAATTCATACAAACTCAATTTGCGGTCATGATAACACTTGTAGTAGTCTTTTCAATATTTGCAACTTTGGTCCACAAAGATATATGTCCAACATCCTCTAGTGTCTGTTTTCTCCAATTGAACAAATGAACAACATTATAGTGACTACACCAAGCCTATAAATTCAAGACATTTTCTCTACAGCGTTGATCGAGTGCGGGGACAATACCGACACATCTAGTAGCCGAGCCAACTACAAAATGCCATATACCATATTGTTCATCAAAATTGACTCTGTTTTTAACTTATTTGTCAAACAATCTATAATCACTCTCATTTCCTACACTTTGCGCTATAACACAATATATCTTATGTCTTATCGCACTTTAGCCTCCATATATCTTATGTCTTATCGCACTTTAGCCTCCAAGCTTTCCCTTCTCCTTTACCCCCTCCTTCAAGTATTTACACACCAACCTCATAGCTCTACTTTTTAATTCAATTTACACCCCAAACTTTTTCTTTTCTAATTTAAGCCCAAAAAAATTACAACATGAACTTTGATTATTTTTCAAACCTAATTACCTCATGAATCTCGACCTAGAGACCAATAGATCGATTTTAGTTTGCCGATTTTCCTAATTTCTATTGCTACTACTAAATTAAATCTATAATGTTTGTCTTAGATTATTTAGTAGTTATGGGTAATTAAACCGCATGTGCTTTAGTTACCTGCAACTACGGGAAAACGGGAATGAAATAATTTCACGACAAATATTCAAGTGTGTATTAGTTACTTTTGGAATTAATGATCAGTGCTAAATTCGGATGTTGGATATTGACTAACCAATGTTTTCTATTCTAAGTGCTTTCAATATTTTGTTCTTCATCAATTTTTCTTTTATTTGATTTTTATTCTCGTTATATACCAAATCTCCATCATTTTCTTAAGCACAAGAATTAAACTAGTTACTCCTCGTGGGAACGATCCTTACTCCCGTTACTGCGTTTGTAAGGGTTTAATTTGGGAGCCTACGATAGTTCGTCAAGTTTACTGTAATTGTTTTGAATTGTATTCTGGTGGTAATGGTAGGGACCACGTACTTTCCAACTTTATTGTTTTATTGATTGCTTTAGTGTAGGTTCTTTATTTAATACATCGAAATGTTGCTATGTAAACATTGGCATGTCCTTTGTTGTCTTTATTAGGGACCATGTATATTTAATTGTTGTTGGGGATCACATATTGAATTGAGTTATTGGTGTTTTCTCATTTTTTTTTTTGTTTAACTACTGAAATCAGGAGAAGAAAATAAACTATTTACAGTTAAGATAAGACATGGGGGAAAGTTAAGTCATTATGGACCTACTACCTATTTAGGAGGCTACACAGATTACTTTGACAATGTTGAAGTAGATGAATGGATTTTATGACTGTTAAAGATCTACTTAATGACTTAAGGTACAACATTGATGATTGCAATTTATATGCATTGGTTGGGGATAAATCGACTAAGGTGATTTCAGATTTAGAGGCCTGGGATTTAATAGATTTTGAAGGTAAGGCAAGAGAAGTTAATTTATGGGTTGGTTTGGGTGAATTGGATGCAATAAGTGAAGAGGAGGTTAGTGAGGATGTGTTTTATGATTGCAATATTGATTACAATGAAGAAGATGACGGTAGTGAGGATGTATTGTATGATTGTAATATTGATTACAATGAAGAAGGTGATGATGATTGCAATAGAGGTAGGCTTGATGACATTAAATTTGCCAAATCAATTGGTCCAACTGTGGAGTATAATGGTGTATTGGCAAGTTCTAAAGGTGTGGGTCAAGAACAAGTTGCAGGGCAAAATATTTACAAAAGAGGTTGAATATTCTGATGAAGGGTTACCATATGGTAGTGATGGAGAAGGAGAAACAGAGAAATAGCCCCATTTTAGGGCTAGTACTGACATGAAATGCTTTGTATTTAGTATTGGATTAAAATTTGCTACTAAAGCTGATTTTAAAGAGGCCATACTGTATTATGCTCTTAAGAATGGGAAGGATTTAAACTTCTGCAAATATGATAAGGTGAGGTGTATGGCGAATTACAAACAAAATGGATGCCAATGGTCAATCACTCTTAGGTTAGACCCAAAGTCTACATGGACAACCAAGGAGTTTAGGACCAAAGTATGTACTGATGAGCATTTTACTGTAACTAAGAGGCAAGCATTAAAGTCCATGAAGCTTTTTAGGGTTGCAATTTAAGGAGACATTGGAGATTTTTTTTGAAACCAGACATTGAAGATTATTTCAACAAGTTTTTGGAGCTATGATAAGTGCTTATTTGCTTATATTTTTCCCTTTTTCACTAAGCCATTTTGCTTAATGATCATTCCAAATTTAATGAGATTAGGACTAAACTGTGTTATTTTGCAAGGAGTTTGGATTTGGAAGCAAAGATGAATATTTTCATGCATTTTGAAGGGAACTAGAGTCAAAAAGAACATTTTGGATGCATTTGGAGTCCATGGGAGTCAAAGAGAAGCTATGGAGATGGATGCAACGCTTCCAAGGGAGCCTAAGAGTGATATTTTTAATGGTTTTGATCATATGGGTAAACCAAGGAAAAAAGACATAAGGGACAAATAGGCCCATTTACTACTAGCAAGTGTTCAATTCACACCCCAATTTAAAATATATTGTAACCAAGCACACTTACCTCATAAAATTGTTCGATGAGCTTTTTTCGTAGGTTACCACCCCATTTGCGATGACTTGGCCCGGTTTTGATTACATAGAATTGTTTACATGGCGTTAAAAAAACAAAAATGAAAACCCATTTTCCCCAAAACTCATTCCCAAATTATGACGGTGCAATCCAAAATACGATCGCCATCTACGGCATTAAAAAACAAAAAAATGAAAACCCATTTTCGCCATCTACGCCATTGACGCAAATCCACGGTGCGATCCAAAATACGATCGCGATGAATCGAAGCTGACGGTGCAGTTCACGAAGTTAGAATGGATCGATATGATGGTTGAGGCAGAAGGGAATCGCACTCTGATTGCAAAATTTGCGAAGGAGAGGCCGCAGCTAGGAGAAATTAGGGCGAAGATTGGAGCAATTATTCCCTTAGAAGGCGAGATTCAGGTTGGATCATTGGATAGACACACAATTTTGTTGCGATTCTCACTCGAAGCAGATTTCGAAAGGCGTTGATGAGAAGTCAGGTAATGGTGGATGGAGCTAGGACTTGGCTCACGAGATGAACTCCGGATTGGCATGACTCACCTCTAACACTAGTATGGATTCAATTACCTAGATTACCTTTCCATTTGTTCAATTTTCAGTCAATCTCTCGTATTTGTTCTCCGATGGGGAGACTAGTTGACGTAGACGCTGCTACAAACCGGAAGACGAGGCCGAGTGTGGCTAAGGCGAGGCTGGAGATTGATGCATCTAAACCAATATTGAATCGAATTTGGATTGAAATTGAGTAGAAATGGGAAATCGAAAGGATTTTGGCAGCAAATTAAGTTTGAGAAGGTTCCAAAATTCTGTAGATGTTGTAGGCAATTTGAGCATATTGTGTTGAACTGCTGGAAATTGAATGGTGATGGTGAGCAAAGGGATTAGGGGAGGGAGGAGGTAGTGGAGGAAAGGGCTGAGGGTAAGGAGGCAGTAGAGCGTCGCGGAGGAGAAGAGGTGGTGGCTGGTGGTGTTGTGGTTGAGAACGGTGTTGCTGCTTAGGAAGTGTGAACTCTGTTCTGTTTTTTTTTTCTCTAAAATCTTTGTGTATCATTGAATAAAAAGAGTTCTGTACATGAGTCGGGTCCAAAAGTGACCCAAGCTCTCAACAAATGCAACTATACATCATAAGGCCTTTGGTTTTGTCCATTGGATCACATATACTTATGTTAACTCTGTTCTGTTTTGGTTTACAGTTTAGGGCAATAATTTGGCAGTATATCTATGTATGTTTTAGCAGGTTATCTATGAAAAATGTTTGCGTTTGTGTTAATTGTAGAGATAATTCTTCGCCGGAGTTTCCTTTGGGAGTCGCAAGAGCATTTCAGGCAGCAAGATGAAGAATTGACCGATACGTGTGCTTTGTAAATTCCACGTCAACAAATTTTTTTTTAGTTAAATTACACGTAAGCTTTTTGGAATTGGTACCTACAGAAGACCTGTAAATAATGCTTAGTGAAATTTTGTTAGGAGTTAATGTGTCAAATTAGATTTTATTTTAATTCAATGTGTGAATTAAACACTTGCTAGTAGTAGATGGGCCTATTTGACCCTTCTGCCAGGAAAAAAATGGAACAAGTGCCAAAAAGCTGAAATTCTTGCATAGATTGGTCGGTGTTCGCTATTTGGACGATACCCCGACGTAGAAATATCCAAATTGAGTGATTTATGTGCCATTAGAAAGAAGACTCAAAGATATACAACTCTTATAAAGACATTAAAGCTTAAAAAGGAAGCCAAAGCAGTCAAAATCTTCCAAACTTACAGATTTCATCCAAATTTGCCGCTGTTTTGTATTTTGACCATATCTCAGCCTATAAATGTTCAAATGAGGTGCTTTCTGAGCCATTGGAAAGCCAACTTGAAGGGTTACAACTTTGTTGAAGATCACAAAAGCCAATAAATTTTATTTTGGGTTGAAAAATAGCCTAGAAGTCGAAGTAGTTAGAAGCTAGAAATGCAATTTCTAGAGAGGAGGTACACGGCCACCTGCACGGCCGTGTAAGTGGACGTGGGTTTTTTGCCGATTTACAGTGCTCTCAGGCAGTTTCAAAAGTCTGGGAAACGGCCACCTACACGACACAGCCGTGTCACCCACCCCTATTCACTATTTAAGCTTGTTTTGAGAAATTTTAACTCGGTTTTGACCCATGGTTGAACCCTAGACACTTCCTTTCACTTTCTTTCATATTTTTTGGTTAGATTAAGCTTAGATTTAGAGTTTTAAACATATTTGAAGCTTGTAACCAAGGATTCAACACTTGAATTTCAAGATTTACCATCCATTTCAATACATAAGTTTTCTTTTCCCTTTTATTTCTTTATCTTGCAATGTTTATGTTTTGCACTTATGTTCTTGTGTTATTTATGCTATTTAATCATGACTAGTTATTTTATGGGCTTGAGCTAGGGTTGTATTTCTTTATTGATTAGATATTCTTGACTATTATTAATGTTGGTGTACAACATTCATTAGCATGTGTTGGATGATTCTTGGCCTCAATGAGAGTTGGGTCAAGATTCCAAGCCACTCCTTGCATAAACCCGATTTTCCTATAAAAATGGGGGAAATTGGGGGGGGGNGGGGGGGGGGGGGGGGGGGGGGGGGGGGGGGGGGGGGGGGGGGTGTTTAAGATGCTTTGTGTTATAATCCTTGTTTATTTATCACGAGAGTGACTTATAGATTAGGATTCCTACGCGCATCCCCTCAGTTCCTTGGTTGTGTGATTTTTTCGCAATCCTTAGGTTGTGTTATGCATCTAGAAGATAATGATCCATAGCTTTAGTCATATTTCTTTATTTTGTGTTTATCTTTGTGTATATGTGTTAGTCTTACTATTTCCTTAAAGTTGTTGTTTTCTTAGCTTCTTGTTGATTAGGGATGGCAATGTGCCCCGTCCCTGTCTGGGGAAAAATTTCGGGGATCGGGGACGGGGACGGGGATAACCCTCCCCGCCCCGCCCCGTCCCCGAATAATTATTATAATTAAAAATTATTTAAAAATTAATATATATATATATATATATATATATATATATATATATATATATATAATTAAAACCATAATTTTAAAAATTAAAATTACATTAATTTAAGATGTTGACTAAGAATTGAATTCCCCGTCCCCGCCTAATTCCTCGTGGGGACGGGGATGGGGACTATTTTCCATTCCCCGCCCCGCCCCGTTGTCATCCCTATTGTTGATTTACTTAAGCTAGTGCTTAGTTGTAATTGCATATTGTGTGTCATAAACCCCAATCCCCTGAGGACGACATTTCACACCCGTACACTCATCATCACTCATTTTTCCAACAATCAAGTGGAAATGCCCAATCTGCCCAAATATATTTAAAAGATTATTTGCCATTGAGAAAGTTGCTGGATGATATATGCCTATTCAGTGTGACTTGATGTTATTTGAAGTGAAGAAGATGTATACAGATGAACATGAGAAGGTAGATTTGGGAAGAAGAATGTGTTCTTACAAGAAGTAGGATGTGACTATAATTCCCTGCAAATATGTTGTTGCTGCAATATGGATAAAAAAAAAACAATGCCCTATTGAATATGTTAATGTCTCTTACACAAAGGAAACATACTTGGCAGTTTATGGAAGATACATAAATTTTATGGCTTGTCCTAATGGATGGTCTGAAACACAAAGAGTGGCACCACTACCACCTGTCTACACTGTAAGAGCTAGAATGCAAAAAAAAAAAAAAAAATTAAGGAAAAAGGGAGCATATGAGATTCAACAAAACTAAGAGGTGCAAATCGATTTATAGTAGATGAGATTCATCTTTCAATGACACATGTGACTTTGCATTGCACCAAGTGTAGACAAAAAGGCCATAATAGTAGAAAATGTCCTTTGAATGGCAATCAGGTAATCATTATTGTTATTGACCATGAGTACTTTAATAGTTATACCTATCTAATTGCATTGATTTTTCATTTTAGCCAACTCCATCATCACATAATGCAAATGAAGCACAATCTCAACCTATTCTAGACTCTTAGCCTATTCCAGAATCTGCACCAGAAAATCCAGCACATGAGGTACTAAAGCATGCATTCTTGTGACAATTTGTTTTAAACTTTGATGTTGTAGTGGTTTAATGTGCTTGTTTCATGTTGAAGTAGGAAATGAGGTTATGCAACCTAAATCTACCTAGGAATCCAGAAAATCCATTACTTGAGGTACTTTTAAGGCTTAATTCTATTGGCAGTTTAGTTTAAACTTTGAGGTTGTAGTGGTTTAATGTGCTTGTTTCAGTTTGAAGTATGAAATGAGGTGGTGCATAACCTAAATCTGCCAGAGAATCTAGAAAATCCTTCACATGAGGTACTTTTAAGGCTTAATTCTTGTGACAGTTTAGTTTAAACTTTGAGGTTGTAATGGTTTAATGTGTTTGTTACAGGTTGAAGTAGGACATGAGGTGGTGCAATTCGTAAAAGTGTCATTTTTCGAGAAAATCCAGCACATGATGTGGTCAAGACAAAGCAAGTTAGAGAAGAAAGACAAGTTCAACAGTTTCCTCTCCTACTTCAAAAAATAGAAGACTTTTTAGAAGACTCTTGGGTTGAGAAAGCAAGTGAAGACAAAGGAAGTGGCTACAAGAAAATACCAAACAAGGCCTACCATGGGGTTCAAGACCAAATTTAAAGGGGATTTCAATGAACCTATTGAACTTGAATGAACTGTGGGTAGTGTTGGTAGTGTTTCTGGTAGTAGTGTTAGCATGGTTTGTGTTTTGTTAGAAATGGATAAACCAAACTATTGCCATGGTTTCTTTTTGTTGGCAGTTTTAGCCATGGTTTTTTTTTTTTTTTGGCAGTCTTGCCATGGTTGGCAGAAGTATGGTTTTTTCTTTAGTGCAATGGTTCTTTTTTGTGGCAGTGTTAGAAAGAAACAAACCAAACTATGAAGGGGTATATTTTGCCCAATTTATGGAATCTCTATTTTGCCCAATTTATGCAATCTCTTTTTCAAATAGCAATTTAAATACGAAATACAGAATGAGGAATGAAATAAGAACCATAAATATGGAATGAAAGTTACATTATATAGTGAGCATTGTAAATACGAAATAGTGAGCAATTACATAATTTTATGGCAACCTATACAGATCACTAGGTTTTTCACATTTCTTTGCCATGACATTAATCATTACTACTCCTTTTGCTACCAAGAACAATGCTTTGAACCATTTGCACCATTTGAGTCATTTGCCATTACAATATTTTTTTATGGACTATCACCACTTCGTAATAATTCTTTGAGCCTCTCAATTTCTTCTTCATTTTGGTTCACCCTCTTCAACAATCCGAGAATGGTCTTTCTTCGACTGTGAACACATTGGAGGTTCAAACCAATAAAAAAATTCCACATGAGTGCATGCCATATATTCATTTATGAAAAACATTGTCAACAATTCTAAATAAATAACTACAAAACATTTGTCAACCATTCTAAATAAATAAATTAATAAATAAATACAAACTATTAGTCGAATTTTTTTTTGAACCAAGTCTGGTTTGACTCATAAAAGAAAAAAAAAATTGATGAACTAATCAAAGTTCTGTGAACCAAATTAATGTTAATTGCTTACATTGATACCAACACAATTCCAAAATCTTCGATCAGGATTATCAAAACTCCATGAGGTTTGAAGGGTTAAATCATTATCGCAATTACAATGGAGAATTCGAATCACATCTCGAAAGTGTAATGTTTGCTTCACTGACCTAGAGGATGATGAAGAAGTCTCCCTGTTTTGCATCCTCCTTAGCAGCGACATGCTCTTCTGCAAATGGCGTGAATCTAAGGCAGAGGAGGTAAGGTGTATTGTTTTGGAAGCAAGTTCATTTTAAGAGGAAGGAATTTGCTTGATATAATAAAATACTTCTTTGCACTTCTAAATAACGGTGGAAACAGGGCAATTGTAACGAAGGACCACATTGTGTACCGTTTTAAAAGTCAGAGGACTAAATTGAGTACTTTTAATAGTTTGGAACTAAATCAATTATTAGCTAATAGTCGGAGGACCAAAATGGGTATTAACTCTAAAAGAACAATACTAACTATGAATCCTAATCATATGAGAATCACTCCCAAGATAAGAACGTGTGGACAAATCCAAACCATTAATCTGCAAGATCTGATAGATGGAAAATCAAGTAAAAAAATAAGTGGGGTCATTTTCTTAAATATTATAAATTTTTAAAATAAGCGGAGTCTTTTTCATAAATATTACAAAATTTTGTTTATTTTGAACTATTAGTTCTACAAGATTAGGGGTTCGAATTTGTCTACAATCTCTCACCTGCGACATGGTTCTCACCTGATTAGTGATTAGGACATATATATATATATATATATATATATATATATATATATATATATATATATAACTAAAAATTTATATAATATTAAAATATAAACATGTAGCACATCATGCAATTTAATCATTTTTCTCTTATTTAATTTTTTAAAACTCACCACAAGTCTACCCATGAGACCCACAAACTTGAATGAGAGCGTTAGGGTAAAAAAAACTTTAGCGTTAGCCTTTCAAAATTCTAGCCAGAAACAAATCGTCATGAACTTGGCACCTATAATATTATAAAAAGTAATTATTGTTTTTTTTAGTACTAGTGTACTACTAACTCTATTACATTATAGTATCTGTTTATTTATACTTTTTCAACATGTTGAAGCACAAAAATTAAATACCTCATTGAGGCTCGATCTCATTACCTCCCCTACAAAGGAGAGTCACTATATGCCAGAATTTTAGCTATTTAATCTTAGAATTGTTTGAGATTCTTTTTGAAAATCGTTAAATTTGAATAATATCAAAAATAAAAACTTAAATTGGCAAAGAAAAAACAAGGTTTGATCAAAGATTTACATAAAAATTGTTGATTCAAAGAACTAAATCAAATCCTTCTTAAAAGATTTCAATTTCGATTTCATTTATCTTAAATTTGTGAACCACGAATTCAAAACTAGAAATGTGATCACCCTTACCAAATACAACCTAGATCATAATAATTAACCATACTATGGGAGCAATAATTATATAATGTATCAGGATGCATGAATTTACATGCACCCAAACACATCCATATTTTTTTTCTTATACATTTTTATTCAACTTAAATTAAATTTTATATTTTTCTATTTTGTACAAATAAGATTAATGTATAAAATAAATAATACTTAAAATACTCAAATTCAAATCTTTTAAATGACACCCATATTGCTATTAAAAAAAAAATCTATAGGCATATAACTATATAAGATACTCCCCCTGTCCCATTTTATTTGTCTTACTTACTATTCATTGGTCAAACTAACTCTTTTTCCATTGTTTATATTCTTTAACATTTAAAACTTATTTTTGAATATGATTTTTTTTTTAATAGTACTTTTAGTGTAGTTTCTAAATATATAAATTTAAACTTATTTTTGAATTTAATTTTTTGTGTTTAATAGTACTTTTAGTGTAGTTTCTAAATATATAAATTTTATATACTAATAGTAAACTTAATATTATGAAAAATTAAATTAAAAATAACTCCAGTCAAACCTCGTTAGCCGAATCAGACACATGAAATGGGACAGAGGTAATAATTATTTAGTATGTATACTTTTATGTACGACATTAAACTTAACTGAACATATAGAATAAATATTATAAAATACTATAAATTGAATGAAAATATAATGATGTACATAAGTACATTTAATTTAAAGTTTATGGACAATAATTAAGGATTAGATTTGTGTACATATAGAACAAATATTATGAATATAGTACAAGATAAATGTAATTAAACATGGTGCACTTGTAAATAATATTTATGTACATACAATTTTGCTTTTATAAACATTATGAATCTATTATGAATGAAAATACATATGATGTATATTTAGTTAAGTGTTAATGGACATATATAATAAATATTATAAATATAATATATGATGAATGTTATTAAATATAATGCGTTGGTAATATAATATTTATATATATTATTTATTTTTATAAACATATAGAAATAATTTTTAATAGAAATACATATAATGTTCATTTAATTTAGTGTTCATTATAAGTAAGTTTATATTTATGAACATATAAAACAAATATTATGAACATATTACAAAATAATGTTATAAAATATGATGTACTAATTGACACTTAAAATATAACAACATCGTTTTAAATCAAGACACGCCATGCACACCCTAATCTACAATATAATTTAGCATGTAGGGACCAAGTCACACACGACACACTCTTGCCGAGAACTGCTACCAAGTAGAAAACTATGAACTAATCAGAGTCGTGCATCTGAAAAGATCTAACGAATCAAAAGCAATTATAGAAAAAAATGCGATAATATTTTTATAAATAATTCAAATTTTAAAATACAAGTAACAACACTATAAAGCTATACAGTAGATCTATTGATAAATCCAAAAAACCAAATCGGAAAACTAAATCCAAAGAGTGACTATAAAATTTAAACTCTTAAAAAGTAAAAAGTTAACTTTTTTTTTAGTACTATTGACTCTGTTACAATGTAATATATGTTCATAGCTACTTTCTCAGCCAAATAAAACACAAAGAGCCAATATTACCTCCACTGAGGCTTGAACCCACCCCTCCCATGTGAGAATGCGACTGGGTGCTACTAGACCACAAGGTCTTTGGCAAAAAAAAAAAAAGAAAAGAACCCTTAAATCAAATAAAAGATATTAAATCATATACTTTAAAAAGGATGAACCCTAAATAAAATTAACTTTGTGCAATTAATAATAATGTGAAGTACACTTAATATCAATATATGATATACTTTATATTGTTGCTAGGTGCACTTTAAAAGTAAAATAAAAATTAAATTTTAAAGTGAACCTTTAAACCAAATTAAAAAAAATCTAAACCACAAACTTAAAAAAAAAACTAAACTATAAATTGTACAGAGTAAAAGATTGAGAATTTCACCGCACTTATAGTATCGCGGAATATACTCGATAATGTTACTAAGTGTAATCTATAGTGTTATTATTTATACTTAACGTTCAAGTTATTTATTAAAATGTCATTACATTTTTCCATCTTTCCCTCCTTTAAAATTGTTAAATCTTCCAAATAGACAAATTTGATTGGTTCCTGTTTCTCGAATACTCCCTTATTTCATTCAAATTCTCTACATACACACACACACGAGAGGGTTCAAATGAAACTAATGACAACTAATAACACTCACTCATCATGTTTCATCAATTGTTAAGTTTTTAACAAAAGAACATGTAATTACTTTTATAAATTATAATTATTGTACAAAAGAACATGTAATTACTTTTATAAATTATAATTATTGTAAAAAAGAACATGTAATTACTTTTATAAATTATAATTATTGTAATGACAACTAATAACACTCACTCATCATGTTTCATCAATTGTTAAGTTTTTAACAAAAGAACATGTAATTACTTTTATAAATTATAATTATTGTACAAAAGAACATGTAATTACTTTTATAAATTATAATTATTGTAAAAAAGAACATGTAATTACTTTTATAAATTATAATTATTGTAAATTTAAAAATTTACAATATTTATAAAAGTCGTCTCATTTTTCTCTTTTTTTCAACAACTATCAACCGTTGATCTAGGAGAAAACTCAAGAGAAAATACATTCTTACAAAAAAAGTGATAAATGATTTGATTCATCTAATTGGATAGATCAACAATTAATGTTTGCTAAAAAATAAAGAAAAATAAGGATATAATCTTATCATTACTAAACTTTCATGTTCGCAATAATTTTAGAAATTTTAAAATGAACTTTGCCCCTAAAATTTTTTAATAATTATAAAATTAATTATGTATTTTCATGTAAAACATGACAAGGATCTCGACCATCCAATAATCAATCAATATTATTAATAATTGAATAATTTAATAAAAAAAGTACACGATCAATTTTATAATTATTATAAATTTTTAAATTTACAACATTCATAAAACTTACCTATCTTTTTATCCCTATTTTTACATCAACCATCAACCGCTGATCTATCCAAATTAATATATCAAATCAGTTGATACTTTTTACATAAAGAGCATATTTTCACTTATTCAACTATTCCCTTTTATATATATATATATATATATATATATATATATATATAAAACTTTTTACATAAAGAGCATATTTTCACTGATTCAACTATTCCCTTTTATATATATATATATAATATGCTCAACATTTAATGCTAAAGGTTGTTAAAAAATAAAGAGAAAATGTGTGATTATAGATATTGCAAACTTAAAATTTTAACAATAACTATAAAATTAATCTTATAATAATAATAATTATTATTATTTTTACTCGGTGATTGAATGTATATTTGGTTAATAATGTGGAGAAAAAGAATAGTACCTATGCATCGAAGATGCCCTAAGATGTAATAAAAGGTAAGACATCCACTAGAAATAACAATATGAGCTGTCACGAGCCCAAGTCACATGTACCAAGTCAATCAACCCAACGTAAATTATTTCATAAACCAGGATCTACTTTGCAAGGTAGACTCAAATCTAAAGTACACAATTTAGATATTAAATATTCACAATTTATATATTAAATGTTCAAATTTGAATTGTGAACATTTAGTAGGTAAATTGTGATAAATCTACCTTATAAAGTAAACCCAGGTCATTGTTATAATTATTGCACAACCTACGTGTTATTATGTTACCATGCTAGGGCCAACGTGATCTTATATGCAAAAGTGAGTGTTTTTTTTTTTTTTTTTTTTTTTTTTTTTTTTTTTTAAATCTAATCTTATAAGCTAAGAATACCACATTTACATCAATAAATTCTAAGAATCTTTATTTATTAATCAACTTATATTAAAATTTTCAAAATAATAAGTTTCTAATTTATAACGTAAAAATTTCAACTATATGAATATATAAATAATATACCATTTAGCAATTATACAAATATGTAATGAAATTAAAATTTTATAATTTATTACAATATTTAAATATATAGAATTTATATTTTTTTAAAAATTTTAATCACAATTTTAGAACTCTATATTCACAATTTCATAACTCTATATTCAACATATAACACAATTTTTGAATCTATATAATAAAATTGTGAATATAGAGTAATATAATTTTGTATATAAAATTCTAAAATTGTGAATATGAACACGAATCCACCTCGCAAGGTGGACACCCGTCCATAGCATAATTTACCCGTTGAAAACTACTACAACCCAAATGAATACTAATTGTACACTTTTAGATAAATACTACGGAGTATATATTTATAGTTTTCATAGGTATATTATTGTATGGACCATAACAAAATATACATTTTAAATATATTAAAGATATATTATTTGTATACTGAATGTACATTTATACAAAATAATGTATTCTCAATTAGGATGTAAATGAGCCGAACAGCTCGCAAGCGGCTCGCGAACTGCTTGGTCAAAGTTCGGCTCAAGCTCAACCCCAGCTCGAGCGGCTCGTTTAACAATCAAGTTATGTTCGATTGTTCGAACTCTAATATCTTAGGCTCGTGACTCGACAAGCCGCTCGCGAGCCCCATATATATATATATGATATAAAAATTTATAAAATTAAAATTTGAAATACTAAAAATTTAAAATCAAACAGGTTAATCAACCCTAGAGTGCCCCACGCGAGTTGCCGAGCCAGCTCGCAAGAATACTAAAAAGTCAAAATCAAACAGGTTAATCAACCCTAGCGTGCCTGCCCCACGCAAGTTGGTGAGGCAGCGCACAAGCTTTTTTTTTTTTTTTTTTTTTTTTTAATACTATATACTGTGTACACATGAATATATATAACATATACTAAGTGTGTACACGCACTATGCCACTATGTACACATGAATATATGTTATATATATTAGTGTGTACACAATGTATAGATATATCTTATTTCTTTTAAAATAGTGCCTAGCCCGCGACCCGTGCTAACAGCACAAGCCGTGGGCCTTAACGGGTCAGACTCGTTAGGCCCACTTCTTCACGGGCCATTTTTTATAGCCCTAACTCGCAAGTTTCAACCCACTCGAACAGTACTAAACTTGTATGAGACCGTCTCACGAGTCTTAATCCATGTGACGTGACGGGTCAACATAATTTAAGTCATAGTTACGGTTATGAGTTGATCTTTGATTGGTTTTTAGGACACAAATTATATTGGTCCGACCCGTCTGTAAGATTAAGACCCGTGAAACGGTCTCACACAAGTGTAACCCTGAAATTATTAGGAATAGGAAAGAAGAAGTGATATAAAGACTAAAATGTCCTTGTGTAATAATAATAATAATAATAATAATAATAATAATAATAATAAAAGGGCAATTTAGTCATTTTTTTTCCTTACCCATCGAATTGAAATTCTTAGGGTAAGTACATAAGTTCTAATTCAATGAATGGAGAGAATTGCAATTCCCTCCAACTAAACATCGTAATTTACGATAAAGAATTATGTTGTAATGAAATGCAACTAAAATCTACCAAATAGCCTATTCGGCAATTTAACATGAAAAAAAAAAATTATACGACAATTTCTCCTTAAACCGTGGGGATTCATGCTCCAACAGGGACGAGAAGTATCTAGTCCCTAGCAGGGATATCCTTTCCCTCCTAGTCCCCGGATACATTTTTTAAAAAAAAAATATTATATATATATATATATATATATATATAGGGTCATGATCAGATGTGATCGTCCCTTAACGTGCGGTCAGTGCGGTCGCACCACTATGTATACAAATATACACCACTCAATGTTAGAAAATACACCACACAAATGTGCATCATTAGATACACACCATTAGATATATAAATATACACCACACAGTGTTAGCAAGGGAAGTTATGTTGCATTATTTTGGCTGTGGTGTGTTTTATAGTGTTTCTGTGTATTTTTATTATGGCGTGTTTTCTAACATTGAGTAGTGCATTTTTTAACATTGAGTGGTGTGAACCGCACCAACCGCACGGGAAGACGCAACCACATTTGAACAGAAATATATATATATATATATAAAGTTATACTGAAACACTAGTTTGACTTTAGGGTTGACTAGAGGACGAGAATTTCACATCTCCGAAAATTCTCCTCGAGAATGGGGGATGGGGAGAAGTTCCTTTCCCCAGTGGGAACGGGGTGTGAGATGAGAAGTATATTTCCCACCAGTGGTGATAGAACGAACTCCTACATGCATGTTTGAAAATATTTTTAATGGAAATAAACTAGTAGACAGATATGAGAAAATGAAGCTAGACATACAGACTAAAGTAATGAAACATTTTCAAAAAAGATAAAAAAAAAAAAAAAAAGAAAAGCAACTGAGTGTGTGTTTGACATTTTTCATTTAAATTTTCAACATTCCTTTGAACATTTTTTTTTAAACAAGGAAATGATTGAAGAAATAAAAGATTTTGAAGGGAATTAAATTAAAGGGGAGGGAAACAAGAAACAGCAAGGTGGTCTAGCAACTTTCAGGTAGGAGTCATATAACTTTTGCAATAGACAAAGTCCTCCAAGTGTGTGGAGCAGGTCTCATTTGGGAAGTATTAGCAGGATGGTGAAATTACCAGAATTTGAAAAGAGAACATACCTCAATCAGCTACGTTACCTTTTTGCAGGAGATAGTTGGGCAGCATATAAAATGGTCCAAACTAAATGATTAACCAGAACGGGTTCTGGTTAAAACCTTTGCTAGCATCCAGATCCCACACTAAGAAGTGAATAGGATTAGTTAGCAAATGTTAGTAAAGGTTAGTCAAAATGTTACTGTCCAAAAGCCGACCACTTTTAACGAATCTGTACCAACAAAGCCAAACAGAGATTCAAATTAGATCCTAGAAATCTAGAATACCTATGTATTTAAATATAACCTTTATATGTACCTAAATAAATCCATCACCTATGGGGTATATGTAACTCATTGATGACTATAAACTTTGAACTACCACTCCTAAAACAAGCTTATACAAAGTACCTTTGTGAAATGAAAGTAAACAAGATCCGTCACCTATAATGATGTATGTGCCTCCTCATTTACATGGTACCTCAGAGTCATGCTTGACAATCTAATGGACTCTCTTTCTTTTGCGGAGATGGTAATCAGCTCTACAATCTTCATATGAGCCATCAACCATTTGCCTCCTTTCATCACGCAACTCATTGACAGGGTGTTTGCTATTGTTCCTAGGATGTCTGTACTCAAGGCCAGATTCCCTTTCTTTGCCACCTACTCTATGATTCCGAGGAGAACCTGAATCAGAAAAATTGGGACGCTTCTGGCAACCTCTCACATCGTGCTCCAATCTTCTGCGTTCCTCTCTAGAGACATGATGGTGATCCCAACTAGAATCACTGCCACCTTGTACCTTTTTTTCATGGTGTTTTCTAGAATCTCTATGGTGGTGTTCATGCTTCTCCCTACTGCGCTGCAAATCCTCCAAGCCAGAATTTGACCTCTCCATATGCTTCTCCCTAAAGGATGGAGGACTTCTCTCACGTCTAGTGACAACATGCTGATATTTCCTCTTTGGCCTTGGACCCATGTTGTCCTCAGAGCAACTTGTACTTCCTTCCCTATCTTTACAATGTTTGTAATCTAGCCTTTTTTTTTCGTTCTTACCATAGGGCACATTGCCATCATATTTATCACTGCATTGCTTCCCTCTAGATCTGCATAGTATTAAAAATGAAAAACATAAGCTTATTGCTAATGTATTTTGTAGCAAGGACAAGTATTACTGCTGTAGAAAGGGTAGGGTGAGATTGGCTCCTCCTTCCTGCACTAGTGTTTTATCTACTTAAATTACCTCCCCAAGTTTTCATCTGAAACATTCCTTTTGCCGCTATGGTGTTGGGGCTCCATAAATTCATTTTGGTTTTTTATGCACTCAGCTTTGATTCCCATTGGAGGTGCCATGCTGTCCTTTCTCATGACTCCTCTGCAAGAAGGTAGAAACTATGGTTATCTGACACATCTTAAAAGAAATCATACAATGTATGCAAGAAATGCCAAAAACAAAAACAAACACAACAAAATAAAAAACAAAACAAAACAGAAGTATATTCATACAAAGAACCTACCCATTGAGGGGCATTCCACTGTGCATGGTGGGCATATATGGAGAAGCACAAAAAGTAGCTGTAGGGACCATGCATGCACCAAATGGCATCATTCCAGGATTACCATACATATTTGTAAATGGCCTCATGGGAGAATACAGAGTGCTATTCCAATATGGTGGTGGATAGCCTGGCATCCCTCCCATAAGCATATAATTTCCTAAATGCAAGGATAACCAAGTAAATATTTATAATTTTGGAATCCATATATATCTGCAAGAATTTTTATACGAACCTGTGTGAACCATGGGATGTGGACTAGAAGCAAAAGGACAGTCTCTCATAAGATGCTCCAGAGAACCACATATGTAACAGTTACGCCCTCCCTGTGTTCCAATAGTGCAGGTAAGTATATTTAAACAGGAAACATGAAAATAGCAATCATATTTATCTTCCATTTCTAAATATATAATGGTATATAGACTTGTTGAAATTCATAGAAACAGTAATCCGGAATATAAATCCTAGCAATGTATTAAGCTAGCAAAGGAGAACTTTATCCAATTAAATAGCAAGAACTTCTCAAATGAATACTTAGTTGGCAAAGCATTGCTATTAAGAATGGTACGGAAAATGCAACATTATAGAAAGTATAGCAGCTAAGATATACATTGATAATAAGTAGAGAAACATATTAAAAAATAGTAAATATTCATGTTTATCAAAATTACCTTTTTAGGCCTACCAGTAGCCCAAAAATTTGTCTCCTCACCTGAAACATAAACAATAATAGTAAGTAATTGAACACAAATTGATTGCACTTGAGAATAATTGATTTGACCTTCTGTATTGACTAGTTGTCCTCCTTTCCTCTTCATGGTAGATTCCACTGGAGCAAAATAAACATGTTAGAATTCATGGAGTAAACTAAGTGATACTTTAAAATCTTCAGCAAGCACACATCTTTAAACATTGTAGGAAAATGGAGAAGTAGCAGGATGCAATTTTAGGGGAATGTAATCACTTGGTAGAATCAACTACTCAACTTGGAAAATGAAAGTCTGATATTATTAACCTGACTTGAGAAATCATCATCAAGAAAAAGAGAAGAGGACAACGACAGTATCACTAGGAGATTGAAATATGGGTAACAAAGAGATGATCCTTTCTTCACATACGAAATGAAAGTATGGAACCATACCTATTCCACTTCCTCCTCAACCTCAACTTCTATGTTTTTACAGATATGGATCTTTGTTTCAAGGTAAATTTCACCATACAAATTTTTTTTTTATCCTTTTTACCATACAAGAAATTGAAAAAAAGAAAGAACCAACAAATTTTTTTGGGTGCAATTAAGGGCCAATCTTAACATCACCACTTATTTTAAATTTTAATGGCAATGATACAAATATGGGGGAATTATTTTCAGCTGATGAATAGACTAAGCACTAAACCCTTGAAACACCCCCTAAGTGCCTTCTGAACAAGTTTATAAAAATTATTACCTTCATCATGAATATGGATGTTACGTAAATTTAGCGGCCGGTTTTCCCCCTGAAAGTCAGTAATTGGCACATTATCAGCTTCACCATGAAGATTCAAGTGAGCAAATTGAGCTCTTCGTCCACCAAATCGGCGCATCTTCCGTGATGTATTTCTCCTAAACGACTCAAAAAATGAATCCGCTAAAACTTGATTTGATCCATGTCCAGTAGCAGAGGGAGAATGAGGCATTTCAGGTTCCCTTTGAATAACAGTTACAGCACAAGAAATGTCCATAGCATGAATTCCAGATTCTCCATCTGTATTTAACAATGAACCATTACCATGTCAATGTAATAAAGTGTCTATCCTTTCATTAAAAAACATGGAGTGTTAGAAAGATTTCTCACCTGGTACAAGTTTACACAGATCATTCTTTGAGCCCGTACCAATCATTTGAGATCCAAGAAAATGCTCAACTGCTTGTCTTAGAGATAAGTTTGGGAGCAAGTCGTCCACTCTGAATTTGTTGGATGAACAAATTGGGCACCTTTTCTTCTCAAGAAGATCAAAGCTAATGCCTGAAACCAGAGTCACCCCAAAAGAAAAAAATGAAGCTGTAAATCAGGAAACATTATGACACAACAATTTGAATGCAGAGGAACACCTGGACGTTTAAAGAATATATTGCTTGATGAGTAACCAAGAGACACAAAGCATCTCAATGCAAATTGTAAATCACAGCATGCTTCCCAAACATCAAAGGCATGATGACTGAAAATTTGTACAATATGAAGGCAGCTTATTTCCACATAAACTACTCACATTTTTTACAAAAACTATGCTGGCAGCAAGGTATAAGCACAGCCTCCTTTAAAAATGTGTTGCAGAGAGGGCATTTGAGTTCTAATGGCAAATTAGTGTATTCCCTGGCAAAAAGGTTGGAGTTCACAACCCTTATCATTTCCATAAGAAAACAAGGGTCAGGTATGCACAAATATAACAAAAAAGCAAGTTCTGACAGAACAAAATAGTTAATACTTTTCCCACTTCTGATCTTCAGCTCTTGCTTCTTGTACCATGTTCCGTTCATCCATGCTATGATTAGAACCTGAAACTGATACTGTCACAAAGGAATATTCAAGAACAGTTATCAAAAGAGCAGAAAGCAATAACTTGAACCTTTATGAATAGCTTGACTCAAGTCACTTGACTCAAGCTTATGGCATTGAAACCTGAAGACACAAAATACCTAAATTAGTCCTTAGTTAACCAACATCAATTCATTTATGCATATTTTATATACAACAAAATGAGCAATTCTATTATGCCCCATATAAAAAAAAACACCGACACAAAGCAAATAGGCTTGTTTCAGTAACAAATGAAACAAGACCTAAATGATATATATATATATATATATATATATATATATATATATATATAAAGAAATTCATCTGTATTTATTTTGGGTAAACAAATGCACAAAATAGAAATTAGTGACTGTTTGTTTCTAATTTTACATTGTCTAAAGCATGAAGAAACACAAACTTATTCTTATTAGTGTGTTTCGAAACATTTAAAGAATGAGCTTCATGCCCTGTCAATAAAGACAAAATGAATTGATAGTAGCATACCTTGAACCAGGAACATCTGCCTCTTCGAAGCCACAGCAGTTTTTCTTATCGCATTCAGGATTTGACTCATGAAACGGCTTACCAAGAGGAGGGCACATATCAGTGCCAAAGTCATCAAAATCATCAACTTTTACACACTAGAATAAAAATTCAATCAATGATTTACAAATTATATGCCTTTGAAATATATATAAGTTGATCTTACAATCATATCAAGAATCTGTAAAATATTAAAGATAATGAAAACATGACAGATGCCAAATGAAGTTTAAACAAACTTACAGCTGGATTGAAATGATCAGAACCTTGCTTCCTTACATTTGTCATGACAACATGCATCCTGGCACAAGAATCAGTTATACATAAGAAGCAAGAAGTTATTTCAAACTCTAGAGATATTCATGATTAAAATTCTCCATTACTTGATATGTTGCTTTCCATACTATAGGGACTCAAAGCAGCCTCTATTATTTCTTTAAATTATTACAGTGAGAATCTTTCTTATCAAGGGTTCCTGATCAGTCTAAATACACTATTGATACTACAATTCACTGAAATGAATGACCCCAATAGGATGGATTAAGGGTGTGTTTGGTTTGGACAAGGGTATTGGAATCAGAATCAAAACATGAGGAATGAGAATGAGTCTTAGCAAAGGTAACTCCACCCACCTCACCAAGCATTTGGCATTTCTCAACAACACAAACCAGCTTATGTTATTAAGTCCACCACAACATCAATCACAGCTAGCAAACTTCTTCCACTTAGAAACCCAACAAAATAAGAGGGAAGGGAATTTTTTTATAGTACGAGTATTTTATTCACTTTCCCATGTTACAAAAAGTTGAAAACAAACTGACCCAAAGGATTTTATTCCCATTAATGGGCTTAAAACCCACAAACCAAACACCCCCGAGACTTTGAGCCCAATGAATCTAATTAAGAGCATGGACAGAGCTTAGACTAGATAAGAGATACATTTAGGCAGAAGGAATCCAAAAAAGTCAAAACACTAGGCAAGGCTAGTCAGTTGATGTTTCAGTGACTCAGTGAAACTCAACTTCTCTTTTACTCACTTAAATGGGCATTAGAAAATAGAAATTGTCTCATAAGGATCCATACTTACAAAACCAAACAAATGCTATAAACATGCAATTAACCAATTCCCAAGAACTCTAATTGTGAACAGATCATGATTTTGCTAATCAAATGTTACAAACTAATCTTGAAAGTAATGTTCTTGATTCCTCCATCCACACCATTATGGTTAATAAGTAGGATGAAAGTTCGCACACGAATCTACATGAATGACAAAACAAGCATGAACCTTAAACTAAACGGCATAGAGCTAAAACTTTTGACTTGAGATTGGAACCAGATCTGAATCCATCCAAGAGAATTTCGTGGAAGCAACATTTAGAGGTAAAGTACCAAAGCCTTATAAGGTTCGTTGATTGTGTGTGTTACTTCCTTTAGACCCGTCTCACATATAGAAACCTTCTACATTATTAATATCCCTCTTTCTCACACTATGGGCATAAGGGCATGCATATGCGCATACATATATCGGTGTGTGGAGACAGGGAGGGAGAAGCATTTTTGGTCCCTAAATTATAATATTATATGTGAATAGTCAAATTGGTGCCAAATTATCAGGCAGATGCAAAAGTATTATCCCTGAACCCTGTCAATTAAATAGGAATTAGCGCCATTTAAACCCCTATTTTTTAATGCATTTAGATAAAAATGCCCAATTAATGTCAAATTAACTCAATTTATTGCATCCTACATACATAAAAACTAACAATAATTTATAAGTTTTAATATATTGTAACTAAAATTTTCAATTATTGATTTATCTTGGCATTGACTATTATCAAATATCTTGTATATTTCCTTTGAAAGTTGGGAAATTTCTCAAATGCCTTTTATTCCCATGCCTCTTTCTAAAAATGAAAAATATGAGGGTATTACAGTCATATCAACCGGATTGGGAAAAGAAATACAAATAGTGCCATGCAACAAAAAAATGCTCCATATTTCCTCTTTTTTTTTCTTTTTTTTTTTGGGGGGGGGGGG
>NC_044930.1:22911388-22963263 GCF_003576645.1 Ipomoea triloba | reverse complement strand
GGGGGGGGTGGGTGGGGGGGTGGGGGAGTTGGAGAAGCTCCCTTAAAAGTTGTATATCCTTTATAAAGAAATTTATTAACTGAAATCATATATAGAGTAAAATGGAAAAACATCACATGGCACAAATAGGAACCTACGAACTTGATACATGCTGCAAAGAGATGCAACATGTGCTTGGAACTTTTACATGTGATTAATTTTAATTATAATTCATTTATGGATTGATAACCAATCATTATTCAATTATTAAAATTTGGGGTTATTCAAAAAACAAAAGTATGATGATGAAACAAGCAATGAGCACAAAGTTATATCATGACTAGCCAGTGAATCCAGCAGAGAAGAGTGATGACAAATTAAGATTTGAAACAATTGCCCTAATTACCTACTAGCAACTGATGTATTTATGGTCCAATATTACTAGTGATCGTGGTTTAATAATTTATTACTTTTCAGAATAAAACATTTAAACTTAATTGTGGCCATATTTCTTGACTAATGATTGGTTAATTTCTAACAGTGAATAGTTACCTTTAGGTGTAACTTGAGGATAACATGTACATCTATCTAAGAATTAGGTACGAATTTAAATATACACAACGAAACACACATACAATCATGTGAAAGTTAAGTGTTCTATGTAAATAGGAAATAATTTAATCTAATCAACAATTAAGATGAGAATTCTATGGAATCCAAACAGAACACTGAACATATATGGTAGTCTGGAATCATGATATTCGTATGAGCATTGAGGAAAAGTTAGATATATATTTGCAATTTGGCATAAAGATCAGGTTAAGAGAATTTTAGTTAAACTGCTTTTGTAATGTTTTCTGTGGATATAAAATTATTTTAAAGTAAACAAATTATACAATGGCCAAGTTGAGCTCAATTAACGACCCATATTTGTAAGATATTCTCTGAACCAGCTGTGATTTGCTGGATAAGATTTTGGCATTTATAGACACGTTTATAACCGAAAGCTAATCCATAAAAAATTCTCAGCTGTTGACATCATGAAATTGAGACAAACAGAGCCTAATAGCTAGACGGTTACACCCTATAATTATTACTCCGTACAAAAGTAGAATGTACAAACCTATATCAGAGCCATTAATCAATGAATTAGAAAGCACAACGCTTACTTGAGAGAGAATATGAGTAATTAATTCCTAACTTTCAAGAACCGCCCAAAATTCTATTAGAAAAGGCTAACATCCAGGGTTATTTTAGTTTGTTGAGCACGCAAATTTATGTCATTTTCACATTTCAAACATATTTGCCTCCCAAAAACAAAATGGAAACAGCCCCAAAATGTTTCAGGACCATTTCTGTAATTAATAAAATTCATAAATGCATTAAGGGTCTAATTGAAAAAGAAGAAAAAAAATTGTGCTAAAAAGTACTCTGTAACATAGATGCTTAATTATTCCTCACTTTGACCTAAGTTATACCAGAAGCATTAGCATTCCTTAGTTTGACGACCTAAGTTTATATTCTTTAACGAAGATGCTAAGAATAATTTGGACATGTAGTTTTTATTTTAAATTGACTTTCTAGTATTTATTAGTGTATTACGTTTAATTATAAAACTAGTAAAGAATTAATATTTATATATATTTAAGGAAAAAATATTTGCAAACATAACACTATTTTTATATTTGCACATTCGGCATTCCTTCCATGCTATATCTTACATTTTTAAAAATTAATGTTTCCCCACGTCCCAACTCCCTGATTCTGTGCTGCCTAGTTCAACTTTAGGGTACACTCATGCAACAAAATATAAACAGCACTAAGCTTCAGCCAAAAAACACCAAACATTGGCAAGCAACATTAAGAAAACAATGTGGAAGGTTTTTATATCTTGACTTTTCATCAACAAATCTCACAGAATCAGTGCCAGCAGTATACACACACACAAATAAGCTCCTAAACTGAATTTCTCATTTGCAAAACTCAATCAGTAACCTCAGAAAAAAAAATTCACAAACATGAATGCTGAATCAAACTGATAATTGATAAAAGAGTAGAGTAAGCAAAACTTACGCATTGGCAAAAGGCAGCGTACCAGCCGGAACTCTCTTAACAATTATACTCGAACCACTCGGAATTTGAAACTTTTCGTCATTGTACTCTGCATAAACATTCCCAACAAAAAAAAATCGATATGTCAATTTATAGCTTCCTATCAAAGAAGATTACAAACTAGTTCCCGTTTGTATAAATAACAATGAAAATCAATATTAAAGAAGGGAATAAAATAAATATGCGGGGAGAATGAGATGAATTTGGGAGCACGAAGAAGATGAAAGAAGGGAGAATTGGATCACCTTCGCCAGACACGGCATCGGAAAACACAAGATCGAAGTCCTGACAAATATTAAGATTCTTATCGCGAATGATCTTCAACCTCAGCTCCCGTACGGAGATTGAGGAGCGTCCTTGGAGGTCCACGGAGTCGAAGCTCGCCGAGCTCCGGAATTTGAATCGAATTGACATGGATTCACCGAGTTGACTCAGGTTTCAAGCGGCAAGCTCAGCACGTATATACGCAGAGAGAGGGAGAGGGAGAGAGAGAAGGGTTTGTGGGTTTGAGGGATGAGTCATGAATTGTATGTAGCCGAAACGGTCGCAAGGGCGGTGAAAGAGGACGGTTATATATAGGGAAAAGGGTCACGTGGTTTTGGCGTTATACTTTTGCTAGGAAAGGCTGGGAGGCTTCTTCCTTGGGGAATGATGTGGCAATTGGCAAAACATGTTAGACTGAGTTGGATTCAAGTTATCATTCTTTTTAAGGAAAGAGGGTGAAATAAATCTTCAACTATGATGAATAGGCCAGTTTTATGGCTGAACTTTGAGGTCTATGGGAAGGTCTATCTATCGCAAAAAATCGTGGATTTAACAAGGTCATTGTCGAAATGGACTCCGAAACTATGGTGCAAGTCTTGAGTAAAGGTGATCATCCCTCTCCGGTTACTAACACCTTAGTGGCGGACTGCATATTTCTTATGAGCCAATTTCAAATCTGCAAGACCACCCATATCTACCGGGAAGGTAATCAATGTGTAGACTTTCTTGCCAACTTGGGTCAAAATGCCACTCAGGGTCTATCAATTTGGGACCACCCTCCGGACGATCTGAATGAGCTGCTTCAGCGCGACACTTCAGGTATTGTTACTAGTAGGCGTCGCTAACCTTCGGGACCCCCGGGGTCCCTCCCTCTCACAAAAAAAAAAAGTATGATGAATAGGCCATTTGAGTTTCTAAGTGAAAAAAGTTTTAGGCAACTTTTATGGGTTAATGATAAGTTGGGAGGAGTGTTGAGGTTGATATCGACGCGTTGGTTTTAGGATAATAAAAGTTACAAAAGAGTGTTGCAAGCGGCGTAATAGTTTATTGTAAGCGATATGGAACCTTTTGAGTTGGAACTGAAAATGTTCTTTGATGCATATTCATTGTGAAGCTAACATATGAGCATATTTATGTGATATCTCATCTTGAAGTCCATGAAGACTTGTTTTCAAAAAAAAAAAAAAAGTCCATGAAGACTTGGGATTTCATGGCTTTGAAGTCCCTTCGAGGATCTCGTTGAAGATATTTATGGAATGGCAGCTTCTTGGTTCATATAGTTTCTATTTCTTTCCATTGTATTTAAAAATTAAGAAAAAAAAACAAAACAAAACTCTATATAATCTCCATAAATCAATGAAAAATAGTGTATTTAGGTTCAAATACTACCTATTCAATAGGTGATTATTGATGTGGCTAACATGAACTTTCCTATACTTATGTGAAATTTGAGGTGTACAAGCTTTTTTTTTTCTTTTTGTTTTTCTTTTAGAAAACAATTGTGGCAGTCCATCTACAATCACAGTTGCTCACAAACACAACTAAGACAACCATGGTTATTGAGGTCTAGATTTGAACTTTCGACTCAGAAGTTGATGAAGGCGGCCTCCATAATTAATTCTAATATGAGACAACAGCGACCATGGTCACCTTCATCTCAAGACCTCTTCGATTTATAGTGAGTTTGTCATTAAGGATATCTTCAATATGGATTTTGATAGGAGAATGCTCATGTACATGCATGGGGAGAGAGAAAAAGAAATTGATATAGAAGAAGAAAGAGGTGCTAGGGTATTTCCTCAACTCCCTATCGAGAAGCTTTAGCCTTTGGGAATAATGTGGCAAAAAGTTCACATGGTTTTGGAATAAAAAGGTTGATAAGCAGCTCCTAAAGAGAGTCGGACTTAGAATCTTGTAGTTACCAAATCAATTGCTCGACCAACTCAACTATGTTAGTTATTTACTCTTGATTTGCTTAACATGGAACATTCGTCTACTTACACAAATTTGAGGTGTATAAGGTTTAGTTTTTTCTTGTTACATTATCTATAATCTAATTTGGTCTAATTGATGGTATAAATGATACCAAAGTATATTTAGAAAGAAGTAATAATTAAGCTTGTATTTCTAAATGTCTGAGTGTTGGGCGTCGGCCGGGTTGGCCGAGTTTAGCCTCTACTTTATTCGAGACGGGGCGTTGTGACTTACCATGGAGGGATGTGGTTAAATTATTAATGTTCACCTACTTATCACCAATTGGTTTTAAGTAGAATTTGACAACCAGATAGCTGAAGAACTCTATGGTTAAGTGTGCTTAACTTACAACAGTCACATGATGAGTAACTCACTAGGAAGTCAGCATAGTGCAATGCTAAGATCCAACAAGGTCACGGGTTCGAATCGATGGTGAGGCGAAAGCCGAGTCTAGTCACAAATGGGCTGTGGGCATATTGGCGAGTCTAGTCCTATAGTTTAATGTGTGTGTGTGTGTGGCTCCTGTTGCAGCTGCTACCGCAGTTTTCTTGATCTACCCAATCGGTCAGGGAAGTTTTTCTGATGGTATGCCTCTAGGAATCTCTGGTACTTTCAATTTCATGATTGTATTCCAGGCTGAGCACAACATTCTTATGCACCCATTTCATATGTTAGGCGTAGCTGGTGTATTCGGCGGCTCCCTATTCAGTGCTATTCGGTCAAGAGGAAGAAACTTATAATATCGTAGCTGCTCATGGTTATTTTGGCCGATTGATCTTCCAATATATATATATCTAAAAACATAATAAGTCTCAATCAAGGTTATATCCTTGATTTATGTCCCTCTTTTTTTATGCTAATAAATGTGTACATTTTACTTTAAATGTTGTACACTTTAATGTTATTAGACAAAATTGTCCCTACTACATTCTTGTTATACAAAACTACCCTTACACCGTTATAACACCGTTAGTTTTAACTCCATCATTATTACCCTACACCTATATCTATCATATCTTTTTTCTATTATTTAATTGTCATTTTATTTAAATTATTAATTTCTATTTAATGGTTGATTATATTTTAATTATCATATATGTGTGTATAAAATACATATATTATTTGTGTATATATAATTTGAATTATACATTTTAATTATTTTTATTTATTAATATTTTAATATTGGGCATAAGTTTTCGCGTATCGCGCGTACAAAATACTAGTATATATATATATATATATATATATATATATATATATATATATATATATATATATATATATATAAGTCTGGTTCGGGTGAGAACCATTGCTTGAGTGTGAACTTGTAAACTCCTATGCACCGTTGAGATATGAGGAGTGGTGTAGTGGTGCATCTGGTGCAGTTGCGTAGTGGTGCAATAGTGCAGGGATGTGGTGTAGTAGTGTAGGGAATGTGCTTTCCACTATAGTTGCTATGGGATCGGGTCTACATTTCAACAAAAATTGTGCCCATCTACCTATCTTCCTTTGAAGCTAAGCTCCGTAGTCTCAAGTTCTTTGTGAGCCTAAGTAAGAAGAATTAATAGTGGCTTCGACAATGGTCTCGTTACTTTTGGAATAACGGGAAGAATCTATCTAAAATCACCGCCCAGAACTACAGTCTTTCCACCAAATATCTTTTCAGCACTACCTGGTATAGCGAACCTTAATAGATCCCTCATGGTTTTGTCCAAAGCTTCAAAATAGTGTTTATGCGTCATCGGTATCTTGTGTCATATAATCAATTTTCTCCTTATTATAAGCTCAGCAAGGCCACTATCTTGCGATATATTGCACGTGGAATCTTCATTCAAAGAGAGCGGTATAGAAAATCTGGAATGCGCCGTTGTGTCTCTAGGCAAGAGTAAAGATGCTGTTCCACTCGAAGCAACGTTTAGAACAATATCACCGCGGGGAAAATTACAAATTGCATTCTATTTAAATAAAATAGTTAGGTAAGATATTGAGATAACAAATTTGCGTATAATTAACATCGAGATTAGCTGGACTAAATGTTGGTGCACCAACAACTGGTTCTAACAACGGCTTATCATTATTGTACAACCTATTTGGTTGGAGCAACGATGCTTGTGTAATGTTCTAATTACACAATGACTCGTTTTCTTTAAAAATAAAATGTCCGAGTTAAATCAATTGTCAATGAATGACTCGTAATATAAATAAATAACGAAGAATCCATTTAGTAATAAACATTTTGTTTTATATGTTAATTAGATATTTATTACTTAATCATTTTTATTCTACAATTTTTTATTACATATTGTATTCAAGATGAACATAACCCAAGACAACACTTTCCATAATTTTCTAGGGAAAAATAATAATAAAACCTTGCTGCCTAAAATTAGAGAGCCCCAAAACCCCACACGCACACACACATATATAATTTCATACCGTTCATGGCTCAATGTTCAAGTGGAGTGACTATTGCATGGTTTCTTCTAATTTTATTCATCAAAGGTAAATTTATTGATTAAAACCTAATTTTTAAGTGGACATTTTGAATCATTGTTATTACTTGCAAATTAGATGTATTTGTATACTACTGGTTATAATTATCGTAATTGTTAGTCGGAGTAGTATGTTTAATAAAATCCAATTATTTAGAATTCGCGCATACTTGTTCTACTGTGATTGCTTAGAAAGCACATATAAATTTCAGAATTTTTGAATGTTATAAATGGAAAGAATTACTGGGTGTGTAATTTACCTTTATGCTTTATTTGAAAAATCACAATTGTCTAGCTAATGCTTGCCAGATGAAAGTGCATATTAAGATGACTGTTATAGTTTACTGGTTGTATTTTGTAATGTTTGCAGAGGTGGGGGAAAAAGGAATTCTGTGTGTGTTTAGGCAAAATGTTACATGGGTGTCTAATTGCATGGTTCTGGTAGGGGATCATAGTTCTTATTATAGACCATGATCATAACAGATTTTGATCTTAGCATCTTAATTAATGTCTAAAATTGAGGCCGACACTTGATTATATTCTACCACTGCATGTGTCTTTTTGGTGGTGACTAAGAAACACAAGAAATACAATAATCTCTGTATTCTGTTTTGAAGTGTCTAACCAACCATGAAATCCTACCTGTTTGTTGAAGATACAAACTCAATATCTCTGAAGACTTGGGATCAGGCAAGTTACTGCAAATTGTTGTTTTTTTTTATTATATTACAATATGATGATTGTATCCCAAATTGAGGTAGTTCTATAGTCTAAAAATTCATGATTAGTTGGCAGAAATGCCAAACTTCTCTTAGACTCCGACTATTTAAACCTATGGTCCATAGTTGTTGAGATGTTAGCCGCCACTTAGCCTGTTTTGTCAAATAGCCGTGGCTATCATGACCACCTTTTAGTGCAACACTTGAGATAAAGGAGGATGGAATTTTGTTAGGAATCAATTTGGGAGCTTGCTTATTTGCTTCTACAATGCTGTTTTTATTTTGAGTTTTGTTTTATTTCTTTTCCTTCTTTTTCGTATTTTCTTTCTACCATTTTTTTTACACATTCTCCCTTTCAGTAAAGTTTATATAACCTTCTCAAGGAAAACAAAAATCTAGAAGTGAGTGAATATTAATCCAGATTTCAGAATATTCATAATTTATACATGTATGCCTGTCAAGTATAAAGTATGTCTTCTATTGCCAATGCTTATGCTAGCTTTTGGTTAAGTGCTTTCAAATTCCATGTGCAGAAAAGGGTATGGAATACACAATATATTTTCAATAAATATGCGTAGTCATGATAAGTGTATTATGTGCAGGAGAATGTTCTTTCTGGTGGTCATGGACTAATGGTTCAAGGTTATTACTGTGACACCCCGGATTAAACCACATCTTGTACCCCGATAATTTTTCCCTTCACGGAGTTATTTAATTAATAAAGCCCGATTCTCTTGAATAAATAAATAACTCCTACTCTAGCCTATTTAATTTCTTCTTTTTTTTTGAACCAGCCTATTTAATTTCTAAGAGCCCAACTTCCTAATAAAATTGTGTAAGGGACATAAATTTGAGATTTTCATCCCTTATTATTATATGTACACATTTATTGGCCCAAAATCCCTAATGATTCAAGTCTTATTCCTAAGAATTAATTCTCATACAAGACTTAGCCCATTCTTATTAAAAAGAGACATATCTGATTAATTTACGCTAAGAATACATATATTATGTATGTATAGCATTTCATATGATTCATATAGAACCCTTCTACAAACAAAGTTGACCTAGTCTTCTTCCTCCTTCCTACTCCATTTTCACACCAACCACACTCCTAAACCCTACACAAAATTCATCTTCTTTTCCTAGCAATGATTCAAGTCAAGTTTGATCTTTTAAGAGTCCCTAGGCTTGGGTAAGTAGAAGATCATCATTAGATTGCATTTTCCTTTACATTTATCTACTCTTTATGGTTTCTTATAGTTGCTTTGGGGTGATTTTTGGGTCTTAGATGATCATAGTGATATGATTGGGTGAGCTAGGAAGTTTATTTTGGAGGAGCTAGCCTAAGAGGTAACACTCCATGTCTCACAAAATATACTTTCACTCTCTTATATATGTGTTTTGGTGTATTTTGGAATCCTGTGGACCTTGAAATAGCTTGTGTATTTTTGGATTCTTGATCCTATCTTGTATATTCTTGGATTGTGTTAGTCATTCTTGATTTTTGGTATGATTGGTGTTATTTTGAGGGATTCCATGTGTTATTTGACCTCTGAAATGTATATTCTGATCATATTCTAGGTACTGGAATGAGCTATTGTGTATTTATGTTCTAAGTCTGTGTTCTGTGCGTTGGTATTACCCTTGCGGTGCATCTCAATGGTATAATGTGTCCTGTTGAGGTTTGCCGTAAGTGTAGTGGTGGTAGAGGTTGGCAGAGCAGTGTGATCCGTGAGAGTGTTCCGTTAGTTCCAGTGGAGTCGTTCAGCGGTGTGATGTGTTTCGCCTGAGTGTTACGTCAGTTCTAGTGGAGTGGTTCAGCGGTGCCGTGTGTTCCGCCCGAGTGTTCCGTCAGTAGTAATTCCAATTCTGTTCCAGTATATGTTTTGTGGTCCAGTGGTCTGTTATTCTATCTTTGATTCATGAAGTATACTCCTGAGAGTTTTGTTGAGTTTATTACCTTGATTATTGAGTGTTGATCTATTGATCTTGGTCCTTTATGTTGGAGTATTGGTTGAGTATTGTTGGTTTGACTCTTTGGTTGATATCCTGAGTATGTTATTCTATTATTCATCTTTTGAGTCTGAGTACTTCTTTGTATGAGTATTTCCTTTGAAATGAGTTTGAGCTTGATATGTTGTGGTCTTGGATTCTTGTGATTGATTCCTTGAATTCCATGTTGTCATGTATACCCCTTTGGATTGGAGGCCATTTGAGCTTCGGCTCCGAGCTTCGGCTCAACCAGGATAGGCAGCATTGAGCTCCGGCTCCTAACTATATATGGTATATTAACTAGCTGGATAAGCGGCATTGAGCTTCGACTCTATTGGATAGGCGGCATGAGCTTCGGCTCCTTTTATGGTGTGTGCGGTTGGACTGGTGTTTCAGATGGACTGGTGAACCCAGATGGACAGGTGTTATGGATGGATGAGGAGTAAAGGTTGGAACAACCCTAAGCCTATTTTGTGTTTTTAGTTGTGTCACTCTATGTTGAGTAATGTGAGTCTATTGATTGGTTGGGACCTTGTTTGAGTGTCTTGTTATTGAATTGTGGTCTTGTAGATTCATTCCTTGATATTGAACTTGTGGTACTGTCTTTGGTTTATGATCCATTCAGCTTGATTCGTTGTTGAGTCTCCTGGTATTTAAAAAAGTATGATTTCTTTGGCATATATTCTATATGCGTGTGTAAAACCTATTTACAAAGCTATGATATATTATTGTATCCTTACGAGTGTGAGTGGAGTATTACTTAACATTTCTTTGCTAATATTTTCCAGGTATGGAGTAGAATCGGTACGCGAGCGCGCTAGTCTTTGTTCTATTCCTCTTTTATGCTCTAGCTTAGTATTTGGATGTTTAGACTTTGGGCCTGCGTGGCTTAGAACCTTGTGGTTGTAATAATGGATTAGTTATTTTTGTTTTGAGGATTATGAGACTATGTTTGAACTCTCCTTAGCATCTAGGCCTTGTAGACTTAGATGTGGCGTAGCACCCCGCTAGTGATATAGATTCGCTTCCGCATTTCTGTTAGTTAAGTGTTGAGATATCCCTAGCTTTATCTTAAGATTATTGCTTTATCCCAGCCGTGTTTTAGGGGTGTTACAATTACTCCGTAATACAGGCTTTGGCTAAAATATAATTACTTATTATTTTAATTCAAAGGTCAAGATTTCTTTTATTGTTTTTTAGCTCAAACACATGCATTTTGAACTAGGAGGATATTTTCGTAATTAAAACGTAAAGTGTATCTGTGTTTTAGCTTTCATTTGGCTTCAGTGTGATTTTCTCGTCAATTCATTGTCAATTATTTTCATTTCTATAAAAACCACTACGTTAATTACGAATTAAGTCTAAGAGCCCATATTGTGTTATAGAACTAAAAAAAAATAATGATCATATATATGGTAAGGTGAAAAGACAAGATATGAATTTTGAAAATGAATTGATATTCTTTCATTAAATATGTTAAGTTGATTTGATGAAATATATTGTGTATTTGTAAATATGCCAAAAAAAAAAAATTCATTCTGTATACTATAGAAAAAAAAAGAGTGACATGTGCATACCAATTAACACATTCTTAATTTAAATTTTATTAATGGAAGATACATGTTATTAACTAAATAATACATGCAAAATATAATTGTAATAGAACATTCAATACCTTTAATTAAAATTACAATATATATTTATCACAATGAATTTGTATTTATAGTGTAAATTTCAAATATATCATCAAAATAAGCTTTATGTTCGCAGGCTGTTAGTTATCCCAAATGGCGTGATGCAATGGATTAAGAGTTCAATGCTTTAATTTAATTTGTTGCATAATAACACCTAGGGACTTGTTTTGGGTCAACCTGGCATGAATATCATTGGTTGTAAGTGGGTATATCATACAAAACACAAAGCATATGGTTCCGTAGAGCGTTATAAAGCATGTTTGGTAGCCAAAGGTTTCAATCAAGTGGTTGGGGAGGACTTCTTTGACACATTCAGTCTGACGGTTAAACCAACTACGGTACGTCTCTTGTTATCTCTTGTTTTTTTTTTTTTGAAGAATCTTGTTATCTCTTGCTATTTAGCGAGGTTAGACACTGCGCCAGCTCGATGTGCATAATGCATTTTTAAATGGTCATTTCTCTAAGATTGTGTATATGCGACAACCGCCTGGGTATTCTAACTCTATACATCTTGATCATGCTTGTTTTCTTTAGCGTTCTTTGTATGGTTTGAAACAAGCACCTCGGGCGTGGTTCAAACGCTTTCATAATTTTTTATTTTTACTGGTTTTGCTCTTCGAAAACTAAAGTTTAACTTTTTTCACTATTTTGCTGGTAACTCAAAAGTTTTCTTACTTGTGACAGTAGATGACATTATTATGATGGGTAATGATTCCAAGTTGATAACTAATCTTCTTTAGCGTCTTTCTTCTAATTTTAGGATTCAGGATCTTGGCTCGCCAAGGTTCAATTCTTTCTTGGAATTGAAACATTGTTGGTAGATGGTGGTCTTGTTCTTTCCCAACGTAGGTAGGTACATGGGTGATATTCTAAAATGAGTAGGCATGACTGAATGCAAACCACTTGCGACTCTTGCTTCGGTTGCTCGTCCTGCGTTATCCTCTGATGAGCTTTTCCAATCCTACACAATATCGACGTTTGGTAGGTGCTGTGCAGTATTTGACTATCACTAGGCCGGATCTCTCTTATGCAGTCAACCGTCTATGTCAGTTTCTACATTCTCCTACAGTAGAGCATTGTGAGTTCCTCAAATGTGTTCTACGTTATGTGAAAGGTACGCTAAATTATGGATTACACTTGGGGTTTTCAGTCTCAAATGACATTCATGCGTTCTCAGACTCAGATTGGGCTAGTTGTCCTGTTGGTCGCAAGTATACAAGTGGATTTTTTGTATTTCTTGGGTCAAATTTTGTCTCCAAGGTGTCTTCTACTGAAGCAGAATGCAAGGGTTTTGTTGATATTTCTATTGAAGTTACTTGGGTTGTGTCTCTGCTGCGTGAACTTGGTCTTCATTCGAGTCATCCTCATAGTTTATGGTGTGACAATCTAGGTGCCACTTATCTCTGTGCTAACCTTGTGTTTTATATCAGGACTAAACATGTGGAGATTGATTATCACTTTGTGAGGGATAATGTAGCATTTGGGGAACTTTAGGTTAATTTTATATCCACAAAAGATCAACTTGCAGATATTTTTACTAAACCACTGCTAACTCCACGTTTTGAATTTCTTATGCTAGAGGGGGTGTATTAGGCCTTTAGTAATTGTATTTCAATTGTACTTCTACTTAGAATATTATCCTTTATAATTTTTATATATTTTCGTGTACTGTACTGTTATTTGATTAACGTGAATATACAGAATCCATTGATTCCTTCTCTCAGGCCAAAGACTAAAATGGGAAGCTTTTCCCATGAAGTGACAAAAATAGGATGATTTTAAAACTTAGAACTGAAATGGGAAAAGAGCATTTGGGACTTGTTAATTTTTTCTTTCCCAAACGTTGACCACAAACGCAAGTGGGACTTGCGTTCATGATATACATCATAGCCGACTGCTCCAGTCGCTGGAGGAATATCATGGATAAATTGTTCACTCGGCCTATAATTTGACTCAATCTGGAGCCAATGCCTGTCTAATAGTTTAATTTAAACCTTCATTATTTTTGTTCCGAGATGCAACCTAAATATAATACAGTAAACTACAAAGACAAAGACAATAATAGAATATAATAGAGTAAATTGCAGAGACAAAGACAATAATAGAGAGACAAGAACATAGGGAGAGAGATTTTTTTAAATATTAAAATTTCACTATAATGATAGAGATTTCTATTTATAAAAGTAAGAAACATACTCTCTATATAACTGAGATAGTTGAGTTCAAATTCATTTGGACTTCAAGTTATTGAATTCTATGACAAAAATAAAATTATAATTAAAATTTTTTGTCCAAATATAAGGCATAAAAATTTAACAAATAAAGAATACAATTCATAATTTAATTTAAAAGTGTTATTTTTCATTCATATTTAAATACAAAATTATTTACCAAAATTTCGATGTCAATTCCTTTTAAAAGTTTATTTTCAATTACAATTGAGACCAATCAATGAATTAAAAAAAATAGTTATCAAAGTAAAAAATAAATAAATTATATCTAAAATATTTTTTTAAAAAAATTGGGGCCTTGTGTGGTCACACGACTATGGAAAATGAAAGTTCCTAGCCATATAAATACCTTTTTATGGTTGGTAAAACATGGCAAAATCTTGACGAACGTGGAACGATGAAGAAGGGGTCTCACCCATGATGACTATTGTAAGTTTTGTGAAAATATGAAGAAAGACTTAGACCACATTCTGGTTTCTTGTCCAAATGCATACCAAATTTGGAGTAACTTGTTTCCAGAGGCATTGGACAGTAGAACGGCAGAACCTCCAGAAACTTCTCTGAGTGGTTCTCCTGGAATATAAGGAAGGATGCAATTTATAGAAATAATGACAACTGGAGTGAGAGATTTGCGGTGGTCCTATGGTCAATATGGAAATGGAGAAAGGAGGTGGTATATTCTCTCAAAAAGAAACCCCCGGATGGTTAAAATATGCAACAATAAATGTGTACAGAGTACCAAAATGCTTCTAATGAATCACTAAAACTCTTGGTTAATTTTAATTTGTTGTTGCCCAGATTCAAACCAAAAACCTTTTACAAGAATTTTAAGGATTAATCCAACAAATCAAATCAACTCTTGTAAACCATTTTCGAAATAAATAAACAAATAATAAATAAATAAATAAATAAATAATTAATATATATATATATATACACACACACACACACACATACACACACACACACATATACATATACATTCGAATATATATATTTTGTCATAAATAATAATTTCCAAAAATTCTTTTGGGCAACATAAAACATAAATATTTCGAAAATAATAATAATATTTTCTCAAAAATACTTACAAAATTTTGGGGTTTTACACTCTACCCCGTTAAGAAAAATACTTCGTTCTCGAAATATAAAGCACATCTTCCATCAAAATAAATGTTCACAGTGCCAAAAGCATATCTCAACCAAGAATCAAGCCATAGAAAAACACTTAAGAGGTGTATTCAATCAAGACATTTAAAAACTTTCAAAGACTTTTAAAGTGATGGATTTTAATTGACTTTTGTAGAGTTTTTGTAAACTTTCCTAGAATCTTTTAAACTTTTATAAACTTTGTAAGAGTTTATAAATCTCCATGGGACAAATATTAATAGACTTTTAAAAACTTTTTCATATTAAAAAGTCTACAAAAGTCATTAAAACTCTATATTGAATACACTCTCACAAACATTCCATAACTTCTATTAATATATCATCTATAAATTAGTGCATTGTAAAAATATAAAAAAAAAAATATTGTTGTCTCAAAAATAGAGTATATTATTTCTTGAACTAATGAAATAACTAATATTGAGTAATATAATTATCAAAATGTTTATAATGAAAAAGTACGAATTAAATAAGAATCACTTACTTAATACAAATATATATATATATATATATATATATATATATATATATATATATATATATATATATATATATATATATATATATATATATATAATTAATAAACATTAAATAATATAAAATTATAAACATTAATTTAATAAAATTTAAAAATTATAAATTAGAAACAATTATTTTGTTGCGATGGCAGCAATTATTTTTTTTGCTGCGATCGCAACAATTATTTTTAGGGGTGAGCATCGGTCGGTTTCGGTCTGTTATCGGTTAAAAACCGAAATAACCGAAAAATTTTATAGAACCCCATAACCGACCGACAATATAAGAAAACCGACATAACCGAAACCGACGGTTATCGGTCGGTCAAAAATAACCGAGCACTAATATATGATTTGCAGTGACTTTAAATTTGTTAGATTAAGCAAACAGCAATAAGATATAATATGAACGAGGTTCTCGAATTTACAAAACAACAAATTTTAAACATAAAAATACACGAGTTCAGTAAGCAAATCAAAAATTGAAAATAGAAAATTTAAAACTAAAAACAATAAATATATGTCGAAATTCTGAAATTTTACATTTAAATTTTAAAAATTGATACACATTAAAATTCTAACCTTAAATTTTACAAAACAACAATTTATATTAGGCGAAGTGAGGAGCCATGAGCGCGAATATGCTTTCGGCACTTCTGCTGAGTTCTGCACTTCTGCGTGAGGCGCGGTGAGGGATCGAGAGGTTAGCGGTTAAAAGAAGAAGTAAAATTAGAAGTTAGGGACTAGGTTTTTAGGGTGAGGAAGTGCCGAAGTGGGCCTTTTGTTTTTAATTTTGTTTTGTGAAAAGGAATAATGCATTAATGTGGACTCATTAGGCATTAGCTTATATTTTTATCCAAATAGGCCAGCCGTCAGGACTCAGGATTCCATAACTCTTTTAACATATGACTTTTTTTTGTTCAAATGGATATTGTAGTAAACTAGTAACTGAACATTGTTATTTTAAAAATATTGTCTTTAAAAATATGTATATTTTTTCTTGTATCAAATCCCTTGGTAGCAGTAATATGTATATTTTTTCTTGTATCAAATCCCTTGGTAGCAGTAAGAACTTTCAAACAATATGTATCAAATCCCTTGGTAGCAGTAAGAACTTTCAAACAATAGTATTAAGTTAAAATATATTACAAAATTACTAATTTTATTTTTTACACTTATTTAAGCATCGGTTTTTCGGTCGGTCATCGATTTTTTCAAAGAAAACCGATAACCGACCGAAAAATCGAAATAACCGAAAATTTTTGAACTAAAAAACCGATAACCGACCGATAACCGAATTTTTCGGGCGGTTCGGTTATCGGTCAACGGTTTTTCGGTCGGTTTGGTTTTTTTGCTCACCCCTAATTATTTTGTTGCGATGACAGCAAAAAATTTGCTTGAACATGAAAAATAAAATTAAGTAAAATAATGAGTATTTATGAAAGATTTGAAACGTACCGTAAAATTGATGAAAAATTTGCCTAGTTTAGATAGAGAAAAAAAAAGTCTGTAGAGAAAGTTGAAAAGTTTGGGGTTGGAGGGTTGGATTTCATCTATTTATATTAATGAAGAAAAACTCTATAGAAATTCTATTCTGACGGAGTCTGTGAAAGTTAGTAACTTTTTGAATACCAGTAGACTTTTAAAAACTCTATAAAAGTTTGAATCGAATACCTGTATACTTTTAAAGAGTTTTGAAATGTCTGAATTGAATAATTTTAAAGAGTTTTGAAAAGTATAAATAAAATACCACCAAACTTTTAAAGTTGATAAAAGTATTTAAAATTCCATGAAAGTCGTGATTGATTACACCCCCTTAGTCATCAAAATTCAACGTATTTGTGCAAATCACAAATAATCAAAATAAATATGCAATGATGTGCAAAATTACACTTCTCACAGTATATTTAAATTTTAAATCCTAGTCAGTTTTACTTATAACCAAATTCTAAGTTAGGCTTTATTACCACTTGGTAATGCCTATCCAATGCAGCGCACTGCTCTGATACCAACTTTAACACTCCAATTCTCTGATATTTATTTACTCGGTTTGGATCTCGGGCAAGCTGCACTCCCAATAGAAATCACATACCATACTCTGAGTTTCATATAAAAAAAAGTTTAAATCTTGAAATTTCCCGCTTTATTACCACTTGGTAAAGCCTATCCCAATGGAGCGTACCGCTCTGATACCAACTTTAACAATCCACTTCTCTGATATTTATTTACTCTGTTTGGATCTCGGGTTTGCAAGTTGTGCTCTAAATAAAAATCACATACCATAATCTGAGTTTCATATAAAAAAGTTTAAATCTTGAAATTTCCCGCTTTATTACCACTTGGTAACGCCTAACGGAGCGTACCGCTCTGATACCAACTTTAACATTGCACTTCTCTGATATTTATTTACTCGGTTCGAATCCCGAGTTTGCAAGTCGTGCTATAAATACAAATCACATACCATACTCTGAGTTTAATATAAAAAAGTTTAAATCTTGAAATTTCTTGTAAGAACCAAAGAGAGCTATAAAAATATCTTTTAAATAGTTATATATAGTTAAAAGTGAAGTACGCCATCCCCTTAATGAAGTCTATATAGAGTTCTATACATCTAACTTTAGTAGATAGTTTCCAAATTAATCAATCAGCCCCTTACTGAAGACTATTTTTCGCTCAAGGAAACTAGACAGCATGACACCTCCAGGAGACCAGGATGGAAAGAAGCCACCAGGGTATGTTATTGATTCAGGCCTTCCAACTTTTTAATATGTTCAAGTGTCGCAGTATGTATTTTAAATATCCAATTTTCAAGGAAGACCCAGAATCTTTGGATGATAAAAGAAAAGACCCAGATTATATACAACGAAGCAGCGAAGAAGAGCAATCTCCACATTATCATGGTGGTGATAATGTTAATCTTGACAATGGTGATAATCTTAATGTCCTGGAAAATGCAGAATCAAGGTAACAATGGAATATATCCTTAAACACATCGATTCGGGTCCTTCCAATTTTTTTAAAAATATTTCAAGTGTCACAGTATGTATACCAATATATTATTTACTGTTTTAGGGAAAATTGGGTTCCGGATACCCTCCCCCAATGGTGTTAATCTTGATGATGGTGATGCTTTCAAGTTCCTGGAAAATTTAGAATCAGGGTAACAATTAAATATAAATATATTATCAAATTTTTAAAATAAACACATTCAGACATTTAAATATCCAATTTTCAGGGAAGACTCAGAATCTTTGGATGATAAAAAAAATCAAATTATATACCACAAAGCAGCGAAGAAGAGGTATGAGACTGGATTACAGATTTTTACATTGTCCCTGAGGACAATGAGCTGAATGCAGCAAAGAATCCTAAGGAAAAATTCACTAGGTAACAATTGCATATCCTTATATTATCAGATTTTTGAAATAAAAACATTCAAATTGAATTATTTTTCATTTTTCAGAGAAGACTCTAATACCAAAGAATATCTAGATTATAAGCCCAAAAGCAGTAGCTGATAGGAACCCATCCACATGGAGGAAACAAGCAAGTCCAATAAAAATTCCATTTGACAGGGGAAAGTGTGATTCAAGGACGAATCATTTTCAAGAAAGGGAGGATGATGCAAACTAGCCCATACATGATCCATTCGAAGTCCAAGCATGCCAAATAAAGAGTCCAAGTGATGATGGTGGATACTTAGAACATTTTTCATGCATAAGAGCTGATTTTGAAGAGCCCATAAATACCATCTAAGATGTCCAAATTCGTGGCTTTGCTTGGGAGGGTACAAAAGAGGTTGAAATAATTCACCAAAATCAGATTTTGAGGCACATGGACATGCTTTGGCATATTAGGAAGACTATTGGTCTTTCCTAGACAAGTTATGACATTTAATCTCCTTGATAGTGATGTATTTTTACTATTGATGTCTTTTGATCTCCTTGATGTACTTTTACTATTGATGACATTTGGAGTCCCCTAGCATGTGTATAAATAGGGTGTGTATTTCCTTTGATGAGCAAGCATTTTTCAGAATTAATCAAAACTTCCTAAGTCTTCTTTACATTTGTGTAAGAATTCTTTCTTCTATTCGTGGTCCTATCGAATAGTGTTCTTGATTCGTGGCCCTATCGAATCAAACCCGCATTCTACCAACCTTAGATTTTAGGAATTGTGGTTCTATCAATTCATAGAATCAAGGGAACTACTAGAGAACCCACTCTAGTTGTTTGAAGATTGCGTTCTTGAAGAACTTGAGGCGTGCTAAGGGTTGTTTCTTGGTCCTTCGTGGAATCGGGGCTCAAGGGTGATCTTGTGTGCACCAAAGGTAACTCCTTATCTATTGAATTTGAGAATATCTTGGGCAATAATTCCTTGTTACGGATCCTCCTTACGAAGATTCGTATCAATTTGGTATCAGAGCTTAAGTTTCGTTCTCAATTCTTTGCTATCTTATTTTTTGCATATCCATAACAAAAACCTCAAAAAAATCTCTATTGTGTCTTTGATTGTTTTCTTGTATTCCTTGTCCATTTTCTTATTGTTATAAAAAAAAAACACACAAAAAAAGTGAAAAAAAAAAATTTCAAGTCTTTGGCAGTGACTATCCAGAAAGTTTCTTCCCGGCGCAGTCAAGTTCAAAAATTCGTGAAAAATACTTCCAAACCTTATTTTCCATTGAATTTTTTTCTGGAAGTCCTACTCTTGTTGAAATTGATATCTGGAGATTTTGGTCCAAAAATTCCTTACCAATATTTCACAGAAAATTCTTAAAGTTTGTTAAATTTTCTGCTTAGTACTGTCCAGAATTTCTGCCTAGCGCAGTCAGGAAAGAAAATTCAAAAAAAATACTTCAAATATTCTTTTTAACTTGAATTTTTTTTCTTGAGGACGTCAACTTATAATACTTGAAATCCATAAAAAAGTTTGGGTAGAAAAGTTGCTCCAATAAACACAGAAAATTCCGTGAACTTCTTGGCAGAATCTGGTAGTTTTTGTTCCTGACTAAAGCAGTGTTCTTGAATTGAAATTCCTTGTTCCTTTATTCTTCTTTGTTGTTATTGCTCTATTTCTTGTTGTTGTTCTCAAACATTACCTTATTATTTGGATTACCCTTGTTCTTCAATTCCCGAAGACTACGAGGCTCCGGAGGTAAGTCTTTTGTATTTTGAGGGCGAATCCACAACAACATGAGCAACGACTCTACATTTAGAGAAACTTGTGAGGCTATTTTCCATCAAGAGAGATACATGAGAGGAGTGGTGAGTTGTGGGCTGTGTGTAGTGTACCTCACAACCTAAAACAAACTCAAAACCATGAGTAGAGTGAAGCAAGGGAGAGATCCTGTTTATACTAACTTGATTTCTTAATTGCTAGTGTTTCTTATTGTTGTTACTGATGGCTAAAGGAGGTGAGCAGCCAAACTTAGGACAACAAATGACCAAAATGATAAGGATGTTGGAGGACTTGCAACAGCAAATGCGTTACATGTCACGTCCACAAAATCAACCTATGGAGGTACAAGCGGGCAATTTCAAGCTTGAATTGCCTAAATTCAATGGTGAAGGAGATCCCGGAGATTATATAGAATGGGAGGATGATGTACAAAGTGTTTTTGATTGTAACAAATATAGTGAAATAACAAAAGTTAGATTAGTTATTTCATCTTTTAAGGGTTTTGCAGTTACTTGGTGGAAACGACAGGAGCAAGAAAGGGAGTTTACTCATGATGCACCAGTTGCTACTTGGGATAGGCTAAGGACAATGCTTAGGCGCACGTTCCGACCAGCCACATACTACTTTGAGCTTGAGAAGCAGTTACGTGGGATCCGACAAGTAAACATGCATCGTTACCACACCATGGATGATGCCTTGTATGCTGCCTGGAAAGTTGAGAAGACAAATACGGAGATGAAGGCTTATACATCTCAAGCTAGAAGGTGGACAACACAAAACCCAAATACCCCATTGATGCGTGAGGATGTTCAAACGACCCGTGAACCCCATGAGGAAGAGGTAGATGAACAAATTGAGTTGATTGAGCAAAATGATGAAGATGTGCTCTTGCCCCTTGATGCGACCCATGCTAATGATGATGAACATGATTTCGCTGTCAAAAACTATGAACAAGCTGACGAGAAGGTAGATGAACAAATTGATGTGATTGAGCAAGATGATGAAGATGTGCTCTTGCCCCTTGATCTAGCGTGTGTTGAAGATGATGAACATGGTGCCAATAAGTCAATTCTTGAGCAAGAAGAAAGCCAAACAAGAACTTGTAGCATCATTATTGATTTGGGGAGTTGCACGAATGTGGTTAGTGCCGCCATGGTGACTAAACAAGCACTTGTGCTTGTTTTTACGATGAAAATGCATAAACTTGCTAATTTTCCTTTCACTAAAGATTTGGATTCGAGGACGAATCCTTTTCAAGAAAGGGAGAATGATAGGAACCCATCCACATGGAGGAAACAAGCAAGTCCAATAAAAATTCCATTTGACAGGGGAAAGTGTGATTCAAGGACGAATCATTTTCAAGAAAGGGAGGATGATGCAAACTAGCCCATACATGATCCATTCGAAGTCCAAGCATGCCAAATAAAGAGTCCAAGTGATGATGGTGGATACTTAGAACATTTTTCATGCATAAGAGCTGATTTTGAAGAGCCCATAAATACCATCTAAGATGTCCAAATTCGTGGCTTTGCTTGGGAGGGTACAAAAGAGGTTGAAATAATTCACCAAAATCAGATTTTGAGGCACATGGACATGCTTTGGCATATTAGGAAGACTATTGGTCTTTCCTAGACAAGTTATGACATTTAATCTCCTTGATAGTGATGTATTTTTACTATTGATGTCTTTTGATCTCCTTGATGTACTTTTACTATTGATGACATTTGGAGTCCCCTAGCATGTGTATAAATAGGGTGTGTATTTCCTTTGATGAGCAAGCATTTTTCAGAATTAATCAAAACTTCCTAAGTCTTCTTTACATTTGTGTAAGAATTCTTTCTTCTATTCGTGGTCCTATCGAATAGTGTTCTTGATTCGTGGCCCTATCGAATCAAACCCGCATTCTACCAACCTTAGATTTTAGGAATTGTGGTTCTATCAATTCATAGAATCAAGGGAACTACTAGAGAACCCACTCTAGTTGTTTGAAGATTGCGTTCTTGAGGAACTTGAGGCGTGCTAAGGGTTGTTTCTTGGTCCTTCGTGGAATCGGGGCTCAAGGGTGATCTTGTGTGCACCAAAGGTAACTCCTTATCTATTGAATTTGAGAACATCTTGGGCAATAATTCCTTGTTACGGATCCTCCTTACGAAGATTCGTATCAGTAGCGAAGAAGAGCTTTCTGACTGGACTTCATATTCATTCTAACGGCAGACTACAGATGATTTTGGACCTTCCAAAAAAAGGGCCAAGAGATTATAATTGACACTATTATCTCTGTATAGGCACGAATACAAAAATTGGTAATTCACATAGACAACCTATATTCTAATCAGCAGAAAGGAATAAGTACAAGTGTCCAAGACCTGATTCAAAGTGGCATCACGTTCTGCATACTGGTTACTATATGTCTATACTATCAAGTTGTTCACCATTAACAAAACATGGATAGGGCAATGTTCAGGCATTTATGGAGTAACTTGTAGCAAAAAAGTACAGATAAATTGCATTTCATGTTAGTATTTCCTATTGCTTAATGCATTAAAGTAGTGGTAAATCTCTATTTGTTGGGTCCCTCCATGTAGAAGGGACAAAACACAAACAATAATAAAACAATAAAATAAAAAAAAACGGTTGGGGAAGGCAAGGCAGTAGGTGTATGTGGACTGCATTAATTGCCACTTTTCATCTTCTTTCTCTTGGCTCAATACTCCACTTAAAATTCTATTTATTCCCATTCTACATCCCATCTTTTGGCAGATTGAGAGACACACAAGTGAGGTAGTAAGTAGAGCAAGAAAATCCATTTTTCTTTCTCTCCCAGTTCGGTAGTTTGCAGCAGAAGGAAGAAACCATTTCTTTTCTTCATTTTGGTGCCATTTTTTCGTGGATTTGCTGAAGCTCTTGAGTACTATTTTCATCAATTCTTTGAGGTCAGCTTGTATTTGTTCCAGATATCTTTTGGATATTCTCGAACTACTTGTATTCATTTTTATCATATTCGTGGTAGTTGGATATTTTGAGTACGAGATGTCATTATGTTTAGCCTGTGAATGTGGAAGAATGTTTTGGCCTAGGAGTTGATATATTGGATGATTTATGGATGTATGGCTCGTGTGGTAGCCTAAAACTTTGTACCCGAGATTTGTGATAGTGGAAATTGTTGTTGTTGGTGGCTCGTGGTTTTTTCCCCGTCATTTTGGGTTTTCCACATAAATCTTGTGTTCCTTGTGTTCATATTTATTTTTGGGCTATTGGGCATTATCTCGTATTTGTGTACCGTGTGGTTCTGTGATTTTGATTGTCACAGGAAGTGGGATTTTTCCTACAAAGTGGTATCAGAGCCAGGTTTTTAATTTGGTATATTTGACATGGAAACAAATATTAGTAATATGGTACGATTGAATGGTAGAAATTATCACATTTGGAAAGCGAAAATGAAGGATCTCCTGTTTGGTGAAAAAATTACATCTACCTGTGTTTGCAAGTGCAAAGCCAAAAAATATGTCCGATGAGGAGTGGGACTTTGAGCACAAACAAGTTTGTGGTTATATTCGACAGTGGGTTGAAGATAATGTTTTAAACCACATTATTAATGTGACACATGCCAGGAGCCTATGGGATAAACTTGAGACTTTGCATGCTTCCAAGACAGGCAATAACAAATTGTTTTTGCTGAAATAGATGATGAATATAAGATACAGGGAAGTTACATTGATCAATGATCATGTTAATGATTTTCAGGGTGTTCTTGATTAGTTGTTTGGCATGGGCATCAAATTTGAAGATGAGGTACTTGGACTTTGGTTGCTTAATACTCTACCAGATTCTTGGGAAACATTTCGGGTTTCATTGACCAATTCAGCTCCCAACGGTGTTGTGACCATGGAATATGTAAAGAGTGGTATCTTGAATGAAGAAGCAAGGAGGAGATCTCAAGACACTTCTACTTCGCAGTCAGATATTTTGGTTACAGATGATAGGGGGAGAAACAAGCAAAAGGGTCAGAGGGGTAGAGATAAAAGCAGAAGTAAATCAAGGTCAAGGTACAAGGATCTTGAATGTCACTATTGTGGTAAGAAAGGGCACATCAAGAAATATTGCTTCAAATGGAAAAGAGAAAAGAAGCAAGACAATAAAAATGGTGACACCGGGAACCAAGTTGCACCCAGAACAGATTTACTTGTTACTTGTTATGAGAACGCCATCAACGTTGCATGCCATGAGACAACTTGGATTGTGGATTCAGGTGCAGCCTACCATGTTACACCAAGGAAGAAATTATTCACTTCATATATTCCAGATGACTTTGGAGAGCTCAGAATGGGTGATGATGGTCAGGTGAAGGTTACGGGTACCGGTACAGTTTGCCTTAAGACAAGTAATGGCACAAAGTTGGTACTTAAAAATGTCAAGCATGCACCAGATATCAAATTGAATCTTATTTCTATAGGAAAACTTGATAATGATGGTTTCTGTTGTTTCTTTTGGTGATGGACATTGGAAAATCACTAAAGGTTCACTGGTTGTTACACGAGGTAGCAAGTCCTCTAACTTGTACTCTTTGCAAAGTTCTGTTTCTGATGATTCAGTGAATGTGATAGCAGAAGAATGTGCATCAGAACTGTGGCATAAACGACTTGATCACATGAGTGTAAAGGGGATTGATTATCTTGCCAAGAAGAATAAGCTTTCTAGGGTTAAAGAAGCTAGATTGGACAAGTGTGTTCACTGCTTAGCTGGAAAACAGAGAAGGGTTTCTTTCATGAGCCATCCTCCTACAAGAAGGTTAGAGCCTCTTGATTTGATACATTCTGATGTGTGTGGACCAATGAAGGTTAGGTCACTTGGAGGTGCATATTACTTTGTAACCTTCATTGATGACTATTCTAGTAAACTCTGGGTCTACACTTTGAAGCACAAAAGTGATGTGTTTGGTGTGTTTAAAGAGGTTCATGTCCTTGTTGAGAGACAGACAGGGAAGAAATTAAAGTGCATCCTTACTGATAATGGTGGTGAATATTGTGGACCGTTTGATGAGTATTGTAGAAGGTATGGCATTAGACATCAGAAAACTCCTCCTAAGACTCCTCAATTAAATGGCTTAGCAAAAACTCCATAAAGGATGAACCAGACTATTATGGAGCGAGTCAGATGTATGCTTGATGATGCAAAATTACCTAGTTCTTTTTGGGCTGAGGCAGTTTCCACAGCTGTTCATGTTATCAACTTATCTCCTATTATTGCTTTAAAAAATGAAGTTCCTGATAAAGTTTGGTGTGGAAAGGATGTTTCTTATGATCACCTCAGAGTCTTCGGTTGCAAGGCATTTGTGCATGTTCCAAGGGATGAGAGATCTAAGTTGGATTCGAAGACTAGACAGTGCATTTTCATTGGTTATGGGTTTGATGAATTTGGCTACAGGCTGTACGATCCAATTGAGAAGAAGCTTGTGAGAAGCCGTGATGTAGTGTTCTTTGAAAATCAAACCAATGAGGATATTGACAAAGTGAAGAAGCCAGAATCTCGTGACAGTGGAAGTTTGGTTGACATTGAGCCAGTTTCCCGCAGAGATACAAATGATGTTTATGAGGTTCAGGAAAATGGTCAGAATGATGATCCTGTACTGGACTATCAAGGTGATACAGTTGATGCAGATGGTCATGTTGATGATGTTGTGCACCAGGAACAAGAAGTTCCTTCGCAGGTTCCAGTCGATCTTTCGAGAAGGTCTGATAGGGAACGGAGACCATCCACTCATTATTCTTTCAGTCAGTATGTGCTTTTTACTGACGGGGGAGAACTTGAGTCTTATGAAGAAGCTATGGAGAGTGAGCAAAAGAGACAATGGCTTGATGCTATGCAGGATGAGATGAACTCCCTATATGCAAATGATACCTTTGAGTTGGTGAGGGCACTAAAGAACAGGAAAGCTTTGAAAAACAGGTAGGTCTATAGAGTGAAACATGAAGAGGGCACTTCAGTTCCACGGTTCAAAGCAAGATTAGTGGTGAAGGGTTTCAGCCAGAAGAAAGGTATTGATTTTGATGAGATTTTCTCTCCTGTTGTGAAATTTTCATCCACCAGAGTTGTGTTAGGCCTAACAGCCTATTTGGATATAGAAATTGAGTAGATGGATGTAAAGACAATTTTTCTCCGTGGTGATTTAGATGAGGAGATATATATGGAGCAGCCTGAGGGTTTCAAAGTCAAAGTGAAAGAGCATTATGTTTGCAGATTGAAGAAGAGTTTGTATGGTTTGAAGCAAGCTCCGAGGCAGTGGTACAAAAAGTTTACTTCTGTTATGAATAAGCACTAGTATGTTACCCATGCGATGCACGAACTAAAGATTTAAAATATTATAATTATGTTATGTTATTAAAAAATTATTAATGTTATTAAATTTCATATATAAAAGGAAATAAGAGATTTATTTATTTATAAAGTTTTATTATTTAATAATCATGTTGATTTGCTACAATAAAATTATGAACATGATTATTTGTAATAATTAAAATAATAATTGATATATAAGGTGGTAATTACTACAAAAATAAACTATATTATAATATAAGTTTAATACAAAGTATTTAAAATTACAAATTTTTACTTATCTATATAGTATAGATTATTACTATTACTATTACTATTATTATTATTATTAGAGTCATTTCCATTTTTGATCCTACTGTTATTTGGGCATTGCCAATTTTAGTCCACTTAATTAATTTTTGCCACATTGCGGCCAGTCTTATTTAGTCATTGTCACTTTTAGTCCACCGTTAAAATTTTCGTCAAATTTGAGTACGAGATGTTATTATGTTTAGCCTGTGAATGTGGAAGAATGTTTTGGCCTAGGAGTTGATATATTGGATGATTTGTGGATGTATGGCTCGTGTGGTAGCCTAAAACTTTGTACCCGAGATTTGTGATAGTGAAAATTGTTGTTGTTGGTGGCCTGTGGTTTTTCCCCGTCATTTTGGGATTTTCCAGGTAAATCTTGTGTTCCTTGTGTTCATATTTATTTTTGGGCTATTGGGTATTATCTCGTATTTGTGTACCGTGTGGTTATGTGATTTTGATTGTCACAGGAAGTGGGATTTTTCCCTACACTATTGTGATACTAATCGTTCCACAAAATTGAATACACACTATCAAAAAGATTTTAGTTCATATCTCAAGCCAATAAGTTTCTATTATATATGTTTTTATAACAAATCTATTAGCATATGATCTACTTCATACTATGCTGCATGTTAGAAACTATGCAAGCAAGTGGATAACCATTGTTAAATTGTATAAAGAATGGATTTTAATTTGAATACTTAAAGGAAGAATTAGCAGAAAGAAGACAAGAACACAGAGTGAAATGTATATAGGTTTTGCATAGTGCTGGACACATCGGGTAATGGAAGATCCATAATCCATTACATTATTCCCTAATCCATACAGATCACACATGCTATTAGCATAGACGCAATAGGATACATAGATGATCTGAAATTCATAACCATCTCAATATCAAGGACCTAAATTAAACACAGATCTAGAAATGTAATCGAAGACATATGTAGTTGATGATTACTCTGTTGCTGCTACTAGTAGTAGTAAATTTGTTGAAGGAACTCGCAAGACACTTACTTTTTGTTATTAGATGATGATAGAAAGTATATTAATGACATTCAAGAGGCGAGGCATTGATCATCACACATTCCATGAGAAAATTATTTGTTACATTACTTATATCCAATTCTTTGAACCGGCAAGAGAATGTTTGGAATTATGTGTGGCATTATCTTTCTAAAGATATACAATTCAACCAAAGGAGATTTCTTTCTAAAGATATACAATTCAACCAAAGGAGATTGCTTTCTCAACCAGGTATTCTAATACTTTGTTAACAAGCCTAATATACTTTATTAATGGATGGAATTTTATATTTAGTATTGACAATTAGTCAGTTGATGTTGCAGATCTCATTTTAACAAATGATGAGAAGATGAATCTAGCTCTAATTGAATTAGGAAAGTTGTTACAAGAATACAATAAATCTCTAGAAGATTTTCCTCCAATGCCAATTCCGAATTTACATTCATCACGGTTAAAGACCTTGTAGTTTAGTGGCACCCGATACCCCAGTTTACACTCCTACATGGATGATGGGAGTGGGTTCGAGCCTTAGTGGAGGTAACTGTTGACTCTTTGTGCTTCAGTAGGTTGAGAAAGTAGCCATATGAATCCATATGATCCTGAAGCTCTTTGCACAGGAAGCCCACTACAATCTTTGCACAGGAAAACAGAGGTATCTTTGCACAGGAAGCCCACTACCTTTAAAAACCAAATGACTGATGCCCTATGTATATGATACAATAGTTGGAGATGTTTCATCTAATGGTGGTGAACTACTTTTTGTATACGGGTACGGGGGCACAGGGAAGAAATTCCTATGGAGAGCTTTATTCCCCACATTGCGCTCAGAAGGTGATATTGTCATCAATGTTGCATTGAGTGGTATAGCGTCGTTACTTCTACCAGGCGGATGAACTGCACACTCAAGATTTGCAATACACATATCTATAAATGAGGACTCAACATGTAATATCACACCGGGTAGTGATCTTGCTGAGTTAATTTTAAAGACAGTTAATAATTTGGGATGAAGCTCCAATGATGCAAAAGCACTGTTTTGAAGCCTTAGATAGAAAATTGAGAGACTTATTAAGGTTTTTCGATCCTTCAAGTGTGACTCGGACATTTGGTGGCAAAATAGTGGTTTTAGGTGGAGATTTCAGAATAATGGCATTTTAGCAGACGTGCACACACCTGAGTTCCTTAACGGGTTGCGAGTATATGACATTCCTAATCATTCTTTGACATTAAAGGTGGGATCTGATGAACTATAAATGGGAGTGTAAAAAGAGGATGTAAATGTCGTTCCGCTGATGATTGGGGCTATGACACGTATTGTGTGAATTATTAAATCCTAGGCACTAAAGTATTGGAATTCACTAGAATCCAAGCAAATTATAATTAAATATGGGAAATAAAAAGAATGCAAATAAAATAAGGGATAAACTATATGATAAAAGAGTGGGGTCAGATTAAGGGTATTGCAATCTTGATGCTCCAACAATCTCAAAATTATGGAAAAACAATTAACCAAGGGATTTATTGGCAATGCACTCAAGAATTCAAGTTAGCTACTTTCGTAATCAATAACAAGAATTAGGCTAAGATTGCCCCACTTTCGTGATGCATCAATCATAACCTTAAACACAAAAGCATTATAAGCCCCCAAATTACCCCTATTCTCATAGTAGGAAAAATTGGGTTGAAATTGGTTAGGCTGAGTCTTTCACCCAACTTTCGTTGTGATGAAATCCTCTCCAAAACAAATCAATAAAAGCTGCGCATCAATTATCAATAAGAGGAAAATATAATCCAATTCAAACATAAAAACCCTAGATCAATAAATTATCCCTTTATGCAATAATTATAAACCTAGCATCAAGAATAGCAATAGAACCCTAATCCAAACCCAAAAGCTAACTACTCATGCATCATAAAAGTAAACAAAACAAAACTATAATAAATCATCATAAATATTGCAAGGAATATAAAGGAAAGAGAAAACTTTACTGATAATGAAGAACAATTCCAACTTTAATCCGTGATTCCAAGCTTGAGATTAAATAATCTAATATAAAACTAATCTAAACTATACTAGGGAAATATAAAGAGAAGGGAAAAATAAACTAAAACTAACTAGGGTTGGGAACTCTGTAAGGGGACTCCTTAAATTGTAGAAAATATGTAGAATATATAGGAGAAAGATGGGCCTTGGCCCATTAGGCAACTTTGAATTCTTTTCCAATTCTTATTTTGTTTCCTTTTGTGATTAGGTAATTTCCTTTGCTTCCAAAACTTGTCCAAAATGTTCCAAAACTCTTCCTTTGCTGCTCCTTGTGGATAATTCAACCCTTGGGACAATATAACACACAAACAAATCTCAATTTCATTAGGAAAAAGAAAATAAGCATCAAAACAACTAAAATAAGGGATGAATTATTGTACAAAATAATAGATATCAGGATCACCTGTTATGTTACTTAGGAATATAGATCACACACTTGGTTTGTGCAACGACACTAGGTTGATAGTAACCAGATTGTCACCACATGTCATAGAGGCCAAAATAATGAAAGGTAATCATGATGGTACTAGGGTTTTAATACCTAGATTGAGTATGACTCCTTTTGATCTTATATTGTCATTCAAGTTCAATAGAAGACAATTCCCGATAACGCTCTCATATGCAATGACTATAAATAAGAGCCAAGGACAAACGCTTTCTCATGTAGGTTTGTTACTTAAGAAACCAGTATGTGAATAAATTAGTATTTTTATATAATATCTTCTTTTAGAGTTTTTTTTTTTTTTTTTTTTTTTTTTTGCGCTCATTTTTTTTTTGGGATTATCTTGATTTGTTTTCATTATGTTTACAGTTTGCCAATTTTAATCTTGCTTTTGCATGTTTAGCTACTATAGTTCTTTACGATTCTTTGGCGCTTTGAATTATGAATTATCGATTAAAATTAAAGGTCGCACAAGATTTACGCAAGATGAATTGCGTGAACGTAAAAACATAGAAATAAAAAGGCATGCATGGAAAAAATTGTCCCAACAAAATCAAATAGGCCGGCGAACCATCAAACAACTATAGTAACGCCTCTATGGATGAACAATTGACGATTTTTTTAGGTGTGAATTGTCATCCATTTACACATTTTTGCTAACACGTATTTTAAAGAACATAAATCGATTTATTAGTAGTTGTTGACTGTTTTTTTTTTTAAATTTCAATTTTTCAAAAAATGCTGCAATCAATGAAATGTCGTGGGCTTATGACATTTGGAAATAAAACACACACGAATACAATTGTTTTATCAGCGCACATGCTGCAATACGATGCAAAAAAAAAAAAAAACATTTATGCTATCCGCGATTCCTAATTGTATTTATTGTGGAGCAAAGCACATTCAGTATGAAACTCCTGGATTTTTGTTGTTGGAAGGGTGAAGTTGTTCCTGTGGCGAACGAAATGCCACCGACTTTAAAGGCATTGTACACCATCCAGCCTTGACAAGAACTACAATAATTTTTGTGCGTGTTAAGACTTACAACAACACTTTTGCCTTTACTTGGCTTGGTATTCGTAACTATGAAAAAGATTTGTGTAGGCGAAATAAAGGCATTTATACTTTCAAAGTAAGGCCAAATTTATCATTTTATAAATGCCTTATTGCATGATGGTTGTCCACCACGCAATCTACAACTCTATTTTTACGGCACCGATCATGAAATAGAGAATAGAGTTAGCGAAGTTGGTCATTTAGATGCAAAAATTGTCTTAGATCTTATCGAGGTTATGTCTCACAATCCATATGCTAAATTCTTTCGGAGCCTTAAGGATCTTGTGCATTCTGCTGAGTTTAGCATTTCGCTGCACTCGTGCCAAGAATATGAACTAAATCTAGCTTCTCTTTTTCAAATTGAAAATGAGTTGTACAAACTCCTAGAACCATGAAGATGAACAAACTGTTGACACTGAGCCAGTTGGCTAAGTTGTTCTAGTTGTTTTTATCTAAACCTTTGAAGAAGGTTGCAGTCAAGAAAAAAAAAAAAGAATCGGATCAAGAGAACCTTTTGTGATTCATGTATACCTAGTGGTGAGGCCGCACTGACAGCACGTTATTTGTATGAGCCCAAATATACACCACTCAATGTTAGAAAATGCACAATACAAATATGTACCATTCGGTACGCATCACCAAAAAGCACACCACTTGGTATGCAAATATACACCACACAGTGTTCGAAAATGCACAATTAGGGGTAGGGGAGTTATGGTGCATTATTTTTTGGTGTGTTGTGTTTTTTTTAGTGTTTTTGTTCATTTTCATTGTTGTGTATTTTCGTAACACTAGTAGTGTTTTTTGTTAACACTAATACAGTGGTGTATACCACACCGACCACACGGGAAGATGCAACCACATTTGAGAATATATCTAAAAACATAATAAGTGTGAATGAAGGTTATACACTTCATTTATGTCCGTTTTTTCCATTAAGTTTTTTGTACATTATGCTATAAAAGTTGTACTTTACAATATATTAGACAAACATACCCCTACCGTTATAACTTCCGTTATCTTTTCCACTATGTTACCATGAACATGCATCCACTATATATTTTCTTATATTCTTCACTAATAATAATATATACACATTATATATTAGAGTTAAATGTTAGTTATTTCTTAAAATATAAATATAAAATTTATAAAAATATTTTACATTATTATTGTAATGTGGTATTTTTGGTATTTTCATGCTTTGGTCATCTCTTTGACCCTTTGCAGTGGTTTTCCTTACACATTTTCATCTATTGAAGAGGTCCGACGAAAGTTATGTGAGCCACATTACAAAGCCATAGCTTTTACCGGACCTCTTCATTGGATGAAAATCTGTAAAGAAAACCACTACAAAGGGTAAAGGAGATGATCAAAGCATGAAAAGATCAAAATACCCCTATTTTGGATGGTTATTTGACGAAAATTTTAACGGTGGACTAAAAGTGGCAAGGACTAAATAAGATTGGCCGCAATGTGGCAAAAATTAATGAAGTGGACTAAAATTGACAATGCCCCAATAACAGTAGGACCAAAAATGGAAATGACTCATAATTTAAATATCTAAAATGTAAATAAATTTAAAATTTTAATATAAAATATTAATATTGGACATTTATTTTTTGCGCAACACGCATGAGAAAAACTAGTATATATATATATATATATATATATATATCAAGGGGTCATTTGTGAATCTTCTCCTAGGTGAAATATGCGTATTAATCACATACAGTCATCCATTTAACGCTCATCACTTGATTTTAGCCATTGATTGCAATTTTAATCTACGGTTGAGTACGTTCAAATCCACGTGTTGAGGGGTATAAAAGTTTTTTTTTTTTTTAAACCAAAATAAATCTACGACATCTTCTCCACTACTCCTTGTTGTGTTTGCATCTTTAACACATCAGTTGATCACTCATAGGCGAGAATAAGCTTAAGAGCTTAGACATGAAAGAATTGACTATGCATGTACTAGTTTCAAGCAAATTTATGCACCTTAAGGAGCAAAATTATGCACTTGAAGTTCATTTGCGCAGTTTCAAGGTTTTGCAAATTTATGCAATGCACCTTAAGGTGCAAATTTATGCTCCCTTAGTATTAAAGTTATGCACCACCGACGTGGAAGTAGCAATTCCTAATTTTTAATAATGTTAGGCAATCAATGATTCATAGTTGTACTATGCACCTTACGCTTTAAATTCATGCACCTTAAAGAGGAAAGTTATGTTCCCTAAGGCTCAACATTATCCACCTACGGTGTGAAAGTCGTAATTCATAAGTTTTAATGTTAGGCAATCAAGGATTCAAAGTTGTGCACCTTACACTTTAAATTCATACACCTTAAAAAGAAAAGTTGTGCTCCTTTAGGTTTAAAGTTATGCACCTACTACGTGGAAGTTGTAATTCTTAATTTTAATGTTAGGCAATCAATGATTCATAGTTTTGTACCTTACACTTTAAATTCATGCACCTATGGCCTTAAAGACGAAAGTTGTGCTCCCTAAGGTTCAACATTATACACATACAACGTGGAAATTGTAATTCGTCGTAAGTTTTAATGTTAGGCAATCAAGAATTCAAAATTGTTCACCTTACGCTTTAAATTCATGCACCTTAAAGGAAAAAAAAAAATTGTGCTCCTTTAAGGTTTAAAGTTATGCACCTACGACATGGAAGTAGTACTTTGATCTTAATTTTTAATGTAAAGCAATCAATAATTCATAGCTGTGGACCTTATGCTTTAAATTCATGCACCTTAAGGTGATAATGTATGCTCCATAAGGTTCAACATTATGCACCCGAATGTTCAAATTTATGGACTTTAAGTTAAACAGTTTTGCACCTTACACTTAAAGGTGTGCACCTTAAAGGTATGAAGTCATGCATCTTATGTTGCAAATTTATGCACCTTAAGGTGTAAATTTATGCACCTGGAATTTAGATACAGAGAAAGAAGAACAGAGCTTTGATCTCATGCGAAGAGAAGAATGCGGTTAAAAAAAATGTTAATAGATAATAGGAAAAAGACAAAAAAGCCTCTTATTATCATTTAAGAAAAAAAAACACGCGCCCTTTTGTCCATTTGATCAAGATTAATCTATGGCTAAGCTCTAACCCCATTTTTCACCTAGGAGTTCCTTTGCACGTGAACCTATACACACACACAATCTTTTATATATATATATATATATATATATATATATATATATATGGTAGAGTTCAGGTGTGGCATGGTCATTAGATGTGGTCGTGTGGCCTATTTTCAGCCATTAGTTCATATCAACTCATCAAATCAACGCGCAATATATATATGTTACAAAACACACCATTCTACGTACTAAAACGCACCAGAGGACCGATAAAACACACAATTCCACACAATATACCAAATGCGTCTATTCACTTAAAATTCATCAATATACTTAGTAAAACACATCATTCTACGTATTAAAATATACCACAACGTGCCTCATGTCAGATTATAAGCATACACTATTTACACATATTAGAAAATATGTGCTAAAATATGCACCATTATACGTATTAAAATGCACCACACTTATTAGAAACACATGTGTTAAAATACACACCATTTAATGTATTAAAATGCACCAGACGATGTATTAAAACACATCATTCCACAACACAGTTACATATCATTCTACGTATGAAATGCACCAACGGATAGATTAGAACACACCATTCTACAACACAGTTAATGCACCAACATACGTAATAAAACGCACCACAGCATGTATTCAAACGCACCACACTATGTACTAAAATGCACCATTCCAATTCATGTAATATAAATACTAAAATTACCATAATAACCCCACTTAAACATACGCGAATTTAATGAAATTAGACGGTGCTGATTAGGCCGCATGACCGCACCGGAGCTCGCCGCCGCATTTGAACCAAAATCTATATATATATATATATATATATATATCTAAAAACATAATAAATGTGAATGAAGGTTATACCCCTCATTTATGTCCTTTTTTCCGTTAAATTTTTTTTGTACATTATGCTATAAAAGTTGTACTATATAATATTTTAGACAAATACCCCTATCGTTATAACTTTCGTTATCTTTTCCACTATTGTTACTATGCACATGCATCCACCATATATTTTCTTATCTTCTTCAATAATAATAATAATATATACACATTAAATATTAGAGTTATATATTAATTATTTTTAAAAATATAAATATCCAATTTATAAAAATATTTTACATTATTATTATTATTATTTACTATATTAAAATTTAAATAAATTTAAAATTTTAATATAAAATACTAATATTGGGCACTTATTTTTTGCGCATCGCGCATAAGAAAAACTAGTATATATATATGTGTGTGTGTGTGAAAAAGAAAAAAAAGGCTCTTATTAGCATTTAAGAAAAAAACGCGTCCCCCTTTTGTCCATTTAATCAAGATTAATCTATGGCTAAGCTCTCACCCTATTTTTCACTTGAGAGTTCCTTTGCACGTGAACCTATACACACACAAAATCTTTTGTGTGTGTGTGTGTATATATATGTATATATATATATATATATATCAGAAGGTGAGAGCATACTCTTATGTAAAAGGTGAAGACTAATCTATTCCATCACGTACTCTTGATAGAATAGCGGTTGAGATTGTTGGAAAATAAATGAAAAATGGGTGGTGTTCATTTTAAAAATATTGCAAACTTAAAAGTTTGCAATATTAAAATTAACCCCTCAATTTTTAACTAAAACTATTTACCATTGATGAACGTTAATGGATGACTGAGATCAATTATCACTTTTTACTACAAGACAAATTCTACTATCTTAATAAGAGCCAATAAAGTTAAGGCTCTAACAGGAAGAAAAAATTGTTGGTGGTAATTTTTACTTAAACGAATGGTTCATATTATTTTGATTTTAGTAATGTTGGGGAGGATTTGTTGACAAACACCACATTCAAATAACTCAATAAATTGAAGCGAGAAACTAACCCATAATAGTTTTTGGACTACATCGCAATTGCTCACTTTAAAGGTAAATCGTAAAATTTATGAATTTTTATTACCAAAAGTAGTATTTATTTATATTATCATTTTTAGACTAAGTATTTAGATTAACGTTTTTACAAAATTGCAAACATTTATTTTAGTGACAATTATAATCAACCTCTCATATATTACTTTGCATTCATATACTTTGAATTACCGATTTAAATAAATAAATTCAACATCCAATTACATATGCATCTCTTATATATAATTTGAAGTACTTATTTAAAAAATAAATATTGGGCATTATCATATTCACGCAATGCGCGTGAAAAACTAGTTTCTTTGATAAATAGTATACTTCTATCGTAATAGTAGGCGATAATTTTTTATATTCATATAAGAGACTTTTAACTCGACGTCAAGAATGATAAATATGTAATTGAATAAATTTGTTACATTCTCAATCATCCTAGAAAAAAATCTCACTTTTCTCAGGTAGAATATTCTTTCCTTGAGATCATGGAATTATATTTCAATTGAGCCGAGCTTTCTTTATAAATCAAATATTACACTAAACATGAGAACAATTTTTTCACGTTTTAAATTCTTAAATGCGGTCTAAAAGTCAGCAAAGAATATGCACTCATTTGCTTTTTTTCTTTTGGGGGTAGAAATTAGAATCCTCATTCTTGATAAGAAACACACACACAAAAAAAAAATGTGTACATTATAAATAAAATACTGTGTGTACATTATCATATTATATTTATCCGGGAAATAATGAAATTGTTGTTTAAGGATAGTGCAGAAAGTAATGTTCTATGTTGTCTGGTACAGTAAACAGCAATCTGATCGAATTCTGGTAGATTGCAAGATAAACAGACAATATGGTTTCACTTTCATGCATTCAACATTCGAGGGTAAAAAGACAACATTTTCAAAGAAATGAAAACAACAAAAGTGAGATGAGATAGATAAACCTAAACATCATTGATTGTTCAGACTGCACTACTGCTTATCCTAACACAAAGAAACAGCTAGAGACAGCTCTTCTGATTGGAACAGCCAATAAGCCAGTGGAGCCATTTGCATCATCATCATAACTCCCCATCCGAAAGACTAATCGCGAAATGATAAAACGATAAAACTTATCTGAACCCACATAGCTCTTCTATACAATAAAATTGGCATTAAAGATGGAGAAGTTAGCCTTATCTGTCAAACATAATAGACAGATTTCAAGCTCTTTCCCAAATTCTGTCACTGTAGCATCCTGCATGCCACTCTTTGTCTCATCTCATCTGTGGTTTAGATGTCGAGTCCGCTATGTTATCTAGCAAAAATTGTGAGTTAATTAAAGAATTTGAGCAGTTGGTATGAATCTCAAGTGACAAAGATGTGTACACAAATCCCAGAATAATTCAACAGATTAGGTGCCTGCATAATTAAGTTTACTCAACTGCTACTAATACAACAGTGCAAAAATGTTTTCTGCTATTTTCTACCTAGGGATAAATTGCAGCATTATCATGTTCTCTCATTACAATCCTTGAATAGCAAAATCTGTCTTCGTTCTTACTTATATAATATAGAAGGTTAGTTGATTTGCACCCAAGTCAATTAATTCCATTAGAAATATTGGAAGAGCACTTCGTATTTAGGTATAACAATAGCTCGACTTGTAATTACAGAGTAATTCATACTCAATATATCGTCTCTAATTATTCATGGTATGTAAATGAAATGAATTGAACCTCTTCTAGATTTTGGTTTTTCTTAATTAAGGTTTGCAGTTTAAACGTTGTGAAACGAATTAGTTGAGCTTTCCATTAAAAGTTCAACAATTTCTCAATAAATTAATTCATACTCATTATCAGGAATTCAATTTTCCTAAAGGTTTCCGGTTTAAACCTTATGAATAGGGCTAGAAGTGTTTCCTATTTAAGTTAAACAATAGCTTAACTTTGGATATATATATATATATATATACATATCAATTTCTATTCAAATGTGGCCGTGCCTTTCCGTGCGTCCGTGCAGTTTACACCACTCAATGTTAAGAAATGCACTTACGAAATGCACCACAATGAAAATGCATTTCTTAATATGAAATGCACCACTCAAGTTATTTGTGTGGTGCATTTCTTAATATTGAATGGTGCATTTCTTAATATTGAGTGGTGTAAACCACACGGCTGCACGGGAAGGCGCGGCCACACCTGAATATTGAGTGGTGCATTTCTTAACATTGAGTGGTGTAAACCACACGGCTGCACGGGAAGGCGCGGCCACACCTGAACATGACCATACACACATATATATATATATAGAGAGAGAGAGAGAGAGAGAGAGTTAGGATCATATGAGATCACTTGTTTAGGTAAGATCGTGAGATTAGATCTTGTGCATCCATTTAATAATTTAATGGTCTAGATTGATTTAAGATGCTAAGTTGAAGTGTGTGCGAACAGTATTAAAATGTGTGCGAATGGTGATTAAGTGTGTGCGGACGGTGATTAAATGTGTGCGAATGGTGATTGATGTACAAGATTTGATCTCAAAATTTTTTAATGGTCTAGATTGATTAAGATTCCAAGTTGAAGTGTGTGCGAACAGTGATTAAATGTGTGCGAACGAAGTGTGTGTGTGTGTGTGTCAATCAATCTAGACCATTAAAAAGTATTCCATGGATGCACAAGATGTGATCTCACGATCTTACCTAAGCAAGTGGTCTCACTAAAACCCTACCCTATATATATATATATATATATATATATATATATATATATATATATATATATATATATATGTAAGGGTTCAGATGCAGGTATAGCTTCCCGTGCGGTTGTGCGATTACGCACCTTAAGCATTAAAATGACGCACCTTAAATACACAAACCACGCACCTTAAATTAAGAACACAAACCACACACCTAAAGTTTTTAAATGGTGCACCTTCAGTACACAAACTACGCACCTTAAGCACACAAACAAAGCACCTTAACTACGCAGACCACACACCTTAAGCTAAGAACACAAACCACACACCTAAAGTTTTTAAATGGTGCATTCAGTACACAAACTTCACACCTTAAGCACACAAACAAAGCACTTTAAGAACACAAACCATACACCTAAAGTTTTAAAATGGCATACATTAACTTTCAACAATAAAGCACCTTAAGTATACAAATCACGCACCTTAAGAAGGAAAACAACGCACTATGGTCCCGTTTAGGTGAGGACATCTCTTGATGTGAGAACATGCAGACTTCTTCAATAATGCCCAATAACTATTCAAGCTCTGTGACCAATACATGAATGCACCGTGCGTTCTTATTGTACCTACCGTGCATTCATGTCTATGTGTGTGTGTGTGTGTGTGTGTGGACTAGTGATCAAATGAGTCCATCATGTTATATGCGTCCGTGTGGACAAATCTATGCCATTGAATGTTTGAGATCAATGGCTTAGATCTGGCCAACTGTGCGACGCGAACTGTGCAAGTGAAGTGCACAGTTGCACAGTTGCCGTGCACAATTGCACAGTTGGCCAGATCTAAGCCATTGTTCTCAAGTATTCAATGGCTCAGGTCTATCCACACTGACTCATATAACATGGTGGACTCACGGGAACACTAACATATATATGCAAATTAATACCCTAATCAAGTAATAAATTCATTTGCCTAATCGACAATCCAAATCAATCATAAATATGCAAATCTATTTAAATAAAATTCCGAACTTCCATCGAAATAAGTAAGAGAGCTACAAAATAGGACTTTCTATATTATTAAATCCTTTCATTTAAATCATAAAGAGAAAATTGCCATTTTGGTCTACTAACTATTGATGAGGTTTTGTTAATTGCTATCCATGCCTTTCAAAACTGTTAATTTTGTACCTTAACTATGCATTTTTTATTTGTTTTGGTCACACCGACCAATTTGCCAGCCAAATGTTACCGAAAAATATTAATATGCCAAATAATGAGGGTATTTTAGTCATTTTACGTTGCTTTTCTTTCTTCTCCGTTCTTGAACCTGCTGCCGCCGTCCATGAGAGAGTTCCCAAAAGGCCGGTTGTCGTTTTTGAACATAATCAAATACCGAATATAATTGTCGCAAAGCTACCGGAGAAGACGACAAGAAGCTGATCGTCCCATATACCGTCGCAACGCTGTTGACATTGTCGCGAAGCTCTGAGCAGAACCAAAGTTGTCATGAAGCTACCGGAGAAGACGACAAGAAGCTCCAACAGCCATCTTCAACCCGGAAGCTACTCTAGAGTTTTGATCCAAAACCCAAACATCAAATTAAATCAAGAAAACGGACTGCAAAATCTCTTAGAAATCGTACAAATGATCATGGTTTCCCAGCATTGTCCTATCCAAGAACAAGGATCCGAGATTCCTTGTTACCAAACAACGACGAGAAAAGCCGAGTAAACACAATTCCCATTTTCAAATTCCCGTTCCCTTATTCAAAGTTCCTCTCAGATCATATCTACAAGCAAAATCAGCAATGCCCTCTGATCCTCGTTGGCGATAAATACCGAATTTCGTCGGAAAAAGTGGAATCATCGGAGAAGAAAGAAAAGCAGCATAAAATGACTAAAATACCCTCATTATTTGGCCTATTAATATTTTTTGGTAACATTTGGTTGGCAAATTGGTCGGTGTGACCAAAATTGATAAAAAAAAATGCATAGTTAAGGTACGAAATTAACAGTTTTGAAAGTCATGGATAACAATTAACAAGACCTCAATAGTTAGTGGACCAAAATGACAATTTACTCAATAACAAATTATTGTTATTGTTGTTTACTCAATAGTCGTGGTCCTCCACCGCACCCCTCTTCCGTTATCAATAGTACCCGTCCACCAATACTCGTTCATCATAATCTCAATCTCATAACACAGTCCTAAAGGCAGCAAAAAACCATCATAGCATAAGAGGGTAAAGCTTGCACAACATTCTTTAATAAGACTTCCTACCTGCCTATGATAGAAACCTTGAATTCCAACTTCGAACCTTACTCAAAAGCTTTCCCTTTAAAAACCCAAGGATTTCCTTTTTTTTTTTCCTTCCAATCAAAGACAGGAGTCCCAAATGCTTCCCTGTAGTATCACTTTCCCGCACCCCTAGTAACGTGACAATATTCTCACGAATATGCGTTTGGACATTAGTGCTGAAACAAACCATGGACTTGTCAAAATTAATTTGTTGGCCTGACGCGTTTGAATAAACATCTAGAACCCACTTCATCCTCTCACTTTCAGTTTCATTTGTCTAGAAATAAAAGGAAGCAATCGTCTGCAAATAGTAAATGTGATATTGGTGGCGCCTCTCTAACAACATTTATCCCATGCAATGTACCACGAAGCATTGGACCAAGTTGACGTTGCTCGTGCAGAACATGGTACTTAATCGAGCTCACGGTTTCAAGCATTATATCAATCCACTTCAAATCAAACCCCATTTTTACCATGACACCTTTTAAAACTGCCACTTCAAAGTAACAACTCCCTCTTTTTCTTGAGTCATACGTTTCAAGCAATGGTGGGATTCATATGCCAACATGATGTTATTCGTGATCAATCGACCCGGAATAAACGCACTCTGAGCTTGCGAGATCAGACCATCCAACACCGTTTTTAACCAATTAGCACAAACTTTCGCCGCTATTTTGTAAAGCACATTACATAAGGCGATCAGACGGAGGTCCTACATTGTGTCTGAATTCGGTTTCTTCGGGATCAAGACTATAAGTGTATCATTAGCTTTCGATGGTAACTTAGCAGTTTCAATGAAGCTTCTGACAAACACTGTCACATCGTGCCCAATTATATCCCAAAAATGTTGATAAAATCTCGGCCATAAATCGTCAGGACCCGGAGATTTATCTGGGTGCATCTGAAACACCGCACGGCACACTTCTTCAACACTTACGGCTCAAAGGAAACTGCTATTATCCTAAGGTTGTATTCGGGGGGTGATCCAGTCCAAAACCTCAGTCATCTCACAATGTGAAGTAGTAAAAAGATTTCCAAAATAGTTAGTGATTACCTCGCCCATATCCTCTGGAGAGTCAACCACAGTACCATCATCACGAGCGCAGGTGCGTTATCTTGTTTATAACCCTTCTTGATTTTACTGCATTGTGAAAGTATTTAGTGTTTAAATCTCCACCCTTATACTAGTGTTCCTTTGCTCTTTGTTTCCAGTACGCATGCTGCTAATTAAGCAAGGTTAGATATTCCTTTTATGTCTCAGAATACTCACGAAGGCCCAAGGGATCACGTCTCATGCGAAGTTGATCCAATCGTAACTTGCAACATTCAATCTTTTTTTGATATTCTTTATTATAGCTCTTACACCATCTCCAGATATCTTGGCCACAGACCTCTACACGGTCGAGGACATCTAACCCCATCGTTCAGCTCCAAGATTGAGTAATAATCTCTCTGCACCTATCTTCTCTGAGCCACATATTGTCAAAACAAAATCGGCGGCGCCGCATATTATGTATAACTACAACCGGTGTGAGTACAAGGGGGAGATGATCACTGTACGGGCAAATTACCTTCGAACATGGTCCTCCACGAGTCAATCGTCAGTATTCAGTCAAGTTTCTCCTCAACCATGTCTGGAGACCCTCGGGACCTCTCCCATGTGAATTGGTTACCACTGAACGGGAAGTCTTGAAGACCACAATCCGATATTGTTTCTGAAAAACCATTCAAGAGCCAATTAGGGTGTAAGTTGTTACCTCTTTTTTTCCGATTGACACAACAGATCATTGTAGTCCCCCATGCATACCCAAGGCATTGTAGTCCCCCATGCATTTGCCATGATTCCCTTCTATGTGATCTCTCTGGGTACCCGTAATAGCCAGTAAATCTCCATCTCAGACTCCCAACATCCAGACTCACAATACTATCAATATGGTTGCTAGAGTAACCAGTAACCTCCACCTTAACAGATTCATGCTAAAGCACAACTAACATCCCTCGATGACTAAACGCATCAACTACAAACATGTTCTTGAACCCCAACTACACACGAATTGGTTTCATTCTTTGAGTTACCATAAAAGTTTCCATCAAAAATACCATTTTTGACCTCTTTGCGTGGATTAGATCAGCTAATACTCGAATTGCCGTTGGGTTGCCAAGCACCCGACAATTCCACTTAAGGATACTCATATCTCTTGGCGGGCTTGCTGCACATAGCCCGCCACATTCCCGTTTTTTGACATGGTTGATTCAAAATCCATATAAGAAACATTCATATTGTTTCCCTCCAGCGCAGTCTCCAGGCTCCTGAGCTCCTTTTCTAGTCAGCCACAACTAATAACTCAGATAAAGGAACCTCATTAGTGTTATGACCCACTAACGCTAGAACCACATGAATTTCTTTCCATTTACTAGTGTCAGTTGCATGCATGGGCATAACATTTCCACTGTGGACATCCTTGTTAGCATTCATAGCTTCCGCACTGGGAGACATCCAGGTACGACGTGCAATGTTGGATTCTAGTGCCACCCAACGTTGGCCAGCAGTGGGTACAACTCTTCGTGATCCTGCTCTCAGATATCGGCCAAAAGGTTTCTCAGTGGAAGGATCAGAACCTTGCAACGCCTTGATACAAACTCGGTTACCATGGCCGATTAGTCCGCACAGAAAACAAAAAGTTGGTAGCCTCTCAAATAGGAAATCCACAATAGATCATTCCCTGTTATCCCTCTTCAACTTCATCTGCTTCTTAAAAGGCTTAGCAACATCGATCAGCACTCGAACACGATAATACGTTCGCATGGAGCCATCAAAATTCTTGTCATCTGATTTTATCCAAGATCCCAAAAAGGATCCTATAGCCTTAATCACAATCTCAGATCTAAATCCAACAGGGAGATTATGGATTTGGATCCAGAACTCCGCTTCATTCAGAGGTACAATCTTCGAATCTTCACTTGGTAGAAGCCTACGCATCACCGTACCAACAAGTATTGCTCATACATCCAGGGCCCATCATTAAGAACTCGGTTAAGATCGCCTTCATGGTAGAAATGGATCAGATACCGCTTCGAGTTTAGTTGACGCATGGTTACCCCAAACGCTGGTTGCCATGCAGACGCCATCGTGTCCTGAAAGAAAGGAAACTTCACGTTCCTAGCAGTCACCAGACGACCCACAGTATAGAAACCTACGTCATCAACTCCCTCCTCTATAGTAACGTTTGGTAACTGGATGTTAATGGCTTCATCCTCAAAATCAGCAAGCGTAAGATTCGCACACATGGAAGCTATGTCGGAAGATTCCATTGTCGTCAGAAGCAAAGAACATTCGAACCCTAGGAAAAGCAAACCCTAGACAGACTCGCGAAATAGGCGAGAGAAAAAAATCCTACGAGGCACCTACCATATACGTTTAAATAGTGATTACAAGTATTTCTCGGGAAAAAGATGAATGTGGTGGATTTGGTTGGCTAAGATGGTCGGTTCAGTCAAAGGACAGTGGTTCGATTCGTGGGAACAAAGCAAATTTTTGCAAAATTTTGACTTTCACCAGTCGCAGTAGTATTGTTATTATTATTAAAGATAAGAAAATCTTATAATTTTGTTAACTATCCGGTGCTTTAAATAAGTGAGATAAACACATGATTAGAGGATAGCAGGAGGCGGTGTTGTTTTATGCTCTGGGCGACTGTGTGCATTCATGCACAAAATCATGTTCACTGTAGAATGCCACCGGGATCATGTGAAAATTTCTATATTGCACTATGCATACTTATATATTGTGTTGTGCACCCTCTAATATTACATTATGAACATTGACATTAATATACACATACACATCATGTACCACCACCTTTAGCAAGGAAACATGGATAAGAAACCTCAATTGATTCACATATCTGACTATAGGTGCTTTAAATAAGTGAGATAAACACATGATTAGAGGATAGCAGGAAGCGGTGTTGTTTTATGCTCTGGGCGACTGTGTGCATTCATGCACAAAATCATGTTCACTGTAGAATGCCACCGGGATAATGTGAAAATTTCTATATTGCACTATGCATACTTATATATTGTGTTGTGCCGGTTGACTTCATATGAGACAACACCTTCCCGTGAGACAGTGCGACAACATGAGTGCACATAGTCTACTTCATGAATGCACACACCCTAAACTGTGTGCACTCATGTAGGCTAAGTGCACACACTTTAGGCTGTGTGCATCCGCGTAGTAAACTGTGTGCACTCACGTTGTCGCATATCTGTCTCACGAGAATGTGTTGTCTCATATAATTGTAATTCTGTGTTGTGCACCCTCTAATATTACATTATGAACATTCACATTAATATACACATACGCATCATGCACCACCACCTTTAGCAAGGAAACATGGATAAGAAACCTCAATTGATTCACATATCTAACTACATAAACACACCATTAAATGCAACCACACCAAAAATAAATGGACACGCATATGTATTATAGTGCATACATGCCACACTTATACATTGCACCGTGCACACTCTAATATTGCAATGTGCATATGCTCACATTGAAATGCACGCATACATATCATGCACCACCACCTCCAGCCATAAGGAAAACAAAGATAAAAAAAAACCACAGTTGATTCATAAACCTAACTAGTTCACAAACACATCATTAGATGCAAATCACACCACACACAGATGTACATGCATATGTACTATAGTTCACACATGCCACACTTATACATTTCATTGTGTATGCTGTAAAATTATATTGTGCACACGTTCACGTTGAAATGCACACATACACATCATGCACCACCACCACCACAAGTAGAGCTGTCAAAACGGGCTTGGATGGAGGGGCTTTGAATTGTTTGTAGTAGCCATTTGCTTGAAATTTCAGAGATATTGTTTGGATGCCTACTACATTTGGTGAGTTCTCCCTAACATCGACTTATGATATGATTTGTCCTATTAGGGGACATATGCTTGCTTCTTAGAGTATATGGCTCGGCTAGCGTTCCGATCAAGGTTTCTATTTTCATGTGGAAGCTTCTTTGCCGATTTTTGCCTTTCTCAGCTTGTTTGCGTCAATTTGGTCTTAACTTGCCTTCGATGTGTCCATTTTGTTGGAATTCTTCTACTAGTTTAGAGCATTGTCTTTGGGCTTGTCCCAAGTTTCTATAGTCTAGAATGGGTGATCAACGCCATTAGGCGGGAATTCTGTCGTGGTAGTGTTGCAGATGATTTTTTAATCATTGAGGGTTTGGTTGCTAATTCAGCTCCTCTGGTTCGACGGAGTGTGTATTGGATTAATTGGCTTAATCCACCCTCGGGGAGGCTTAAACTTAACTATGATGCTTCTTTTTCATTGTATGGTGCGACTGGGGTTCTTGCCTTCGTGATTCTGTAGGCTCGTTGGTCGCAGCTATTGCTTTCCCGTTGGTAGCTTCTTCTGGGCTGTAGTTTGCTTTGTGTTGGTGTGATTTATAGGCTAATCGGCTCGCATTCATTGAAGTGGAGTCCTCTCTTCTGGTCAAATTCATTCAATATGCCTCATCTTTGGTTCTACGGTCTATGCATCAAATTGTGGCTCGGGTTTGTGACTCGGTTGCCTCTTGGTCCCCTTCAATATTGTCATAGATGCTTTATCTTTGTTGGGTCTTGGTTGCTCTATGCCATGGCTATTTGTCTTTGAGTCTTTGCTGGCATCTGTTCAAACTGCCTTTTTGTATGATTTGCGCCCCAGGGCTCTCCTACTGATAATAATGATGATAATAATGATGATGATAATGATAATAATAATATTAATAATAATAATAATAATAATAATAATAACAATAATAATAACAATAGACAAGACCTTATGGTCTAGTAGCATCCGGTTGCACTCCTATGTGAATGGGGGTGAGTTTGAGCTTTAGTGAATGGGATATTGACTCTTTGTGCTTCAGTAAGTCGAGAAAGTAGTTATTAACAGATAGTGAATTGTAACAGAGTGGATAGTACTAAAAAAAATAATAATAAAAAATATTTTAGCACCTAAAACTGATATGAAGGTTTTGATTTCAAAGATTTGGTTAAGGTTTTGATTTCAAAGATTTGGTTTGACAGACCTTTCAAACAAGAAAACTACTACGTATTCAAGGAAATATTTTACTTTATATTCTTTATTCATCATCTAGGCCAGGTGAGATCGTCAGTATCACTAGACAACATTTTATAATTGAAATAATGAGCTAGACTAATATTTATTTATACACTTTACAACCACAAATAGTCCAATAATAAGTTCTCGCCAAATAAACATGTTTTTTTTTTGAATACTACTGACTCTATTAGAATGTAGTACTTGTTCGTAGCTACTTTCTCAACCTAATGACAAGCACAAAGAGTCACGTTGCCTCCACTGAGACTTGAACCCACTCCCTCATCCATGTGAGAGTATTAATCGGGACACCGGATGCCACTAGACCACAAGGTCTTTGGCAACCAAATAAACATGTTTAATTTAAAAAGAAACTTGTTTAATTTAAAAAATCAAAAATAATACGTACTCGCACTTATAAAATATATAAAAATGAGATTTAAATCGACCTCAATTGACACGAGAATTAAAGCTAAGATACCAAACCATTCATATAGATATAAGGATCCTTGTACCCAAAGATAAGAAAGTAGCTTAGCCCTAATAGGTCAAATCATCCATCATCGAGTTAGCCATTTTGAAAAGATGTGATCAATAAATTGGATTATTATGTCATTGTTAGGCTATATGCACCCACGAAAGGGTGTACTTTCTATATATGTCTCTGATTTTTATATATATAAATGTGTGAATGTGTCCTTAGTCAAATATGTTGCATTTAATTTGGTCTTTAGTATAATTTATTTTTCTTTGTGGTTGGTTAGTTATTAAACAAGAAAAATGTTTACTTAGTACATACTATTGAATAGTCATAGTGGATTTTCTTCGTTACTCAAGTACTCCATATGTCTCATTTTATTTGTCGTACTTATTATTCATTAGTCAAACTAGATCTTTCTTCTTTGTTTGTTTTCTTTATTAATTTTTACTTATTTTTAAATTTGATTTTTTGTGTTTAATAGTAGTACTTTTTGTGTAATTTCTAAATATATAAATTTTATATACTAATACTAAACTTAATATTGTGAAAAATTAAATTAAAAATAATTTTAGTCAAACCTTATTAATCAAATCAGACACATAAAATGAGACAGGAGAGTAATATTTTGTATGGTCTATTTTAATTTTTGTGAAATAATAAAGAAATATTATTCTGTATTTCACAAAAATTAAAGTAGACCAAGTTAATTGAATGCTTCAATTCACTATTCTGATCTGTATCATGAAATCTGATACGAATCCAAATGGCTGCTATTTTCTGCATGGGAATAAATTCCCTTTCGCTTTTCTTTTTTTTTTTTTTTTTTTTTTTAGAGCAAGACTTTAATTTTATTAAATAAGTCGGGTGAAAAGGGAAGCCCTGAAAATCGTACATGAAAGAGATTTTTAGATACCAGCAAGAATGCGACCAGAGGAGTCTCTAAGACAAGCTCCGCCCGCAGCAGCGTTGGATGAGAGCATTGCATCTGTGTTGAGTTTTAATCTGCCCGAGGGCGGCGCAAGCCATTAGTGCCCCATAGAAAACTAGCGAACTTAGCCTCAAGATGGCTTTTCCTATAAACTCATATCAGCTGTCAGAGTTGTGTTGGACAACATTTTCAACTATGTATCTCATTGTTCTAATTAACGTCATTTACCTTTGTTTACTAACAAAAGTCTTGACCCAAAAAACCTCTTGGTTTCTTTTTTTTTTTTTTTTTTTTTTTTTTTTTTTTTTTTTTTTTTTTTTTTTTTTTTTTTTTTTTTTTTTTTTTTTTTTTTTTTTTTTTTTTTTTTGAGTTCTACTGACTCGCTTATAATGTAGTATATGTTCATAACCACTTGGTTTCTTTTAATCTATGGAAAAAACTACTTAAATTCACAAATTTTACACCCTACTTTTACTCCTTTCAGTTTACAAAAACTTTTAATATTGACCTTTTCATTGGAATTCATAAGATGGAAATAGCTTATCATCTCTTGATATAAAAATGAAAAAGTAGAGATTGTGAGTCCATTTAATAGAATTTTAATGTATTAGTTTCGCATTATTCACTAATCGATTATAACCACGTTGTATTTTTATTGTATCGTACACGTATTTAAAAAAAAAAAAACAAAAAAACAAAATTATTACTCCTATAGAAAAATAGCACTAAAGTCCACAATTATGCATAGGTAAGAACGTTAGATTGGGCCAACTTACGAATTTAGTTATTAGGGAAGATATGGTTATTGGTATTTTTTTGTTGCATCATGTGTGTGGACAAATGATACACATATATAACGAAAGACTTGAATGCTTATCCATATTTTGGCTACATTATACATCAACATAGATGAAGTTGATAAAGATTGCTATCATACTTTTTATCTCTTTTTTTAAAAAAAAATTGTTAGACCATGAGTTGCCCTGAGTATGAAATACACTTCTAAATCCGTACTATACACATTCACATCAAGTCGGCCCAATTAAGAAGCAAAGTGTTGGTCATACTGAATTTTTTATACAAGAGTATAGGGTTTTGAACTCCTGACCTCTCTTAAGGGATAAGAGTGCATGATCACCACACTAACCAAGCTAGTTATTTATTTATTTATTGTTAAAAGTCTTATTAATTAAATGATAAAATCAATATAAAATAATATAATATTACGAGAATATTACCTAAACATGTAAATTTCGACCAAAAACCAAAAGTCTTGAGAAAATGTATGTGTATCCATATGTATTTTGTCTGCATTATTATGCATTAACATAGATGAAGTTGATAAAAAGATCGTTATCATACTGTTATCTCTTTTACATTATTAAAGTCTTATTAATTAAATGATAAAATCAGTATAAAATAGTATAACATTACAAGAATATTACCTAAACATGTAAATTTTGACCAAATTAAACCAAAAGTATTGAGAAAATGTGTATCCATATTTTGTCTGCATTATGCATTAGATGAAGTTGATAAAAAGATCGTTATCATACTCTTATCCCTTTTACATTATTAAAGTGTTATTAGTTAAATGATAAAATCAATATAAAATAATATGATATTACGAGAATATTACCTAAACTTGTAAATTTTGACCAAGAAACAAAGTCTTGAGAAAATATTTATCCATATTTTGTCTACATTAACTCTTTTACATAATATTATGCATCAACCTAGATGAAGTTGATAAAAAGATCATTTTCATTCATACTGTTATCTCTTTTTCATTATTAAAGCATTATTAATTAACTGATAAAATCAATATTTTTTTGAGTATTATTGACTATATTACAAATATAATATCTGTTCATACATAATTTTTCAACCGGAGTTTGAACCTGTGACCTTCCATTTGGGAGAGGCACAATTATGCCGCTTGACAAGAAAAAGGAAGTCTTTAGAAAATGCTTACCCATTTTTTAATTAACTTCCTTACACATGGAGAAGAAACGACGATAGATTGACAAATATGTGTAGGTGAATTAATTAACCGTACTATGAATTAGAAAAATATTATATCAACTTTTATTCTCTACTCCAATGTTTACTCTCATTCAAAATCTTAATATATATAGATTCTTTTACTGGGGCCAGTATAAAATAAACAATATCGATGTATTGAATAGAAAATATGAATGAAATGTTGTCTAAAACATTACATAATTTGGAATGACAATTCTAAGTAATTTTTAGGTTTTTTTTTTTTTTTTGCAAAAACTTGTGTGAGACCGTCTCACCATGAGACGGGTCGGGTCGGGTCGGGTCAAAGTGCAAATGTAACAATTATATGCACAAATGTCATACTTATATGCTCAAATGTAATACTAGCTAATCAGGAATAAAAGTTTTGTTACTTATTAGGGTAAATGTAATACTTTTAAGGGAAAATACAATACTTTTACATTTCAATTTAAAAGTGTTACATTTTTCCTCAAAAGTATTATATTTGCCTTTATAAGTGAGAGACACTTGTCAACATTACTTATTATGAAAAATGTATTACTTTTTCTCTTATAAATAACAAAAATTGTATTTTTGATTAGTGTTATGTTTGAGCATATAAGTGTGAGATTTGCACATATAAGTATGACATTTGCATTGTGCTTTGACCCGACCCGACCCGTTTCACGAATAAGGATTCGTGAGACGGTCTCACACAAGCATTGTACTTTTTTTTTTTTTGTTTTTTTGTTTTTTTGTTTTTTTTTTTTTTTTTTT
>NC_044930.1:22820304-22911148 GCF_003576645.1 Ipomoea triloba | reverse complement strand
TTTTTTTTTTTTTTTTTTTTTTTTTTTTTTTTTTTTTTTTTTTTTTTTTGTTTTTTGTTGTTTTGTTGTTTTTTTTTTTTTTAAAATATTTTACTTTCAGCGGTCTCATGATTATTAGGTCACACTTCCACCCTTAGACCCTGTTAAATGTTATTTTTGTCAATATTCGATGCATAAATTTTATTTTTGTCACATTTTGTCCTTACAATCAAATATTTAGTGTCCATTTGGAAAGCAAGAAAATGACTTCCGAAAAATGTTTTCTGGAAAATAGTCATTTTTCATAAAACATTTTCCTTTCCAGTGTTTGGTTGCGTTATGAAAAACTGTCTTGGTGTGTTTGGTTTATTTTCTGGAAAATGAGTAGAATTGTATAATTATATATTTTATTATTTTATTTAAAATATAAAATAATATAAAAATATATAAAATAATAATATTTATTATAAAAGAAAAAAACAAACAAACAAAGGCCATTTTAGGTCGAAACCATAGCAAAATTGCTCTGGTTTCCCGGAAACTAGAGCAGTTTCCGGCGGACTGGTTTCCGCTGAAATGGGTGAGATGACCATTTTGACCGAGAACATCCGAAACAACCATTTTGACTATTCCGAAAAATGACTTACGGAAAAAAATTTCGTAAGTTGTTTTCCGGAATTTTGACTTGATTTTCCATGATCAACGGAAAACATATTTTGTTGACCGCATTTTCCGGACGTTGCCAAACACCGAAAACTTGAAAAATATTTTCTCGGTTATCAAACACACATTTAGTAGAAAACAGGCATCGCATTTCTGGTTTAGGACCATATGTCTTCTCCTTAGCAATGTCAACTGCTCAAGTTGAATTGGTATGATTCTAAATCAAACTATAATGTGTTTTAATTAACTATTTTATTTCAGAAATTTGGTCAGATAGACAGCCACATATGACCCAAAAAAAAATAAATAAACAAATAAAATAAAGTGTAAGAAATATGACAAATCCAATACATGGGGACTAAATATAAAATTAATTTAACCAGCTTGGTTGGCGTGAGTGGCTCGGCACTCTTGCCCCTTAAGAGGAGGTCGGGAGTTCAATTCCCTCCTTATATGGAGAAACCAATATGGCCAGCATTTTGCCCCTTAATTGGGCCGGCCCGGTGCGAGCGGGGATTAGTCTGCCTCCTATTAGGAGGGCCTGCTCAGGACACCTCGTGGACATTCCAAAAAATATATATATATGAAATTAATTTAATAGCCATGATATCAATCAAGCAAAAAAAGGGGTTACATTATAGTTATACTATGTAATAATGCCACCATGGGAGGAGTCTTAATCAAAGTATTCAAGACTTGTATGTGTGGTTAAACAAATATATATATATATATATATATATATATATATATATATATATATATATATATATATANATATATATATATATATATATATATATATATATATATATATATATATATATATATATAGTACGTTTGAGATGTTAAAATATTGAAATATATTGGAGAGAAATCTTACTATATCAGCTGGATTGCAAAAGCAAGTCTTTAGGATTTCGTTTTCGTACGATGTAAGACGAGATTACATGAATCTCATCGAAGAAAAAGACCATAATATAAATTGTTTAAGATTTCTTGCAAGATCAGCACCGATTTGCATTCATCACATTGCTACCTCCATCATCTAGTATATTCACAATAATAATAATAATAATAATAATAATAATATAGAGTGACCCCAATAGTAATTCTTTCTTAATTTTTGGATGACATAGAGGTGAGAGATGATGATTTGGAGGAGAGAGGAGAGAAAATATATAAGAAATTTAATTTGAAGGGGAATTTATTTTGTGTGAAACCTAGGAGGAAAGAGAAAATGGTACGCAAGTCTACGCGTTGAGCGCACATGGTGTGCCCATAGGGCGCGTGTACTGCACTTGCTCTCTGGGCACCTAGATCCTTTTTTTTTTTTCTTTTTTTTTTTTTTTTCTGACAATGTTGTTTTCCTTTCTTTTTTTTTTTCTTTTCTTTTCTTTTTCTTTCCTTCCCTCCCATCCCTCTTCCCTAATTATACCTTCAAAAACTTCTAAAAAAATTAGAACTATTGAGTATTGAGGATACTTTTATATCCCATCCGCTAAGCATAAAGTACATGGTGTTTCAAAAGTCACCCAACAATAATCTGGTTTCCGTTCACATCTCTAGTTTTCCATATTTCTTTAAAAATGATTTTTTTTTAATTAATAAAGAAACCCAATATATGAATATGATTTTAATAAGTCATTAGTTTAATAAACTGTTTTATCTTAATAAAAAATTTAAATTGTCAATGACTTTATAGTCTACTGGCATGAAGTGATTCTTTTAAATGAGAAGTCATATGTTCGAGTCTTAGTAAGGACATCCTAAATGTAGGAGGTCATGGATTTGAGTCTAAGTGGAGACTTAATTCTTTGTGCTACAGTATTTGTCCAGTGTTACTCAAACAAATAAAAATTCTAAGTTTGCATCTCAAGATTCATGATATTTTAATTACAATATTGTAGTTAAAATAAAAAAAATTACATTATTGTACATAACGTACAAAAACAAAATATGTTTCAATTCCCTGGCAAGACTTTGAATTTCTTACACCGGCATTGGGAATTGCGTGCATAACTTCTGGATCAAAACATGTATGTTTATTAAGGAGCAGCAAACCTCTGACTAATAGACCAAAGAATTATAAAATTTTAGTATATTTTTATTGCATCTGATCTATCGATATATGTATCCATAGTATAATTAGATATAATTATATCTTATACATTATAACGAATATTATTGGTATTAGTGTGGTTGACAATATCTAATATAACAAAAATACTATATATATATATATATATATATATATATATATATATAGAAGACAACTTGTCCAATCTAAGTAGTCAATTAATTTGAACCGATCATCTAATTATCTGTGGACAATTGAATGATTTAACTGTCTTGTGGTCTTAAGTAAAAAAAAAAAGCTTTAATTAAACTTTTATTTAGTATTGTATATAGTTTGATTCGGTTGCATGATCGACGTTGAACGACAGCATAATAATTACAAGGTCAGCCAATTGAATTTATTTTATTTAATTACTTTTTATTATATTATATTATTGTTAAAGCGTTCAAAATTCTATAAAACACCAAATTGACTTGGAATTTAAAATTATGAACATTTTTTTTAAAACTTTGAAGTCAATGGAAGCATTTTAAAATGTGTTGGAAAGATGGAAGTAAGCATTAAAACTTTCTTAGAAAAAATAAATTTTGATGGCCATATCCATTGTATTAAGGGCATCGCAACCTTTAATTTTTATCAGATCACAGCCATTCCAGCTAACATTATTCTTCAATTGAATTTAATTTTAATTTTTCTAGAATAAATGTGCTAAATTTATTACTATATTCTATAGATTTGATCTTTTTTGTCGGCCCGTTTTAAATTTATTTAATCTCACCTTAGAGCGCTCTAACACAACAAATGACAAAATTAAGGTTGTTGGTCCATCAATTAAGAACCATGTATTTGACTCTCAAATGATTCTAACAATAATATATAATACTCTCTTACACTCTGTTTGGCATATCGATCTAACTTATAAGCTAATTTTAAGACTAAAAAATTAAAAGCTAATAACTACTAATTTATTTTGAAACGCTACTTAGGGTAATATTTCAAAATAAGTTATATATTATTTTAAAATCTCCATGTTTTATCAAGCAAAGCTAATAACCTATTCGTAACTTAAAATAAAATATAACTTATAAAATAAGATTTACCAAACATAGCCTCAGTTTCTCCATAGAAATAATAATAATAATAACAATAACAATAACAATCATTATCATCATCATAATCACGCTATTTTGTATTCCACACTATGACAACCGCAATAACTGCAATGGCTGTCATGGGCAATAGAGGGGAATAGCATTTGAAGAAATTAAAAATACCTAATATTTATAAAAGAGGTAATACCTAATTTGGTCCTCGACTATTACCATTTTATCAATTCAGTCATCGACTTTCAAACTTGTTCAATTTCGTCCTCAATTATGCAATTGTTAACTATTTTGGTTTGGACAAATAATTATTTTACATGGTTGAAAAAATCCCTAGGCGCTCCTCGGACGCTCGGGGAGCGCCTAACGCCTAGGCGGGGATTAATTGGCGCCTAGGCGCCTGTGTATTTTTATTTTATTTTGTTATATATTTTTTTAAAATTTGCTTAAGTATTTTTTATTTTTTAAAGACTAATAATTATAAATTATATAATACTTTAATAGTTAATACTAAAATATTAAATATTAACCTAAAAAAAATATTTAGAGTTTGTACAATTTAAGGTTATTTTGTTCAAAACAATGTTGTTTTTAGTGAAATAACCCATTAAAAAAAGAAGAACAATAGTTAATCGGCCAACTAGGCGGTCTAGTCGGTGCCTAAGAGGTCTAGTCGGAGCTTAGGAGGTCTAGGCGGTGCTTAGGCGGAGTTTAGGCGGCCTAGGCGGTCGCCTAGCCGGCCAAGCGCCTAGACCACCATTTAAGGTGATACGCTAGGCGGTTGATTGACGCCTAGCGCCTAGGCGGGGATTAATCGGTGCCTAGGCGAGATTTTTGCAACACTGTTATTTTATGTAAAAATTACATAATTAAAGATAAAATTAAACTAGTTTAAAAGTTGAGGACCAAAAATAATAAAATTTTAATAGTGGAAAAAAAAACAAATATTGACAAAACACGATAGAATATTTAACAAATAGAATCTAGTGTGAAGTGACATTATGATTTGTAAACCAACCAACGAGGTAGCAACAAGTCAACAACCATCAGCAACTAGAATACTAGAAAATCATCCCCCATACCCAACAAATTTTACTATACGCCTGGTTCATATAGTAGTGTGGATCATGATATAAAATTTTATTTTTCACACAATAGTTTTATTATAGTAACATACGCTGAAGTATTATTATTAATTTATTATACACTTCATGTCTCTACTATCCTTTTTCATTTTATACATACAATAGGTTCATTATAGCACAACTAAAGCGCAAATTATATGGTGGACCACGGTTCACAATGCATTGTGGACCATGATCATGGCTGATACTGCAGTTGTGTTGAACGGATAGTGCAGTTGTGTTGAAAAGATACTGTAGTTGTGTTGAAAATAAACTGCAGCTGCGGGGAACAGAGACCGTTCATCCGTTCAACACAATTGCAGTATCCTTTCAACACAACTGTAGTATCCGTTCAACACAACTGTAGTATCCGTTTAACACAACTGCAGTATCAGTTCAACAGAACTGCAGTTCCAGACGGATGACACGGCCTCTGTTCCGCGCAACTGCAGTTCCCTTCCAACACAACTGCAGTATCCATTCAACACAACTACAGTATCAGTTCAACACAATTGTAGTATCAGACTATCAGCCATGATCTATGGTCCACAATGCATTGTGGACTATGGTCTACGGTATAACGACTGCAACTAAAGTATTATTTTAATTTCAAAACACAATTCATTTGACAATATATATGTATGAGCTCTGCTATTCAGTTTCATTTAATACATACAATATGTTCATTTTAGAAACACTAAAGTATATTTTAGTTCTGTTACAGATTCATTTGACAATATATTTAATTTATCTGTATGAGTTTTTTTTTTTTTCAGTTTCATTTTAACACACAATATATATATTTATTATACCAACACGTACTAAAGTATCATTTTAATTCTACTGCACGTTCATTTGACAGTATACATATTTGTGGTACATCACCATTGGCCACCATATAACAATTGTCCCCCCCCCCTCCCCTACCCCCGACTTATGGGCCCACCTCCCCAAACCCCAAATAAATCAACAAGAAAAATATATTCAATTCAATTATTTGGAATTTTCTTTTCTACAATGTGACCTAAGCAACCCACATTTTCAAAGGATTTGTCTTTTTTTTTTTTTTATATATGATGGAGGGATGAACCCGAATAGAGCAAAATTAATTACTATTCCCTGCGTGCAAACTATCTCATGCACCATCGGGGGAATTTCATGCCACTCATTCCAATGTCCTTTAAAAATAAAATAAAATAAGATTATCAACTAAAAATAAAATTATAAATTTGATTGTTAAAAAAAAAAAATCCTCCTTCAACTAAATCAAAGGCATGAAAACTTATATATTACAATTACAATATCAACTAATTTATAAATATTTCTAATACAATTAATCAATGTGCACTCTAGAACAACCAATCACGTACAATACTTTACAAAGGACTAATAACATTACCAAAACTAACAACAACAACAACAACAACGTATAAACTTCACTAAGGAGGTTCAAATGACTTACTAAAGGTTCGATTTGGTCTCGAAGCTCTTCCAACTTGCGTAAGGCCTTGAAGCTTTATGTGAATCAGAATAAGTGTTTTTCCAACACACAAAAGTAAAAGTTGCAATATAATATTTGAAACATAAAAAATGAATTGCTATATATACCATATAGACCCATTTAGCTAACAATTTACTTGGTTTTCTACTACTTTGTACAAGAGTTATACAAATAATCGCAAATTATGCCGTGGACCCAGGTCCACCTTGCAAGGTGGACCTGGGTCCAATACGACGCCGTTTCACTATATTTAAAAAAAATTACTAAACATATAGCCCTGAAATGTGTGAATGTGGAGGTTTCAAATTGTGAATATGGAGTATAGAATTTGTGAATGTAGAGTTATGAATGTGTGAATCTGTAGTAGAGTTAAAAGAGTTCTAGCTGCCCTGAAATGTGTGAATGTGGAGGTTTTAAATTGTGAATGTGGAGTATAGAATTTATGAATGTAGAGTTATGAATGTGTGTATCTGTAGTAGAGTTAACAGAGTTCTAGCAACTTGTAGCCTTGTAATGTGTGAATGTGGAGTTCCCAAGTTGTGAATATGGAGTATAGGACTTGTGAATATAGAGTTTTGAATGTGTGAATGCATAACAGTGGTAATATAGTTACTAAACATATAGACATGTAATGTGTGAATGTGGAGTTTTCAAATTGTGAATGTGGAGTATAGGATCTGTGAATGTAGAGTTTGTGTTCTGTTGCGATGAGGAGCCGCTGTTAATTGTTTTTTTTTTTTTTTTAAATTGTGAAACGACGTCGTATTGGACCCAGGTCCACCTTGCAAGGTGGACCTGAGTCCACGGCATAATTACTGGAAACAATACAACGATAAAAATGAGAGGTATAGCAAATGCAAATATTTTTTTAATTTTAAATTTCCTCAAAAGTATGGAATAAAAAAAGGACCATTATTATCTTGGCCTTATGTGTACAAACGAAATAAAATATATAAAATGTAAAAGTAAAATGGACCCAAGGATTATATAGAAAGGACCATTATATCTTGGCCTTTTGGATTCTCACATCCCTTTGTTCATCCCGTGGGGTTGCTTATCAGCAAGGGAATGATCACTGTGTTGGCTGTTTTTAATAATAATAATAATAATAATAATAATAATAATAATAATAGTAACAACATTTTAAATAAAAAATAGTTTTTTTAAAAAATTTTGTAAATTAAGTTTAAGAGAATATAATTTTTAATCAATTTTTAATAATCAGATCAGAATATAAGTTTTAATAAAAATAATTTTTTTTTGTTTGATAACAAATAAAAATCATAATTAAAATAAAGGAATAAAATATATAATGCATAATACACACATAGTGTGTATGTATGTGTGTGAGTCTATATATATATATATAGTAATTATGTATTATAAAAACAGCGCAGGAAACAAAGACTGAAAGGACAAAAAATTGACCCTCAAAGAAAATGCACATTTTTCACAATAAAATTAACATACACAATTTTTCCTTTTCCTTACTTCTTTCCTTGACAAATTTAAAAACAAAAAATTTATAGTGACCCGAGGAAGATAATTTCATCTATTCCAATGTCATCATACATATCTTCAGAAGTGACAGGAATTGAATATTGGTGGGTGGATGGCTATTTGGCTAATATCGTCTAATAACGTCAACGAGAGATGAAATATCGTCTAATAACGTCAACGAGAGATGAGTAAGCCGTAGCAAGTTCGTTTGACTCGTGTGTTTAGAGAACAAAATTGGGTGGTTGACTTGTTGGCTAAACAAGCGCTTGTTTGTGATCGAGGGCTCGTTGTTATGCATCAGGCGACATTTGAAGTTGTCATGATCCTCGATAAGAATAGGCTTGGGGTTTCCTATGAATGATTTGTACCTTACATGTCTTAGTTAGGGTATCCCCTCTCATTGTAGCTATAAAAAAAAAAAAAAGAAAAGGAATTAATAAGTGAATTATAAAAAAAAAAATGTAAATATAATAACGATTGTAGACTTGTAGTATATAGTGATCACCAATCACATTGAGTTTGATTAATATAGGCTTAATTTGAAATATTATATAATGTATTTACGATATTAATTGAAATGAATACTTTACTTGAATAGAATGAGCTCTTTCACTAGCTAGTATTATATGTGCTCTATAATTATGCAACAAATAAATACAATTAAAGATTATATATTCTAATATTCATGTATGAAAAGCCTAAATAAATAAACTCCTTTAGGCATAACTTTCGATCCGTATTATGAGAAATGTTGTCTGCTGACATTCTCTAAGACAGACAAAAACCTAGAATATGACTTTAAGATTTACACCAAAATTGCACGCCTCACAAGATTTGATTATTTTTTGACGTTTTCTTGGAATTTCTTTGTCTTATTATTACTATTTAGTTTTTCCAAAACCCAAAATTAAATATTAAAAATTTACCCCAAATTGCACGCTGTTAAATGTCAAATGTTATTGTCAAAATTATATGTGTTGTAGTTGGTATACCAACTACAACACATTTAATTTTGACAATAATATTTAACAACGTGCAATTTGGAGGAAATCGGTTAACTGAAAATAAACTTTAATTCGGTTAATTCTGTAAACGATTAAATCTTTAAAATTTTTGATTAAAACAGTTCGGTTAACCGTTCAGTTAACTGATTACACACGTAGTTGATAAATTATCGAATCATAAATTTAAGTATGTATTTGGTAAATGCCAGACTATATTGGTAGATTGGTAATACAATAATTTTAAAATATAAAACTTGTGTAATAATATCTTTATATATTTTGTTTTGAAAAATACAAAATATAGAATATAAAACCTATCTTCTCTGTATCTCTATTTTAATTGCATCACAAACAGATAAACATGTAAATAATACTCCGTAGTTTATTATCATAACAACAACAACAAAATTCAAAGTAAAAATAGTTAAATAAATAATAAACATACATATATACTATGTTATTTTATAGGTTAATAACCGCAAATAATTAATTTACGAAATGCCTTTATTCACGAATAATTAATAATAATACCCATGAATTAAAATAGTTAGTATAATTCATTATCAACTACTCCACATTTTACCTTTTCTATTTATGATTCATTGTTAAGACCATTTTTCTTCTTTACAATTTTTTTTAGTATTTGCTTATTATTTTTAAATTTAGTATTTTGTGTTTAATTGAATTTTTAAATATATAAATTTATATATTAATTATGAACTTAATATTATAAAAAAATTGAATGGTGAATAGCTTGCCTACAAAAGACAAAATTCTCTTGCATTCAAAACCCTCACATCTTGACCCAACAAAATAGTGGACAATGCCTATTAAGTGAACCATGCATTGAGTACATTATTTCTATTTCTATAAGGCACCTTATTTCTATGTATATGATATATTATTTTTGTGCGTAGCGTTCATTATTTGAATATGTACAAAATAGTATGCAAACCGTTTGAGAGTTCATTATTTATATGCATAAGGCCGGTTCACTATTTGTGTGCATAGACCATAGGGTGCATTATTTGAGTATGTACAAACTAATTGAAGTTCTAAGTTCATTTATGTTATACATGAAATTCATTATTTGTTGAATATCTTATTTCTTTGTAGAGCATAACTTGATTTATTCGGCACACCCCACCCCCTTTATTTAAAAATTTAATATTCAGTAAATCTAAGTCTACTATTTGTATGCATAATAAGGTTCGTTATTTGTGTGAATGTGTCCACAGTAAACTTTGCCAATAGTGGATGGGTAAATCACGATTACTTAGCGGTCAATTAGTTGGAGGATTAGTGACAAGTGCCTATAAGAATCCCACCATAAGGATTAGTGACAGGTGCCTACAAGGATTAGGTGAAAAATAACTTCAGTCAAACATAAACATTAAATAAATCAAACACATAAAATGAGAGAAAAGATTATTAATTAACACAATCAATATCTAAAAAAATATATGCTTAATTTTCAAATACCTCATAAGAAATCTAATTTGATAGGACATAACATAATCCCATCATTAAATCAAAGCCCCTAATTTAAACTTCTATCTCTCTCTCTTAGTTACATTCGTTGCATGAGGATGCAAACGACGAAAGTGTAAGACACTTCAATGAGGATGCATAACAAAAGTGGATATGTTAACATGTTCATTGGTTAAGGAATTTTCCCATTAGAAATCATAGTCACTTCATCATCGTATAACGTACTTATATATGTTTGGAATATATGTGCGCGTGTACTTGAGAGATTCTTCTTTAGAAAAAAAAAAAAAAAACAAAACAAAAATTAAAAATAAGAGTAGCAATCAATCACCAACTTACCAACTACGATGTACTGTAATGGCATTTTGGTTATCATTTCAAATGGGTGGTTGTAGGATCGAACCCGGTGGCTTAGATTTTTTGTGCTGAAAATGTTTGACAAAGTATAGAACAGGTAAAGAATTATGAGTATTTAAAAAAAATTAACAAAACTTTTAATCTCAGGATCAAGCGGCCAATAACAAATGCGCAATTAGATTTTTTAATTTATATTTGCATAATGGTCAATGCCATGTTTTAATGACATGAATTAGTCCTCCAAACCTCCGCATAATTAAACGGTTAGGTTATACTTCTTTTAATATTCTGTAAGTGCATATCAATCCTCATGAGAAACAATACTTTATCATTATTTTTTTTTGTGACAAGAGAAACCTGCATACACTATTCAAAGATGTGCACTAGGTAAATTCCACCTTCTAACCCTTGTCGACAGAGGACTGCTATGAGGTAAACTAGTCTAACTTCTCCATAGTTGACCGACTCAAATAAAAAAAGCCAATAAGTCGCTTTCACTAGGAGTCGAACTTGAAAAATTATGGTTATTGATGGATTTAATTAACCCGGAGGTCCGAATTAATAAACCCAATAAATAAAGGGAATAATAAATGGATAAGGTAATGTGATAGAAAAGACAAGCAATGTGTGTCACAGATACAATATTTGTATTAAGATACTGTCTAATGGCTATTAAAAGAGTAAGTTAGGAAAAAAAAGATAGGAATGTCTTAATGAGACAATAAGGAAGCCATTTATACATGCTAAACTCCCTAACCGCCTCCCTAAAAAGGGAAGTTGGTTGTAACCGCCTCCCTAAAAAGAGGGAGTTGGTTGTAACAAACTTAGACCGCGCACACCCCCGGGCACCCCACCGAGAACCCCCTCGACACCCTAGCCGAGCACCCTCAGGCACCCAGTTGAGCACCCCCTCGGCACCCCAGCCGAGCCCCCTCGACACTCCAGCCGAGCACCCCGTAGGTACCCTAGCGAAGCGTTTCCCAGGCACCCCAACCAAGCACCCCCTCGGCCTCGGCCGAGCACTCCAGTCGAGGCGCTAGGCCGTGGCCTTGGCCGAGGCCTATGGCCTGGTGGGCCGAGGCCCAAGCAAGGGCTCGGCCTGGGCCACCCGAGTTGAGCATGTTGCTCTACCTCGGGGCCTTGGATCCGCTTGAGTCCTCCTTGCTCCGTCTTCTCGGGTCGGCTTGCTCCATTTATAATATATCCATCACTTACCAAGCAATTTATTATTTATTTTACCCGCTTACAGAATTTTGCGCAACAAAAGTCTTAGACTCCACATAAGAAAAAGGGGGAAGAAGCGAAATTTGGAGTAGACTAGCTACACACATATATAATTGTGGGCAAAAGAGGGTTATCACTTTCATGAGTTTGCTATTTGTTTTTAGTAGAAAAGAAGTCTAAAAATGTCGCTATGGTGAAGTTCAATCACCATTGTGAGTTGACCCCAGCACAAAGACATCGACAACGCATCCTAAGGGATTTTACTATACACACATAAAAATGATGAAACCCAGATTTAAAGTTTCCTGTTTCATTCAACTCTTCCCACTTTAATCTCCCAATCATTGCTCTTCTTTTTTTTCATCAAACTAGAAAGTTATTGTGTGATTCATAGTCATTTTACCAGCTCAAATGGACCTACACTTTTGAGCCTTCTCACCCCAACTATCTCCCATTGGTCTTGTCTCACAAAACACAACTTTATAATTTTAGATTTTTTTTATGATTTGGGTAGTATCAAGCATAATCATGTATATTATATCTAATTGTCTCAAGTATTGTTGGCTAGTATTAGTACTTATATATAGTACCTAGTCCAAAATGTTGAGCATATAATATATATATCTACTATACTAATAAGAGCCAAAGAGAGTTAGGCCTAAAATGGGTAGAAAAAATGGCGGTCAAATTATTTAATCAAATGGACGATTCAGATGAATTATTTAATCAAATAGATGGTTAAGATAATACAGATTAATATTATTAATAGATATTACCTAATTTAACCTTATTTTTATGATTATCCGTTAAGTTTTCCGTTAAATATTATTCTCTTCTCCGTTATATTCCGTTAACTTTTAACTTACCTATTAATTTCTATAAGAAAGGTCTTAGGTTCGAACCCCATCTCAATCAAATTTGACATAATTAAGTTTCTCACTCTATTTTACTCTTATTAAATTAAATAAATTAGTAGCTACAACAAAAAATGATACATATGTATTTCTTTAATTTAGAATTATGTGTCTACAATACCTTTATTTGAAAAAATTATTCATTATCAAAAAATTAAATTAAATAAGAGAAATAATTTCATTAGTTATATATACTGTCTTTATTTTCTCTCATGCAAAGATTCTTTTCATTCAAATTTATCAATTGATATTCATTACATTGTCCATTATCTTATTTGTACAATATCTTGTAATTAAATATCAAAGTTATAGTACAAAATAATGTTATATATTTATTTACCAAGTATTATTAATACTATGAAAAAAAATTTAAAATAATTTGAAGCTAATTATATTAACTACTTGGAGATTGTTTGACAAAGACAGTACTCAAATAATAACTCAGCAAATTGAAGCGGAATCACTCTATTTTACTCTTATTGAATTAAATAAATTAGTAGTTACACCAAAAAATGATACATATGTATTTCTTTAATACCATGAAAACAATAAAAAAGAATAGTTTGAAACCAATCATATTAACTACTTGGGGGATTTCTTGACGTACTCAAATAACCCATTACCCAGCAAATTGAAACGAGAAACTACCTTTTAATATCTTTGGAATACATAATATTTTAAAATTTCAAATTTTTATTAATTTATTTAATATTTTTTCTTAAACTAAAGATTTCTTTATCCACAATAACCCATTCAACAATAATGGTTGAACCAAATGAACCCCAAGCAGAACACCTAAAGGAAAGTCCATAGCTCTTATATCATAATCTCATTGCATGATGTTGTCATCTATGCTACCAACAATAACCGAATTGCAAATAAAACACTACCAACAAAAAGGAAGAGAACAAATAGTAAAGATGAAGACAATGACAATGTTACTCAAAAGAGAATTAAGAACACTTAGAAAAATTCAAATTAAAAGTAGTATTTATTTAGATTATCATTTTTAGACCAAATATTTAGATTATGGATTTTACAAGGTTGCAAACATTTATTTTAGTAATAATTATAATGAATTTTCTCTATATTATCTTGGATTCATATACTTTGAGTTAGATATTTAAATAAAAAAATTCGACATTCAATTACCCATGTATAAATTTCTCATATATAATCTTGCATTGATATACTTTCAAATATTTATTTAAATATAAACATTAGGCATTAACCCATTCGCGCAATGCACGTATAATAGTATATAAACATAAATGTTCAATCCTACTACCAGCTTAGCCTTTTAGTTGAGATGGAGTTTACATACTTCAATTTGGTATCAGAGTCAACCTTAATCTCCGCATCACCCGATAAAAAAAATGTATAATATATATAAACATAAATATGCAATCCAAAACAAACATATGATTGTATCTAGTAAGTCAAAGTACATTGAGATCCTTATAATATAGCATGCAATTTGTTCATATACTTTAATTTTGTTCAGTTTAGTGCATATACTTTAAAAATTAAGTTGTACGATTAAAAAGAATAGTTAATGAAGTACATCTAAGGCCCATGTATTATATACAATTTTGTTCAATTTAATCCATATACTTTAAGAAATGGTACAATAATTAGCGGTGTTAATATGACTGTTAATTTAGTTGATGTGGTAGCGCCATATCAACATAAACATATTGACATACCAAAAAAACTTTTTAAGACAAATAAATTTTTCTACAAATCCTCCATATCAACATAAACATATTGACATACCAAAAAACTTTTTAAGACAAATAAATTTTTCTACAAATCCTATTTATAATGGTATTTAGCGATGTTTTACAATCAATTAAAAAGGTGATCATATAATAGGTCGTGGGGTTTTTTTTTTTAAAGTACTACTGATTCTGTTAAATGTAGTGTATTTTCATAACTACTTTCTCAACCTACTGAAGCACAACAAAGAGTCAATACTGCTCCTACAGGGACTCGAATACATGGCCTCCTGTTTGAGATTCAATACCGTACCGTCCTTACAGGGACTTGAATCCATGACCTCCTATTTGAGATAGTCACTTCGCGCCACTAAACCACAAGGGTGTGGGTTCAACCTTAATATGTATCGACATCGAATGCTAATATAACACATGTGACAAGATTGACCATGGGTTGTATTTGTGAGTATCATGATGTTTTGTAGATTTTAAACATGTATGGGATCTCTTCATTGCCAATAAAATTGAAGGATTTTTTTTTATTTGATATTATTATTTTTTTGAAAATATGATATTATTTTATTTATTTTTATATAAATTCTAATTTGATTTAGCAAAAAGTCATAAGCCGCTACTTTAAGGTACACTTTGGGTGCACTGAAATCCGCCTTGTGTCATTATCCAACAAAAAACCACAATCATGAGGTAAATCAGTTTAGTTTACCTATAGTTGACTAGTTCAACCAAAAAAATCAATAGACAGCTCCCACATTAAGTCAAACTTGGAACTATACAGTAGTGTTAGCTTATAAATAATAACAATGTTTCATGAACTATCAATTTTGAGCAACAGTTAACTTAGTTTTGGAATAGACCCCAATTACTAAATTATTGCACAGCGGTTTGCAATTTAAGAGTTCATGTGAAGACAACATTGGGTGGACAACATAAGCTAATTACACAAAAATCAATGAAATTATCCACACAAAAAATCCCTATTTTATATCCATGACCATAAAAATTGTATTTAAATTATCTGTGAAATACAAAAAATGAAAATAAGTGAGGAAAGAGAAAATTAAAATAAACCAAAACTTTAACAATAATACTGAAAGTGAGTGTTGTGTTCATGTCAAATTTGAATATTTATCATATAAATATATGAAAATTTGTATAATACAGTTAATTATAATATCAAGTGTTTTGCAAGTTGTACTCTCCCTTAACTTTATATACATATTACAAATATAAAGTATAACTTTGCAAAGTACATTGTAAAATTTTTCAATTATATAGTTTACCTTGTCATGCAAAATAAAAAAAATAAAAAGAAAAGAAAAGAAAAAAAGAAAAAAAAACCAGATGATTTAAAAAAAAAAAAAAAAAAAAACACACACACATCCCTTCTTTATTTTTTTTAATCACTTTATATAACACATATACTCCTAACTGAGCTCAACGCCCCTCCAGTTTACCTTGGAGTTGTACCATATAACAATACTTAGATACAGCCCAAATTAAAAGCATACATGATTCTACCCCACAAATTATATCGTGGATCAGAGTTCACCATACGCATTGTTGATCGTGGTCCATTAGTCCATATTACGTACATGTAGTTACCATATTATATATAATTAATTAGAAAATTATGTACATATTCTATGTTCATAATATATAAACGGTAGGTAAATACATTGAAAATACATATATGTTAATTACATATACATAATCTCAACCAAGATACACAATGCGCATGATGGATCCTCACCAATGACATAGCGACTAGCTTAGCTGTACTCGGTGCAAAATTACCATTGCTAATCAGTATTGTAGACTTTTCACACACAAACATATACATGAATTTTTGTGAAGTATAAATCATTAGGAAAGTCTATGGTGCCAATTCGGCCATTGGCATTGATTCCGGATCAAAAAAAAATTTAAAAAAAAAAAAAAAAAGACATTTGACTTGTACATACAAGTTCTATAAAACAAATGCAAGAGTCAGTAGTTACATACTAATAGACATTTTAGAATTTTCCATAAAACTTTATTTCGGTTAAAAAAATGGTAATAATAATAGTAGCAGTAGCTCAATAAGTGAAAGCTAAGGGTGAGTCCACATTAAAAACCCCATTGTTGAGAGAGACAATACAGTTGGACCTTATACATATGATTATATACTTCGCATTTACAAATACAATCTTTTAATACTAAATGTGCAATATATTAAAAGTAATATTCGTATGTAAATCTGAAAAATTATATATATATATATATATATATATATATATATATATATATATATATATATATATATATATATATGTGTGTGTGTGTGGAAGTGTATAAGTGGCAGACAGATGATGAAGTCGATAGGATCCCTTCGTCAACAACGATTTTGAAACCCTTTCTTGACGTCAATCTTCACATTCCATTTTCCATTTCCCCTTTCTTTCTTTCTTACTTTCTTTAACCCCCTGCAGGCCTCCCGCCGCTATTTAAAGCTACTCTCCACTCACCTCCATTCCCCCGCCCAGATTTCCTCTAATAATATCATCGCCCTTTACTTTTCTCCGGTCAAGATGATAGCCTATTTGGTTGAGCGCTGTTTGCCGGAAAATGACGCCGCCGACTCCCCGCCGGAGCACCCCAATGAAGACGCTATCAATTTGGGCCTCGAGGATCTTCAGGGGACTGTCGAATATGGCTCTGCTTCTTCTAACGCCTTTGCGGCTAAGGATTTTGGCGGCTTGCATGCCGTTAAGCCGTTGGCGGTTGTTAGGCCGGCGGTTGCTGATGACGTGGCAAGGGTCATAAGGGTGGCGTTGCGTTCTCCGGCGCTTACCGTGGCGGCAAGAGGAAACGGCCACTCCATCAACGGCCAGGCTATGGCCCACCGCGGCGTCGTCGTTGATATGAAGTCGCTCGCCGGAATCGCCGTTGTTCGTGACTGTAGCAAATCTGGTGGTCCGGTGGTTGAGGTCGGCGGCGGGGCATTGTGGTCCGACGTGCTGAAACGCTGCGTTTTGGGGTATGGATTGGCGCCCCGGTCTTGGACGGATTATCTGGATTTAACGGTCGGCGGGACGCTGTCCAACGCCGGCGTTAGTGGCCAGGCGTTCCGTTTTGGGCCGCAAACGGCAAACGTAACGGAGCTAGAAGTCGTTACTGGTAACGGAGAAATAACGGTCTGTTCTCACACCAACAATTCTGAACTCTTCTTTTCTGTTCTTGGCGGTCTTGGTCAATTTGGTATCATCACCCGAGCTCGGGTCTTGCTTCAACCCGCCCCGGATATGGTTGGTATTTTATTTTATTTATTTTTAAATTCCTTCCAAATTCATATTTTTTTCTTAATTATTTACTGTTTTAATCAGGAAAGGTGATAAATTTTGATTTTTTTTAAATTTTTTTACAAACCAGGTGAGATGGATTAGGTTAGTGTACAGTAATTTTACCGACTACATGCTAGATGCCGAGTCATTGGTAACTCGAGACAGCTCATTCGATTACGTGGAAGGATTTGTGTTTGTGAATAGTGATGACCCTGTTAATGGGTGGCCCTCAGTGTTGTTTGATCCCCAGCATCAGTTTGATACGACCTGTATGTCCAAAAATGTTGATCCAGTTTTGTATTGTCTTGAGGTGGCCCTATATTACAAAAGTGATGACCCTCCCTCGACCGTTGATAAGGTAATTCCAATCAAATTTATTATAATTGAAGACTGTTTCATCTTGCTGGACCAATTCTGTAACATTTATACATCTGTAAATTGGTATAAACTTCAGTTTATTACTACATAATAATAAAATTGAGATTTTTTTTAATTTTTTATTTTATAAACCATTTGTGGGCCATTCAGACGTAGCTTTGACCTAGGTGGATATTAAGCGGGTCCCGTCCCACAGTAGAATGTCGACCGTTCATAGGCTAATGGGTTACACTATTTGAGCAGTTTTATAATCTAATAGCTGGAAAAAAAATTGTGGTTTTAAAGTTAATTTTAAAACTTTTTTAATTGCAATGATTACAATTTAATCAAAATTACCTTATTTTTTGTTATTTAGATGGTGGAGAAATTAATTGAAGGGTTGAGATATTGCCAGAATTTGAAATTACAAATGGATTTGAGTTATATGGATTTCTTGTTACGAGTGAAGAAAGCTGAACAAGATGCTAAGGCCAATGGCATATGGGATGCCCCTCACCCGTGGCTCAACTTGTTCGTGTCCAAAAAGGACATTGCAGACTTCGATCGGCTCGTGTTCAAGAAGCTTTTGAAGGATGGGGTTGGTGGTCCTATGCTGGTCTATCCATTGATTCGGTCCAAGTAATTTCCTAACTTTGCTGTGTCATATATCTTGATTTTATTAGAGTTATCTTGAAGTGGTATAAGTAATATTTGTTGAGATTGCATTTACATTTTTTAATAGGTGGGTATGGGTGCCACCTAGATGTTTTATGAAACTCCAACTAAGATGGTGACGTGGAACATTATTTATGGGGTTGTACCACCTGGCTCTATTTGCTAAGTTTTAATTTTGATGATTAAGATCTTGAGAAGTTAGGCCATATGTTTTATTTCCTATCCAAAAGACAACAAAATAAGACCCGGGCCCACTAGATTTTATGGTTGGAGTGCCATCCCATCCCATTCCCCTTGCATGTCTATGTACAGTATCATCACTTACCCTTTACTCTCACTTTTTACTCCCTTACACAAATTATTTTATATAAACATTTTTATTAGAATTCACATAATGAATATAATTTATCATTGTTTGTCACGTCAGGAAGTAAAAGTGAGAATAAACTTTAAAAATCGATGCAGTTGAATTTTTGTTTTTGTTTTCTTTTTTAACTGCTTGTTATGTCACGATTTGGTGTCGGTTGTATGGCATATACATAAATGTAGATCATCTGATCTTCACCGTACTTTTAGGACAAAGATATGGTGGTCCCTAACCCCCGGGGTATTACCATCACCATTTAAGATTAGAGGGGGTAACAATTCATATGATTTCACACATGTTGGGTATTTCGACTAACCGGTGATGTAAGATGGTGCCGGACGAGGTTAGGAGAACAAGGTGTGAGGTATTTTGGTCGTAAAGAATCTTTCTTTTAATAGAAAATGAGATTTTAAGTGATATGTAGCTTTCGAGGTTATTTTTGCCATATTAGATTGGCATCAACGAAAATACTAATTTGCCAACCCAATTACAATGACACCAAATTCTATTATACTATTTGATATAACGGAACTATCCCTACTCTCTTTTATTTGTAGTTTTTTTATGAGAGCCTAAATAATATTTTGGTCCCGACGAAACAATAAGGAATAGGCTATTTTAACATTATTATCTTTTACAAAGTTGTTGTCTCTTGCCTCGTTTGTTGTGTATGGCAAAATGGGACCAAATTTGGTTCAGTATTGTCTTTTTATATTACTTCATCTGTAAATTTTATGTCATATGTTTTGTGCAATATGGGACCAAAGTTTTTTTTTTTTTTTTGAAATAATTACTTATCATATATATCCTAAATGTTATGTAAATAATTAGGTGGGATAATCGAACTTCGGTGGTACTGCCAGAAGGGGAAATCTTCTATCTAGTGGCACTTCTCCGGTTCAGCCATCAGTACCCAAACGGTCCACCGGTTCAAGAGTTGGCGGCACAGAACCGGGAAATTGTTCAGTGCTGCATAAGAAATGGGTTCAGTTTCAAATTATACCTCCCTCACTACAACTCCAAGGAGGAATGGAAGCACCACTTTGGGAATCAATGGCCAAGATTCGTCGAGAGGAAGTCCACTTTTGATCCAATGGCTATTCTTGCTCCTGGACAGAAAATTTTCACTAGGAACCAACAACAACCCTAGCTAGCTAGCTTCTACACATCTCCATTTGTTAATTACCTAGCTATACCCATTTTTCACCTTTGATTTTTTTGCTTTTAGTTTTCCTCTTCTGTAACTTTTATAATCCACTTTGTTTTACTTTTCTCCGGTAAATGAATGCTTTTCAAGAATCACTAAAAGGTGTTAGCTCAAGCTGAGGGGTTGAATCATTTAAATATGAAATACCTTATTAGATACATATATCCTATCAGTATTGTATTTTATTTTATTTTTTAAAAAAAGTGGCATTATATTCTTGTTGCAGCTTTCTTTTTAAGGAAGGAATAGTCATTGCCATGATATTGTATGTGTGGCAATTATAGGGATCAATGTGGGGTACAAATCATTATCATTGATTCTTAATTACCGGCCTGTCTAGTGTCTAGGCTTGAAAAGGGGGTTTTCTTGGTAGTAGTTGGCATTTCCTCATGTCCATTTTATGAATATTTGTTCAAGTATATGAGAAGAAAATTGCACTTTTCATCTTTAAGTTATAGAGTAACTGATTTATTAATAAAATATTAGAAACGAAAAATAACGCCAATGATAACTTAGGAACAAAGAGTCAATTTTGTGCTTCAGTAGGTTGAGAAAGTATGTATGAACAGATACTACATTGTAATAGAGTCAATAGTATTCAAAAAAGGAACAATGAGTCAATATCACCTACACTAAGGCTCAAACCCACCGTACCCCTTCCATATGGGAGTGCAATCGGTGACACTAGATTACAAGGTCTTGACATATATCAGATCAATTCAATTATGTTTGAATCTAATCATTAATTTTACATTTTTGACATATTTAATCATCTATTTTATGTTTTAAAAAAATAATCTATTTTAAAGATTGGTTCATTTAAACTCGAAATATGAAACACTGCTATCTTAAAGATAAAAGATTAAAAAAAAAAAAAAGATTAAGTGCATCACAATTTGTTTCAAAAAAAAGTGCACCGAAATTGAAAATGGCATTGAACTCAAGAAATAAAAAAGTAAAATTAAGCCAAAGAACTTGTGGTCTAGTGACACCCAGTGTCCCTGATGGGAGTGGGTTCGAGCCTCAGTGGAGTCAATTGTTGACTCTTTCTACCTTCAGTAGGTTGAGAAAGTAGCTATGAATAGATAGTACTCAAAAAAAAGTATTTTTTTGTGTGTAAGGGGAGTAGTACATCCAAGATCATTAACTAATCCTCACAACATTAGAGCCTAGGAGGCCGAGCTCATCTTCACGCAGAAGCTTCATGATTTCCCTAGGGTGTTCGTTATACCATTTGAAGTTCTCGACCTGGTTATGACCCCCCCCCCCCCTTTGGCGAGAACGTAACGTCCGCAATCTAGTTTTGTTCCCTTGGCATATGTCGGAGTTTGATCTCCCAATTCCACATCTTCAAATCCCTGCACAACTCAGTGATATTTCTAGTAGGGCCATCATATTCCTCCCCTCCGTTGATTAGGTTGATGGCCTTGGCGTAGTCTGTTTCAAGCTCCACTTTTCTATACCCCAGCTCCCATGCTTTCTGTAGCCCGACATGAATTCCCTACATTTTCGCTTCCAGCGGCGTAAACGTGCCAACTTATATTTATAGTGTTATCGAGTTTGATAACTTTGTGCATAAAAATTAATTATAATGGATATTTAATTTATTAGTCCCGATCCTAATTTATTGATAAAATGGAGAATTTTTTTCACAAAACCCTACACTAACAACCAAATCCATCACTTTACTAAGACCGTAAGGAGGCATTTAGTTCATGAAATGTAAGATTATTTCTAGTAATAATAGAATTACCATCTAAGAAGTCATGTGAGATTACAGAAATGACATATTATCACTACTACAAGTGTGCCCACTTTACGCATTTGTAGTAGCCAGACACGTTAAAAAAATTATTTTTTGGACAATAGACGTCTTTACTATAAAATTTAGTTGACCAACACAACATTTATATAATCCAAACCATTCAACAAAATATATAATAGAATTATCCAACACTAGTACAACACAATATATATAATCCAAGATACATATTCTAACACAATAGTCCAACACTAATCTATCACAATCTAAAACGCATAATAAAGTTTATATGCATACTCTTTCACAAAATATTTTGTCCATATGGGGATGGTCAATGGTTCGGTTCAAACCGACCAGTTTGAACAGAACCAGATGCTATAGCAACCGAATCAAAATTCAAAATGTTTCGATTCCGGTTTATTTTGTTGAATACTACTAACTCTATTACAATGCAGTATCTGTTCATAACTACTTTCTCAACCTATTGAAGCACAAGAGTCAGTATTGCCCCCACTGAGGCTCGAACCCACCACCTCCCATATAAAGGGAAGGGTTTGATGCCACTGGACTACAAGGTCCTTGGCTCGATTCCGGTTTATTAAAATGGGGAATTGAAACCGCCAGTTCTAATTCGATAAAATCGACCGATTTCGATTCTGAAGCAGAAAAATTAAAATAAAATAAAATAGAAAATTAATTGTTGAATTTGGACTATTTTAGAAATAAAAAATAGAATTTACCAAAAAAAAAAAAAGGTTTTTGAATTGACGTTTCAAACCGGAACTATGGGTTTCAACTTCCTAAAAGGTTCTGCTTTTGATTTATCATTTTCCGGAAACATGAACTGGTGGTTCGGAATCAAAACCAATCCGCGATTATGCCTATATCTATAACCTCCGTATCCCATCTATTTCATCAATAGAATACAAGTTAAGCTCTGTTTGGCAGAGCTTATTTAGGAGCTTATAGCTTATTTTAATCTACCAATACGCTATAACCTCTGTTTGGTAATTTTCTTAAAATAAGCTAGTAGCTTAAAATAAGAGATTATTTTTTAACGCTACCTAAGATAGAATTTCAAAATAAGCTAGTAACTTCCTAACTTTTTTTCCATTTTTAACCTTATTATTTTAAAGAAATGACATCATTTACCCTTCTCAATTAAAACCTTTTTGGCTAAACCTTTTTAACTTTTTCTCTTCAATATGTTTGGTTGTAATTTCAATTTGACATTTGTGTTTGAACATTGATTTTTGTATGAACTAATCTTATGAATTATAAACATTTTGTTTTACTTTATGTTTTCAGATATATGTTCTTACTTTATATTTTATTAAAATATATTGATTTCACTATTTTATACTTTAATATATAAACAACCCTATTTAAATTTAAAACTATTTAAATTCTATGAAGATGTCCTTTTTAGTCTTTTTACATTTATCAGCTTATCAAAAAGCTAATTTTACCGAACACTTTTAAGCATAACAGCTAGCTTAGCTGCTCTTCAGATCTCAGCTCCATTACAATGTAGTATATGTTCATACATACTTTCTCAACCTACTGAAGCACAATAGAGAGCCATAGCTATGCCGCTTGACCACAAGGCCTTTGACATACTGAGTATACTTAATAGAGTTAATACCACAAATGGTCCTCTAACTATTTGGCTATAGTACTCATTTTAGTTATTGACTTTTAATTCGACAAAAACACATACCTTGACTTTAATTTTTAACCACAAATAGTCATTTGTTAAAATTTCTGTTAAATGAGTGTTAAATCAAGAGGTATTATTATCAAATTAATTAATAAGATTATGATTACATATTTTAGAAAATTATGTGGATTAATTTAATATGATTATGATTATCTCTTGGATTATATTGAAACATAATTAATTTTAAATATTAATAAAAATTAAGCTAATAAATATAAAAAGAGTTTATTACCGATTTGATTCCTTAACTATTGCGAAATTACAAATTTGGTCCTTAACTATATTTGTTACTCAATTAAGTCCTCCAACTATGAAAACGTTAACCTATTTGGTCCTTTGTCCGAGCAACTGTCTACCTGCAGTTAAATGTGAGGGTAGTTTCGGAATTTCCATTAGCCTTGCGTTATTTATACCTTGATATTAACTTAATTACCCTAGATGCGTTATTTAGCTTCCATTCTACGCATCCAAGCTACAAAATCTCTTCACGCATTCACGCATTCAACAAGAATTTGAAGCTATGCAAGGTACGTATGCTAACAGCGAGGAGAGCCATTGTCGTTCAATGGTTTGCTATGGCGATGCAAAATCCATCTGTTATTGTCACTGTGGCCAAAGACTAAAGATACTGATGATTTTATTGGGGCCGAGTCCACCATAAACCGGGTATAGGGGTACAGAATGGGGTAGGAAGAAAGCAGCTTTATTACTCGGGGCGCTAGGCCCGAAATAGTATGTACAAAACCCGAGATATTGGCCCAAAACGGCGGCCTAAATAATACATAAATAATAAATACTATAGCCGTAAGGAATTGAATAGGGCCTAAAATGGCGGTCCGAATAATAAATAAATAAGCTAGGGAACTAACAAATAAAATAGAAGTAAACAAGGTATGAATAAAATAAAACTAAATATGTTACCAACAGGACTCGAACCCTTGCATGCCGGCGAGAGAAAATAAGCTCAGACCATTGGACCAGGATGCATTTGGTGAGCCAAGGGATGCCTTTAAAGTGGAGGGAAGGGTGGCTATTTATATAGTTATAGGATTCACGGATCGTTGACAAATGGACAACATCGGGTTGCTTTCAATATTAGCCACACACGTGTCACCCCACTACTTTGCTTCCAGTGCACCCCATGCATAAGTGGAGCTTCCCACCCTTTGATACACAAGATCAGATCTTATGTGAGTTGGTGGTTAAGAACTTGTGTTGTTATGTTGAAAGTCTTAGGTCTGAATCTTTTGGCAGTACTTGCTTTATTTATTTTGCTCCAAGCTTCCTTCTTCCCTTGACAATAAAAATGGACACCCGGGTTCCCATGGCCGCATCATAAGTCCTCCACTTTCTTTGGTCGTCTTTGACAAGCATGGAAAGTATGTCAAATGGATGGAAAGTATGTCAAATTGACACCCCAGGTTCCCATGGCTGCATCATAAGTCCTCCACTTTGTTTGGTCGTCTTTGACGAGCATGGAAAGTATAGACCGTCTCGATCCCTAGTCGGTAAACTCTTTCACCCTCTCGGTCCCTAGTCTGAAAACTCTTCATTTCTTCTAGGGAGCTCGGTGCTCGGTTTCTATAATCTCCCACTCGCACTTGCACAGTAAAAGAGGGACGGAGGTACTTGCCACCTTGAGCGGGCTTATTGAGAAGCCATGCATGCGAGGGGTAACTTAGCAGTCCACCGAGGAACGGGATGTGGCGACTGCTGAGCCGCAGAATTTAAATTCATCGACTACCACGAAGCAGAATAAATAATAAGTCGACTGCTATGAAGCTGGACAGATACATGTTGTTCGCTAAGAAGCGGAATAGATGTCAAGTCGATCGCTGAGAAGCGAGATAGATGATAAGTTGTTTGTTGAGAAGCAAAATGGATAATAAGTCGACCGATGAGAAGCATGATAGATGATAAGTCGACCGTTGAGAAGCGAGATAGATGATAAGTCGACCGATGAGAAGCGGGATAGATGTTAAGTCAACTTTGCTAAGAAGCGAAATAGATGCTAAGGTTGTAGGCTGCCTGCTGCCTCATGCTAGCACCACACACATCTTTCTTTTCTCTTTTTTTCTTTTTTTTTGAGTGCACGCTAGGTTGCGTACATTTCCTGATATACCCAAATGCGTTGGGGTATTCGCCAAGTTTTTAGGGATACCATCCCATTGACTTGGGAACACCGACAAATTATAGCTTGCATTTCCAGTAAAGGTACTCAGTTTGACAGCAAAATGGTCCTCATGTGTTTAAAGCTACTCACTTTCACAGCAAAATGGTCCCCATTAAACAAATGCTAACCATTGAATTTAAGTAAATTGATTTCCAATCAATATGACAATATGACCAAAAGTCTTGTGGTCAAGCGGCATAGTTGTGACCCTCGAGATCAATAAGACACAATCATCTTTACAATTTATACAAAATGAAGAGCTGTTTCTAGAACCACTAACACCTTGCGTCTTCCAATTGTGCCTTTAGAGCCTTTCTTGGTGTGCCAATCGACCCAGAAGATCTCTCGAACCAACTACTGGGCCATCACTTTGCGATTTAGGTTTTGTCAATTGGGAATTAGGAATTCCGCGTCTTCAAGTTTTGATTGATTGTAATTAGTAATTATGCGAAGCTTGGGCAACCCGTGGAGCGAATGGAATTCCGAAACTAACCTCACATTAAGCAACTGTTAGGCGGCTGACCCAACGAAGGACCAAATTGGTTAACGTTTTCATAGTTGGAGGACTTAATTGGGTAACAAATATAGTCAATGACCAAATCGATAATTTCTCAATAGTAAAGGGACCAAATTGGTAATAAACTCATATAAAAACTTATTGTAAAATGTAAAGTAAAATTATTATAAATATATAAATTATTCTCATATTGTTAAGCTAAAATATTATTCTTCATAGATTGAATTTCTAAAAGATAATTATTTATCATTATTTCAAAAGTATAATTATTTGATAGTTATAGTATGAAAAAATTCATGGATGATATAATTTTATGGTATATGTTGATAAATTACAATAATTACTTTATAATATTCATCTCCTTATGGGGTAATATTTGATTGGATATTATTTGTATTTGACAATTCAGTAGATTTGTCTTTTAACTTCTAGTAGGATCAACGGATTAATGAACAACCAATGTATATAAAGAATTTTATTACCACTCATGATGTGAACACTAGAAGGTGATAGAATTCATGAGGAAAAAATAACATATATAAATAAGAGTTAGTAATATAAAGTTAATTTATAAATATATAAATTATTTATTATTTATATATAGTTAAGATAAGATCACATCCTTTTTTTTGAAGATAAAAACTTAATGCATTAAATCACGAGCAAGACAGTTTACAAGAAAAGTTGGAGGAACATCAAACCATTCCCCACAACTTGACAAAGAAAAGGCCTCCCTAGCAACAGTGTGGGCGGCACAATTCGCAGATCGTCTAACAAAATGGAATTCGACATCATCAATGTAAGATGACAATTCTTTAACATCCTCAACTAAAGAGTTAATTCCAGCCATGGTCCTTCGACTATGTTGATTTTCCAAAATTAGTCCCCGACTTTTAATTTGGACAATTTAGGTCCCTTAACTTTCAAATTCTTTCCAATGTTAGTGCTTTCGTCAAATTTTGGTTAAGTTGTCAATTGAAGGGGTAAAATTATCCGTTCACTTGTATACTCGTATTTCTCCTGTCCTATACGCTATATATATGAATATAATATCAGTCGAAGAGACATCGACTGAGATTATATGGCTTCGATTGAGACTTCGACTGAGATTATATTCATATATACAGCGTATAGAACATGAGAAATACGAGTAATAATACACTAAACAGGTGAACAGACAATTTTACCCCTTCATTTGACCTTAATTTAACCAAAATTTGACGAAAGGACCAACATTGGAAAGAATTTGAAAGTCAATGGACCTAAATTTTCCAAATTAAAAGTCAGAGACTAATTTTGGAAAATCAACATAGTCGGAGGACCATTGCTGGAATTAACTCTCAACTAAAAGTCCAAAAGTAGAATTAAACGAATAGGAAAAATAGCATGAAAGAGAATTTTTGAATCCATTTCTACATCAATATTACCCATTCCGGTATCTTTGAGCCAACTTAGTGCTTCTCTGAGACTGAACGCTTCGGCTTCTTTCACTTCGAATATACCAGTCACCCAAACATTCTTGGTTGCTAAGAATCTTCCTTCATCATCCCTCAAAATCCATCCCAGACCTATTGCGTTGTTATGGACATCTAAACATGCGTCAATGTTGAGCTTCAATCTACCTCTTGATATTTCGAGTGAAGAGCATCTCTAGTAGGCAAAAAGGAAGAGGCTATCTGCCAACAAAAATATTTGACTTTGGGTGGTATTTCAAGATTCCAAATTGTGGACCAAGGGCGATCATCGGTTACAATGTCAGTCAGTCGTTTATAACATGACTTAAACAGTATATTCGCCTTTTTTATCCCAATACGAATACCAAGAGTCCTATGGTTTTCGTAAGCTAATGAGAATATTAAAGATCAACTTAGCATCACGTTCATTGAAGGTTTCATAACTCGGCTCGTATCCCAACCCGTACCTTGATCATTAAACAATATAGCAACCGAGGCTAGTTTGTCAACTTCAGTCATAGGCGTTTGGACATAAGGGTTCTCAACAATAGGTAACCATGCATGATTCCCAAGAGAGATACATATACCTCAAGAGTAATGGACCACACATCGGTTCCTCATATATATATATATATGTGTGTGTGTGTGTGTGTGTGTGCGTGCGTGTGTGTGTGTGTGTGTGTCCTTTCAATATCCATATGTATCTCTCAAACGGATACATATACCTCAAAGATTAATGGACCACACATCTTAATTTTTCTTACCAAGTCAAAATCGATCTACAAATCATCCAAAACCTCCAGATCAACAACTTTAGGGCACCAGCCAGGCTCCATCAGTGAGCAGTATTAGTATACGGTTCAAACCAAGACTCAAACTCCCGAACCAGATACACATGCGTGGTCAAAGCCTTGTAGTCCACCATACCAGCACGCTTCAAAATATCACTCATATAACGCTATTGAGACTAAAGCATACCACCATTAACCGGGATCGTCTGAATACCCAGAAAAAAAAATAGGCGTACCCATGTCCTAAACTTTAAACGTAGAGGACAACAAAGCTAAAACACGAGCTGCATCCTTGCCCATTACGAGGATATCATCCACATAAACTAACAAATAAACATGTGCACCACTTTCAGAGTAAATAAAGAGAAACACATCAGTCTTGGAAGGACGAAAACCAACAAAGATAAGAAAGTCATGCAACCGAGTAAACCAGGCATGAGAAGCCTGCTTCAAACCATACAACGACCGTTGCAGTAAACACACATGACCAGAATATCTCTTGTCCTCATACCCTAGAGGCTGACGCATATAAGTTGTCTTAGCTAGATTACCATTGAGAAAGGCATTGTGTATGTCAAGTTGCCGAATCACCTAGTTTCTCGAGATAGCTAACGAGAGAAGCAATCGAAAAGTAGTGGGCTTGACAATAGAACTAAACCCCTTGGCAACCAGCCTCGCCTTGTGCCGCTCAACCGAACCATCTGCCTTCCATTTAGTACAAAAGAACTCATTTATAGCCCACAATATTCATATGCGGTCACACTGGAACCAGCCGCCAAGTGTTCTTTTATAGCAACGCATTGAACTCAAAATCCATCGCTTCACGCCACTCTGGATAAACAAGCGCTAGGAATAAAAGGTGGGTTTTGGAGGACAAACCTTGGATACCAATGCTGCCAGCTCCGTGCGAGACCGAGTCATGTGCTGGAGCATCATAGGATGAGCACAAATTGGTCTGCTAGACGGGGCAAAGGACGGGTGCAATGTCAAAGTAGACCCAGGAGGCATAGGCTCGGGAAGCACAACAAAATGAATGACCTCCTTAGAAAAGGTCATAAAGAGAAGATATCAAAATGGAGAGGATAACAGGGTCTTGTTGTATCCACGCCGCAGTAGAAGGAACCGAGACAACAATAGACTTACTAGTGCCACCAGTCTCATTTGGAGCAGACGGTGTAAACTAACAAGCAGTAGTAGTGGTAGGGCACGGAATGGAACCATCCACGTAGCCCAGTAAATTTTGACCTTGCAAGAAATGAACCATTTGGGTTCGCCAAAAGAAATACTTGTGAACAATGAGTTTAATCGAGACAAAATGGTGAGCGGTCGATACTCCGACGTCGGAAACAGTCCGCTCATAAGAGACTCCGGCAAAACTGTCTTGCAAATCTGGAGACGCCATGAGAAGGGAAAACATGAGCTTAACTGATACCAGATGATAACAAAATTCTGAAATATTATTCACAATAGGACTAGACACAATAGATAAATACAAACACTTATAAAAGAATCCTATTACAAGTATACAAACAAAGTCCTAATAAGTTTAACTGAGTGGTTAAAATATTATTTTCTTAGTAAGATATTATGTGAATCATTCATGTTGGCATTCATTTTCTTAATTGGTTGTCTAGTAGAGGTGGATTAAAGAATTTTATTTTAGTCCCTTCAAATGGCACCAATGATTTGAATACAAATTTGTCTAAGAATTTAATTCAATTGATCAATTAATTCAAATTAAATTCATAAGTTTTACTTTAATGACAAACAATTTTATTTGCAGTTGAATTACATCCCGTGACTTACCTTATTTTTGTTTCTTCAAAACAAGAACAGTAAAGGACCTTTAAATTTGATATTTAAACTTATTAATTATTAGCAAACACGGTTCAAAAGGGAGAAAAATAAGAATGGAAAAAGAGAAAACAATATATAGAAAGGAAAGCTCGTTTAACTAGAGTGGTATAAGTACATAGAAGAAGATTGATATAAGACTATTTTAAGCTGCATGGATTGAAGCTAAATCCGTCTTGCTAAACGAGCCTGAGTATCCGATTCTCTTCACATCTCATGCACACACCCAAAAAAAAAAAAAAAAAGGTTAGCTTTTTAGACCATTTTCTATCCCACTTTTCTCCCTTTTCCTTCATGTGTTAAATCTTTGTTCTATTCTTTGACCAACATTGTTAGTCGATGCTCAGTCCTACTTTAATTATCCAATTTTGATTTAATAATTAATGATGAACTTTCTATCCCTACTCGATTCAAGTTTTATCATACATTTCGCTAATATATATAAGATATTCAATTTCATAATTTTTAGATGACGAGAGAAACTTGTAATCACTATCCGAAAATATGTATTGGGTAAATCTCATTTCTGTGTAATAACTCATGCACAAATCACACAAAAAATGTAAATATAGTTAGGAAAAATATGTGCAACGATTTGAGCCAGATGGTGTTAGCAAGCTCAATTATCTCATATTTTAAATGTATTTATTGTTGGCATGATATGATGGAAATCTATTTGCCAAACAACTAGAGCAAAACCTTTAACCAATTCAAGCTTTATCATATGTATTATGCTATGTAGGGTATTTAGGTGTGCACACGTGTAAAATGAGAGCTAGGACACTTAATTTTTAGGGGTCTAATTTTATATATATATATATATATATATATATATATATATATATATATATATATAATGTTATAACAATGTATGTACGTGTCTCAAAATAGTTTTTTTGAAAGGACTTATGAGTAAATTTGTATGAATAATATAATATAGGCATATAAAAATTATCCCCACTTTATAGTTAAATCAAATAGAGTATAGTTGTTGCTACAAGTACAACTCATCACACCTTTTGTTAATCTCTCTCACTTCATTATTTTTTTCCTCTCATAAAAAGATGGGAAAAAGTAGGAAAGGGCGTGGGACCCAATAATTGTTTGTATTAGGAAAGCAAATGATAAGATGATGATAAAATTTTATAGTAAAGTTTAAGCATCCAATAAGAAGAAGGTGTTAGTCCCATGCACAAAAGTATATATTGGTTAGGTTACGTTGTGTCATGCATGGACGTCCTTTCTTTTTTTCACACTTTTTGCCAACCACACCCACGTGAATTATTGCAAACTTCTTTCCAATCCAACAACGTTTCTCTCTTTTTTCTCGATATGATAATTTTTACTTCAAAAAGTTCTTGATTAAAAATAAATAAATAAATAAATAAAAACCTAGAAGTTGCAGATTTCTAGATACCATTAGTCCATTACCATCCACCTAAAAAGTGACCTGGCTACAATTTTTACTTTGGTCAAAATTTGGCAATTTCAACTAAGGGTGATAGGTGGTCAAAGAAATTCGTACATTAGTAAAAAAAATAAAAATTAATCACTATAATTTTTAAAATTTAATTCTCCTGACCACCCAATTGTCAAAAACTCCCACAAGTGCCCGGTTGCCACTATCGACCTAATTGTCTAGATTTATTTATAACTATTTTAGGTGCGTGACCAGTAATACCAATGAATTTTTATTTTTTTTTGAAATTACCAAAGTGATCGAAAAGGTCATTTCATTCACAAACCCTAATTTTTTAACTTCAATCTCCATAGGTCGAAAAGCGAAGGTTTTCCTATAATGAAAAGTGATCAGTTACTCACTATTATTAATAACATGCCACCACGTCAATTATGGGCAAATTAAAACACAAAAATTCCAAATTTAGAGGAAATTATTAAATAAAATAATTAAAAATAAGAGTGTTGATTTGACTAATCGAAAAGTATATGTAGGCATATACTATAGAGGGATCAATAGAGTACTATATAATTTAATATTATAATCATAAAATATCATATGTATATAATTTGTAAACTAATTGCACTATTGAAGTTTATTTATTTATTTATTTATTATTATTATTATTATTATTACTATTATTATTAACAAAAGCCTCTCATATATAAAGAGTTATTTTTATTTTTAGTCACCAAATATACTGACAATTCCATTCTATTTTGAAGTTCGCAAAAATATGACATAAAAATCAATTAACAACCAATTGAAGCAAAAATAAATAAATAAATAAATAAATAAAAATCTAGAACCGAACAAGCATCCAACAATGGCCTAACATAATAGACATAAATATTTTCAGTACCTTACAACTAACATACGAAGTAAAAGAAAAAATCGCAGACAAATTTGTGTCTCACATATACAAATGCACCCTAAGAACATATATACCAACAAACACACAAAATATAAAGAAAAATCATATTATAGATTACACGATTGCTAAAAAGTTGTTCGAATAAAGATGAAGGAGTCGCGGAACGAGGATAGATAAAAAAAAAATAGGAGAAAGAGAAAAAGTCAAAAGGATTTTAATTAGGAAGGGTAAACGATGTCATTTATTTAAAATAATATGGATGAAGATGAAAAAAAAAAAGTTTAGAAGCTACTAGCTTATTTTTTAAACATTACCTAGAATAACGTTTCAAAATAAGCTATTATTTTAAGCTACTAACTTATTTTTGGAACATTACCAAACCGAACTTTTACCCTATTAGTAGCTTAAAATAAATTATAAGCTCTACGAAACGGAGCCAATATAATTTATGATATAATACATAGGTTTCAATATAATTACTCTATCTATAAAGGACAAACAGTAAAATTAAAGGGAAGGGGACTCCTTCATAGCTATTAGTCGAAAAATTAAAGTGATTAAACAGCAAATCCAACATCGTTAGAATAATATTTTATTAGAATTAATAAAGATTTGCAAACTTTAACAAACAGTATTAAAAGTAGACAAAATATATAGTAAATGATTCTATTTTGATGCGTTCCCCATGGCAGTAGGTATAGCTTTCCGATTTGGGAATTGGTGTGGGATATATGCATGATTTTGTTGAGATTATGTTACGCTATTATTAGCCTGTTACCTGTAGACCTTAAAAGCATGATAATTAGTTGCTTTTTGACAATAATTATTTCTTCTTTTCTACTTGCTCGCAAAATATGCAGTAGTTTAAGATTTGGCACGTTTGTTTACCCCGACAATATCTTCTTAGCTCTACGTTATATAACATAGTACCACAGACAATCGAATATTTAATCATTATCTAAAATTTTAACGATTGATGAATATAATTAAAACTACAAAATAAAAAATAAAAATAAAAAATCGCCCTTAATGTAAGAACGTGAGGAACTGAGGACTAATCTAAATCATTAAATAAAAATGATGCACAACTAAGATTAAAAGCAACAAATCACATGGATTAAGAAAATAAGTTCATTTCAAATATTAGAAAATATATGGTTAGGTGTAAATCAGTCTTATTAGAAGTTGTGCATTCTTATACAAAATGAGGTGTATTCCTAAATCAAATGTCGTGCATCGATAATTCTCTGGTTGTGTATTCAAACACTGCAAAAATATTTTACGATGGGCATCTCAATGTCCTATAATGCACCGCACTAAGTGCACTAATGCATATCTCACCAGCCTACAATGCACGACTCACAACATTGGGCTGCACAACCAATACAACCTAATGCACAATCGTACTGCCCAAACATGTACATATACACCAACATCCAAATATAGACAATATTATATTCAAAAGAATGAGCGAAATAAAAAAAAATACTAATCGATTTCCATTTATGAACATTTGATTGATGATGAAGAAATTGCAACACCGATGATCCAAGAAAATATGAAACAAATTTGGTCAAGGATTACCCATACCTTCACACTTAAAAATAGATAAAGACACTACTACCTCCATATTAACACACACACACACACAAAACGAAGCACAAATCCTCACGTCGGCGCAAAGTAGTATAGAGGATTAATGGCTTCTGAAGAAAATGTGCCACAACCGCAGCAACTAACGTCGACTAAACAAGGTAAATTTCACCTGATTATCAAAATACCGTATTATAGTTAAGAAAAGGATTGCATGATCATAGTTTCTAGGTGTTTTTTATGTTTATGATTTTAGTTTTTATGATTTTACTAATTTCTAGATGTTTTTGTGCTTGTGTTATTGTGATCAATCATTTTGTTATGGAGTAGTACTAGTAGCATCTGGAGTCAATTAATTGCATATTTTTTTGTGCTCGTATGCATAATTCATTTTGTTCTATTGGATATTTTTAGTATTCAGTGCTTGTACTCAACTTTAAGTTTATGCACTTTACTTTTCAAATCTATGACCTTAAGTTGTAAATTTGTACACCTTACGATTAAAGGTGTGCACCTAATATTGTAAACTTAAATGTTTGCAATAAACTTAAAAATTTACAATAATTATAAAACTAATCTCATGATGAATCCTGATGACTGTGGTTGAGATCACTAGGAGGGGCTGGTTCTTATTTGAACCTGGCAGGGTTATAGGGCAACCCTAGTTGCCCTACGTGGTCTACTTCCTATGTTCATATGGTCAACGTGGTCAAAATGTGCACTTCTCGATCTCCAGATGGTCTAAATGTTCACTTCTCAACATCTAAAGGGTCATCCTGTGCACTTCATGACCTCCAGATGTTCTACTTGTACATTTCCTAACCCCTAATTAAGGGTCTATGTGTTTTCAATTCTCGACATATATAGTGAGTTCTTCTAGATGCAACCCAAGTGTATTTTCCTAAATCGAAGAGTCATTAGTGTATTTCTTGATCATCTTTGCTAGATAGATCAACTCTGTTGTCACCTCACTAGCCTCAACAATTTAGACGTGTCATAGCTGACCTAAATGCTCAATCAATGAATGTCTCGTCAGCTATGTTAGTATTGACCATGTTATTGTGAATTTAAATTAAAAATTAAAAAAAATGTTAAAATGTACAATTTAATAATATAGTTGGATTTCCATATACTTGGTCCAGTATCTATTTTCATAGTAAACAAAATTATAATTATAATTATAATTATAATTTTGTATAGTTAATAAAGTCTCTAATCATGTACATATTTTGATAAATTTATGGATAAAATTTACATAATTAAATTGATATATTCATAAATATATATCATATATATATATTATAATTCTAACAATATGAATAATAACTAATAGAATTATATTTTAGAATTAAAAAATTTAAGTTTTATATTTCGTATGCATAAATTTAGACTCGGGTGCATTTTCTTATATGATTGTATAATAAATTGTATATGCACGTAATATTTATTAATATGTATTTAGGCAAATTCTATAATATAATTTCCCTAATTATAATTTATATGATAGATTTATAATTAAGTAAATTACATTTAAAAATTAACAAAATTAATATTTTAATTTTGTATGATTAATATAGTGCATAAGAATATGTATGCATTTGAAAAAAAAATCAAAATATTTATAAATACAGATTTAGTTAATTTTATAATTTCATTTTCTTAATTATTTTTTATATTTATTAATTATAATTAAGGGAATTTCATTTACAAATTAAAACAATTTAATTTTTAAATTCATATGAATTAATGTCATCCCAAACTATGTTGCATCTTTAAACAACTTTCTAAGTAGTTATTAATTTTTTTAATTAAGAGTATGAGTTTAGGTAATTTTAAAAAATAAATAATAAAGTTGTTAATGAATAACTATTGTAACAATTAATGTATATAATTATAGTAGTAATCACAACTCTTTGAAAAAAATGTACATATTTGCATATTATACAAAAATTGATAGAACGACACATTCTTATAAATTTTTTTCCTTATATGAATACTTTTCTTATTTTAAAATTTTGTATTGATATCTGAGTTTTGCTTCAGAATATACTTTATTGTTATTTTAAACTTTTGTTTGTTATCATGAATAGTAAATAGATGTTTGGAAACCCCTTAGTTTTTGTTTCTAAATGTTTTCCAACCCTGAAACATAGAATAATCAAAACACTCAAGATCATCATCTATGTTTGGTAAGTTCATAGTAAACTTTGTGGTTCAACATTTGTGGACCTATGATATCTTTTAACTAGTTTGTTGAAATTTTATTTCTTCTAGTTCTATTATATATCTCTTATTCTTCTTCATTCTAAAATTTAAATTAATAGATCTCGAGATAAAATGTCATTCTTAAATATATGAATTTCAATTAATTTAATAACATTATATTTAAAAGCAACACATTTACCCGCTAACATTAGATTTTTTTCAAACTCTGCAAATGTAAGTTAGTTCAATTAATTTTTTTTAAGTTTATTTCTTCAATTATTTTATTATTGTAAACCAATTTGTTTTGGTCTTTTAATATTTAAATAGTTTCTATTATTCTAGATTTACACATTTTTATAATTTATCATATTTTATAAAATTTGTTTATACCATTTGTACTATAATTTTTTTAAAATGAATGCAATAATACTTAAGTTTTTCATTAGCAATGTGAAAATCATAATAATTATATTTTTTAACTTTCACATTTTTAACTTTGAATATCAACATCATTTATGTAGGGATAAAAAAAATAGATGAAATAATATAAAAAAGAAATTTGACATGTAACAATGGTCCAATATGTATGTATTATAGAAAAACATATGCACGAAAGCTCATAGATGAACTAATGTTGATTGTAATATTTCGTTGGTACTCTCTTGTTAAACAGAAGACAAATTATCAGACACAATTTATTTATAATTTGTAAATACATATTATGAGTAAAATACATTTGCAATATGCCTAACATTAGTTATGCACTTTTATAAAATTTTGATAGTATACCTAAAAGATAGTTGCAAGTTTTTAATGTTGTTAATCAAATACAACTGCACCAACTTTCATTAAAAAGTTGATAACAGAACATCTAAAAATATCTTACTCTAATATTAGTGTGCATAAAAATAAAGGCCAAGTTCTAGTGCGGCTACATCATTAGGTATGCAAAAATGCACCAATTGTGTATGTTAAGAAACGCACAACGACGAAATACACTAGCGCACCACAAAATGCATCATTAGGTATGCAAAAACGCATCAATTGTGTTAGGAAATGCACGGCACACCACCCAAAAAAAAAAAACTAACATACCGCATCACACCTAAAGGTGTGTTTTCAAACACTATGTGGTGCGACTCTCAAGTGAAAAGTGAATGCCGATCCAATCCAACCATTTGAGTAAATCAATGGTTGAGGGTTGCTGAAAAATAAGGAGAAATGATGGAGTTAGTTTTATAAATATTGCACATTTAAAAGTTTGCAATAATTATAAAATTGATCCCATAATCTTTTACTAAAACCCTCCATCATTGATGGACCTGGGTTAGCAATTAAAATCAGTATTCACTTTTTACCAGAGGTGGTTGTTCTTATTAGAACGCACATCTATATATATTCGAAAGATTTAAAAAAATAAAAAAGATTGGCCAATAATTTAATGATATTGTTCCAATTTCTGTGACTGTTATTACAAGATTCTCATATAATGACGACCTACTTATCGTTATTGTACGCATGAAAATTTTATTGTCAAGAGTCATATCATTATCATGGGAATATCCCAAAATTCAAACTGCCAGAATTGAATAATGATATTGAAATGATGTAAAGGATTATATGTATTATACTACTGGACACCACATTCATATAATCTGATCTACATTATTCTTCCACCTTAGATTTGTTGTCACTGGTGAACTTGAATTGAGAGTGATGAGGAATATAGTGATATCTTTGTTGGATTCTCTTTATTATATCTGCATGCCTCTTTGCTCATTCCTAGTCTACACTACAAGGCTTAGACTACATATCATGAAAGGGAGATCAATTCATTATCCTCGAATTGTATGATATATATCTTTAATCCATAATCTAATTAAATTCTTCTATCAGTGATTTGCATAAAGTATGACTTGATTTGTTGTGGTGACATTGCCATCATACATGATATTGATTTTTGGAGTTAATTTCGAATTCAGTCCTTTGACTATCACTCATTTCTAATTTTAGTCACTAACTTTTAAAGTTATCAAATTTAGACTTACAGTATTGAATCTATCATTTCCAATTTTAATTCTTTGTAAACTTTTTTTGTGTGAATAGTTAAATTTGGGAGGCTAGAAGAAGGAAATTATATTAGTGCTTTGTTTCTCGCGTGTGAGAAAACAATTGACACGATAGTCACGACTTTTCAATTTTACCCTCAATGTTAACGATTCACACAAGAAAAGACTAAGGGTGGGTAATGGTGGCATGTGAAGCGATCTCTAATACCAGTTAGCTTATGCAAATTTTTTTGGGAACAAATCACTGTCTTAAAAGGTTGTGGGGGTATTTGAAAAATGGTTTATCAGTAAAAGTCTAGCTTGCTTGTCCAATTTTAACTTGTTTGATTGGTCAAACAGCTAATATCAGTGTTTCTTTAAAAAAAAATTTGATTTAGCTTATTGATGCCATAAGCTGAAAATGAAAAAGATATATGAGTAGCTTATTGATATCAGCTTATTGCATTTTTATTTTAAAAGTCTAATTTACCCTTAATAGTTGTTGGTTTTTTTTTGTTTTTTTTTTTGAAAAACAATAGTTGTTAGTTATTATGTTGTTTATATTTATCCAATTTTTATTCAAATTTATATTTTTAATACCATTATAATCGTCCAGAGCCCGATATCTGAATTGACTCTTTGTTCGTGCATTATTGGATAACTTTTAAAAGATCAATGAAAAACTAAATTTTAAATCTAAATCGTAAATGATAACCCTAATTAGTAAAAAATGAACCCCTAAATAAAACAAAAAAGTTTAACCATAAACTCAAAAATCCAAACTCGCCCTAAGTGCAATGCACTTTCGCATTTTTGCAAGTGCAATTTTTAAATACTAAATGTGCACTTTGTTAATACTAAATATACACTTTGTAACAACTAAATGTGCATTTCTGAAAAAATCTGAGAAGTGCATAGTATACTATTTTAGATTGCATAGTAAAGTTGGTAATCTATAATTATGAAAATGCCATGCATTTAAAAAAAAAAATTTGAACTGATCCGTTTTATTTTTCTAAACATAAAGCTGAGATTGATTATATATATATATATATATATATATATATATATATATATATATATATATATATATATATAATTGTGTTAACCGTTATGTTGAATTATTGTTAACAACTTATGTTTATTATATTTTTAATATTGAATTATTATTAACTAAGAAGTATTTCTTTATAATTATTATAGTATTAATAATAAACAAAAATAATAGTTAAAAATAATTAATAATAATACAATGATAACAATAAATTATTTTAAAAAAATACTTTAAGAGTTAAGTAAATAGAACAATAAACTTTTGTCCTTATACGTCATTTTATATGTAATTAACTAAAAGTAAATAGTTAATTTACCAAACATATTTCTATAACCAATTAACATATGCAATCAGTTATCAGCTAATCGTCAATTGCCAAATTAAACACCCCATAGTAGCAATGTGAAACAAGAAATAATAAATAAATATTTTCATTACTAACAATATTAACACAAAATTTTAGTACATATGATAATAAAATATTTAATTTATTCATTGTGAATATAATATTAATTCTGGCCACTATATGACACCATGGACCTAATTTTTTTGAAAGCCAAAAAGGAAAGCTATATTAACTATAAAAAATAAAATAAAATAAAATAAAATAAAAAAAGGTAACGGGCGAATGAATACAATCGAGAGGGACCGATTCCCAAACACGAGAATCAGATTGAGAGCTTGCGACCATTAGCTAAGGTATGTATTATCAGGTTCACTGACCTCTTAACAAACAACAAACTCAAAACTCAAAACTAGCCATGATATTGATTGAGGCGTTGGTTGACCATATATTCAGTATATGGGAGGTCTCCCCAGACCTAATTAATTTTATTATTACTTATGTATTTGTAACTGAATTTACTTGCTTTTTCTTTACCCATTGAAATTATAATTTGTCAATTTATTAACTGAATTAAAACGGGTGGCCTAGTTTTATTCCTTGTGCTTATTTAATTATTTATAGCCCAATTACTAGATTCAAAAGGTTAGGGACCTTGTGAATATTATAACATTATTTTTCTTGCATTATCTACTCTCTCTTGTTTTGGTAGACTTAGCTTTGTCCACTAAAAACCATCCATTTCAAAATATTTTTAAAAAAAATACATATGAAAGGATATTATCTATTATTACGTGAACAAACTTTGTTCAAAACAGTGTAAAATCATTTTAATTTCATATTTCATAAACTATTAATATATAAACGTAGCAAATGTATGCCTCATGTTATACATCAATGGTCGCATGCTAGCTAGCGTGAACACGACCTAATTCATGAAGTTGTGCATAGAAGTCGAATATATGTTGTTGATATTTTGTCTCTATATATTATTGAGCTTCTTGTGAAGTTTTGAGCATAATTCCAAATTGTTGACGAATAGAAATGACTATTGTCTTGTCCAAATAAATGTATATATATAATTCTCCACGTAACATCAAAAGTTCAAAATTCAGCAAATATAACTTTATATAAGAGTTAATTCAATTTTTGGTCCTAGATTTATAGGTGACATTTCACTTTTAGTCCTTTTTTATCAGAACATCCACTTTTGGTCCTAGTATTATTGTGATATGACCAGTTTTGGTCCTCCATCAACAAAATCATTGAAATGTCGTTAAATACAATAATATTTAGATCTTTTTTATACAAAGTAGGTAGACCCACTATATTGTTATGTTTATTTTTTAAAAAAAAAATCATAATTGAAGATCGAAATGACCTTGTATTTAACGAAATTTAAACTATTTTATTAATAGAGGATCAAAAATGGTTATGTCACAATAATACTGGAACTAAAAGTGAATATTCTGATAAAAAATGACTAAAAGTGAATTGACACCTATAATTCTAGGATAAAAATGGAATTAACTCTTTATATAATGTATTTTAGATTCATTATCGTCGTTTCGAGAAAGAAAAAGCTATTAATATATATATTTACAATACAAGCTAGTTGGTAGAGATGTTGTTTTGTGAAGTGATGCCTAGAATTTGATAAGAGGATATAAAAGTTCCATTTTCAGTTTTGTCCATTGCTTGTGTACTATAGTCCCCACTGCCCTCCCTTTACAACTGTATTGATAACTGCAACACAAAATCCAATTCAAAACACATTCTATTTCACTTTGGCTGGAAACCATATATATATATAGAGATAATATTTCACCAGAGGTACCTATTATTTTTTGGACACTTTTAGTCCTTCTCATTACTTTTACTATTTTTAGTAAGTGTATTTTTGTCTTTTCATATTTTTCTTTTGTTATTTTTCGGTTTCAAAAAAGAACTTGCTTGTGCGCGGGAGAAAATTAGAAACCAACAAAAATCATCCATCTAGAAAGATCTAATAGCTTTAAAGTAGGGAGAGAGGGAAAAGTGCAGTAGCACTTTTGTGAATAACTTAACATTTAAGTACAAGTAAAAACACTATAGAGTGCACTTAGCAACACTATAGACTGCATTCCGATGTAGAGAAAAATTGTTCACCTTTTACAATTTGTGATTTTTTTTTTGTTTAGTTTAAATTTGGTTCTGAAGTTCACTTTAGAGTTTAGTAGTTATGTTTACCTTTAAAGTGCACCTTGTAGCAATACTTGTGTAAAAGTACACTTAGAGATAACTTTAATTGCACCAAATGTGAAAAGTTAATTGCACTTACAGGGCGTTTGGTTGGGAGGAGGGAATTAGGATGGAAAAGAATTGTAATTCGGTGGAATTGCAATTCAATGAATAAAGTAGAAATTGAAATTACAGTGTTTGGTATGAAGAAATAGGAGTACATGGAATTGAAAGGTAAGAAATGATAAAATGACTAAAATACCCTTATGTTGTGCCGTTGTGGGTATAATAATAATAATTCAAAAATAATAATAATAATAATAATAATAATAATTATTATTATTATTATTATTATTATTATTATTATTTCAATTTTTTTAAAAAAAAAGACAGGGTATGGGAGGGGGGCAAAATTGTCTTTACACCAACAAATTGCCCTTCCTCTCCGCCGAATTGCAATTCATTGGGGGTACCCCATGAATTGCAATTCATCATTTGGAGGGAATTGCAGTTGCAATTCCCTCCAACCAAACACTGTAGTTTGGGAATTCACTGAATTGCAATTCAATGAATTGTAATTCCCTCCAAACTACATCCAACCAAACATGCCATTAGGGTTCACCTTTTAAAATTTATGATTTAGTTTTTTTAACTTGGTTTAGGGGTGCACTTTCTACTCTTTAGGAGTTTTGCATTTATGGATTAACTTTGTGATTATTATATATTAAACTCTATTTGTGATTTACCACTCCAATATGCTTTGGCTATTGTACAAGAGTGTGATTTACCAAGTAGACGTACAACATCGCACAGCAACGACGACTTTTTCTCATTACCCACAAATGTTTTTTTTAAAAAAATCTTTTTTTTTTCATTTGCTTATAAACAGGGAGTTTATTCCATCCTCCTTTAGGAAAAGAATGTACAATTTTCTTTTTTCGTTTTTCTTTTTTGTTGTTGTTAACATTTAACTTGATGGATCTAAGAAATGATACAAATCAAATTAAATGACAAAGACTACCGGAAATATATATGCGTGTAAGTAATGTGTCATAAGACTTTCAACTTGATTAAAATTGCAACTACCATACGTTCCTCCTAGTAGGTGTGTATGGTAGCAACGATAAATGCATAATGCATTCAAGTTGATAGAGAATAGTATGTGATCGTGACAAGATTTATATTATAAAAAAAAAAAAAAAAAAAAAAAAACAGCCAAATGTGTGTGTCGATGAGATAGCAGCATATATAGTAATCAATGGAGAAGTCCAAAAGAGAAAGCTGATAATACGTGAATAAAAACAGTGAGTTGATGGACCACTTGGGACGGGGAGTGTTGATAGTATGGCACACAAAATTAAATAAGCACATACGACGCAACATCTCCCAATTTTCAGCATCCTAAGACCTTAAATACTTGTTCTCTTTTTTAGCATCCTAACACAACACTGTGTGGCAGTGGCACATTATTACGTGGACCTAGGCTCACCTTGCAGAGTGTATCTAGATCTAAAAATACACAATTTATAAATTAAATGTTCACAATTTATATATTGAAGGTTCACAATTTGAATTGTAAGCATTCAATATATAAATTGCGAACATTCAATATATAAATGGTGACATATCTACCTTAACAGGTCCACCTCCACATTGCAAGGTGGACCCAAATCCATAGTATAACTATAGTTGTGCAGTGCAGTAATTAACGATGTCGAAATAACACCAAACGCCAAATGTATGGCCCGCGCCCCAGCCCTCTTTTGGAACAAAACAAAATTTTGAAAATTGTTACTTTAATTTTTCGAGTTCTTCCTAAATTTTGAAAATGGTTATTTATATTGAAAAATGTAATATCAATCAAGAATAAAGTATTTGTTACTAATATTATAATACTTTTAAAGTGCGTTTGAAAACTTGAAAAATAATTTTTAGAAAAAGACTCATTTTTTAAAAAATAATTTCATTTAACTTTATTTTTCTTGAATACCCAAATGTCTAATCCCATTAGATAAGATTATAAGATGATTAAAAAAAAAAAAAAACATTCATTACCCAATTCTAAAGTTACAAACTTATTATCACTCAATCAGTATAGGACAACCAAAAAATATATGGCATCATAAGCAATGAGTTAGGAAGTCTCGCAAAGTTAGCTCTGGTCGTTCAACACACTATAAAAACTTGCTCCAACAGCATTGTGGCGATTCGAGTCCCACAGAAAACCTATGAAGTCATTAAAAAATCTTAACGGATTAGAGAATTAGTCTAGCGTAAGTTGGGATATTTAATGTGGAAAAAAAAAAGTCTAATACCCCTACATTTACTAGTCACAAACTTGCAACATGTCACTCCCTAATGTGACAAGTTGTAATTGATTTGTTTTTCTTTTTTCTTCTTTTTTATTTCATATCTTAATCAATTATAACTTGCAAGTGGCAAGTTTTTGAGTGGTGATCAATGATCCCAATATCAATACTGTGAGCGGAGGCTTCTTAATCAACATTATTTTTTTAGTGTAGAAATTAAAATGGCTTAGGAAGAACTGGAATGCTAAGGGTGCGTTTACTAACTGCAAATTTTCTCTAATTTTCTGGAAATTTTGAAAACTTGAGAACAGAAAACAGAAAACATGTTTACTAGCACAGTTTTCTATTTTGAAAACAGGAAATAATTTTTCAGTTTTCTAGAAAACTGAAACACTATAAAAAACTGTTTTCTAAATAGAAAACAGCATCAACTATTATCTATTAGACTATATGTCATTATAACCACATTCTCACCATTATATACTTACATATTTATTTATTACTATGATTACATTTATTATCATTTTCTTTTACTTATCATTATCTTCTATTTTTTCTATTTACATTATTTATTTAAACATAACTTATTTGATTATGCTTAAAATTATACATCATTCACATTATCTAAATTAAAAATTGAAATCTATACCACGCTTTATATTTTGATTGAACTCAATTGATTATTGGTTTTGGTCCAGATATCATATATCAAAATTTCACACATATATTACTATATTAGAATTCAAAATAAAAATTATATATTACATACATGTTATTCAAATGAATATATCCAAACATATTTTAAATATTAGCTCAAAAAATATTAATATTATCTAAACTAAATTTTTTGTGAACTTAATAGGTTATTGGTTCAAATATATTTTTATTTATGTTATATACATATATAAATTTGGTCCGGATATCAAATGTAATTTTTTTTTTTACATATATTGGACTTCAAAGTAAAATATATATTTATTCTATTTAAACCAAATATATCTTAAAATATTTTAAATATAAGGTCTAAAAATAACTCGAAATTAAACTTATTGTTAATTTTATAACGTTAATTTGAAAAAATAAGTGTTAGTAAACAAGTTTTCTAAACAGAAAACAGAAAATGAAAATCAGAGAATGAAAACTGAAAAATTGAAAAACAGAAAACAGAAAATAGTTTTCTGTTAGTAAACAGACCCTAAATGTTTCAACGTTCTTCGGGAATCAATCACGTTGCTAATTGGCTCGCGAGGAACTGTTGTTATGACTAGGACTTGTCTTTGTTGTTTTCTTGCCAAACTAGCAAACTTGTGATGTGCGTTTAGAGAAATGTGATCGGGGTGCCTACTGCCCGAGCGAACTAAGTTCAGTTGTTTTTTTGTTGGGGCTTTGTCTTCCCTTTCCCCCAAAAAAGTTTTTGGGTGGGTGGTAGGTATAGGGGTGCTAAAGAGACAAATTTAACTGTAGACCATGGTCCAAATGGTGTTGTTTCTTTTAATGAAAAGAAACAGAACCCGTTCCGTGTAATTAGTTTTGTTTGTATAACATGTCCAGTTTCATTTTATATACATTGTAGTTTCATTTCAGCACAACTAAAGTTTCATTTTGTTTCAATTACAGTTTCATTTGACATTATACATACAATAGTCTTATTACAATGGGACCTGTTATTGAATTTCATTTCATACACATTGTAGCCAATGTTGCAAAAATCCCGCCTAAGTGCTAGGAGCCAGTCGACCGCCTAGCGTATCACCTTAAATGGTGGTCTAGGCGACTAGGCGGCTAGGCAACTGCCTATGCCGCTTAGGCGCTAACCGCCTAGGCCTCCTAGGTGCCGACTAGACCTCCTAGGCACCGACTAGGTCGCCTAGTCGGGCAATTAACAATTGTTCTTCTTTTTTTAATAGGTTATTTCACTCAAAACAACATCGTTTTGAGCAAAATATTCATAAATTGTACAAACTCTAGATATATTTTAGGTTAATATTTAATATTTAAAGTATTATATAATTTATAATTATTAGTCTTTAAAAAATTGAAAATACTTAAACAAAATTTTAAAAAAAATAAAAAAATAAAATAAAATAAATACACTGGCACCTATGCGCTAATTAATCCCCACCTAGGCGTGCTAGGCGCTAGGCGCTCCCCGAGCGCCTAGCGATTTTTTCAACCATGATTGTAGCCTTATTACGACACCACTAAATTATAATTCTAATTCAACTTATATAGTTTCATTGGACAATATGCACTCAAATATGTGAAACTGTTATTCAGTTAAATTTTACATACATTGTACTTTCATTACAACACAACTAAAGTATTACTCCGTATTTTGATATAACTACAATTTCATTTGACAATATGCACTCAATATGTGAGAAATGTTATTCAGATTCTTTTTATACATATTGTAGTTTCATTCCAGCAAAATTAAAGTAACATTTCAATTCAATTACAGTTTTATTTGACAATATACACTTAATATGTGAGACATATTATTAAGTTTCATTTTATACATACTACAGTTTCTTTTCAAACAACTAAAGTATTATTTCAATTCAATTACAGTTTCATTTGATAATATAAATACAATATACGAAACAACTTATTCAGTTTCGTTTTACATATAATGTAATTTCATTTTGTTCTGAACATATTAAAAATACGAGATTTGTTAAAATTTAACGGCCGTTATTTTTAGACCATGGTCGATATAACCGGTGCTAAAGATTGTCCTATAAAAAAAAGTAGTGAGTTAGGAAATGGGTTGCATTTTGTAGGGATTGTGAAACGAGCGAAGTTCAAGATGCTAAGCGGGCTTTACTTTTGTGTGTGTATGTATATATATATACTAGTTTTTCTTATGGGTGATGCGAAAAAATTAGGTGTCCAATATTAATATTTTATATTAAAATTTTAAATTTATTTAAATTTTAACCTAGTAAATAATAATAATAATAATAATAATAATGTAATTTTATAAATTGGATATTTATATTTTAAAAAATAACCAACATATAACTCTAATATTTAATGTGTATTATTATTATTATTAAAGAAGATAAGAAAATATATTATGGATGCATGTGCATGGTAACAATAGTGGAAAAGATAACGGAAGTTATAACAGTAGGGGTATATTTGTCCAAAATATTATGTAGTACAACTTTTATAGCATAATATACAAAAAGGAAAAAATAAAACTTAACAGAAAAAACGAACATAAATGAAGGGTATAACCTTCATTCACATTTATGGTCGAGATGTAATCTCATGATCGATCTCGTCTAAATAGGATGATCTCACTGGATCCGTATATATATATATATATATATATATATATATATATATATATATATATATATATATATATATATATATATATAGGATTTGGATCCAGTGAGATCATCCTATTTAGTCGAGATCATGAGATTACATCTCAACCATAAATGTGAATATATATATATATATATTTATATATATAAAGTACATTATTTTAACTCATAAAATGCACTATCTTATCACAAAAATTTTATTATTCTAAAAGCATAAAGTGCATTATACATTATTTTAATTCTAACTCATAAAATACATTATTCTAACACATAAAGTACATTATTCTAACTCATAAAATACATTATTCTAACACATAAAGTACATTATTCTAACTCATAAAATACATTATTTCCAAAAAATTCATTATTCTAACACATATAAAAGTACATTATTCTAACACATAGAGTACATTATTCTAACTCATAAAATACATTATCTTATTCTATAATGTTCATTATTCTAATATGGGTGTGGAGCAGAGAAAAAAAAAATTTTAACATCAAAATGACGTCGTTTTGGACCGTGATCAACACAATAATATATATATATATATATATATATATATATATATATATATATATATATATATATATATATATATATATATAGAGAGAGAGAGAGAGAGAGAGAGAGGTCCTTAATCAGGTGAGAACCATGTCCCAAGTGAGAACGTAAGGACAAATCCAAACCATTGATCTAGTAGATCTAACGATTGAAATAAACAAAATTTTGTAATATTTATGAAAATAACCCCGCTCATTTTAAAAGTTTATAATATTTATGAAAATGACCCCGCTCATTTTTTACTTGATTTCTCATCCATCAGATCTTGCAGATCAATGGTTTATATATATATATACTAGTTTTATACGCGCATTGCGCGAATGGGTTAATGCCCAATGTTTATATTTAAATAAATATTTGAAAGTATATCAATACAAGATTATATAGGAGAAGTTTATACATGGGTAATTGAATGTCGAATTTTTTTATTTAAATATCTAACTCAAAGTATATGAATCTAAGATAATATAGAAAATTCATTATAATTATTACTAAAATAAATGTTTGCAACCTTGTAAAATCGATAGTCTAAATATATGGTCTAAAAATGATAGTCTAAATAAATAGTACTTTTAATTTGAATTTTTCTAAGTGTTCTTAATTCTCTTTTGAGTAACATTGTCATTGTCTTCATCTTTACTATTTGTTCTCTTCATTTTTGTTAGTAGTGTGTTATTTGCAATTCGGTTATTGTTGGTAGCATAGATGACAACGTCATGCAATGAGATTATAATATAGGAGTTATGGACTTTCCTTTAGGTGTTCTTCTTGGGGTTCATTTGGTTTAACCATTATTGTTAAATGAGTGATTGTGGATAAAAAAATCTCTAGTTTAAGAAAAAAGATTAAATAAATTAATAAAAATTTGAAAATTTAAAAAATTATGTATTCCAAAGATATTAAAAGGTAGTTTCTCGCTTCAATTTGCTGGGTAATAGGTTATTTGAGGACTTTCATTGTTAACAAATCTCCCAAGTAGTTAATATGATTGGTTTCAAACTATTCTTTTTTATTTTATTCATGGTATTAAAGAAATACATATGTATCATTTTTTTGTGTAACTACTAATTTATTTAATTCAATAAGAGTAAAATAGAGTGATTCTGCTTCAATTTGTTGGGTTATTATTTGTGTACTCTCTTTGTCAACCAATCCTCAAGTAGTTAATATATTAGCTTCAAATTATTTTAAAATTTTTTGTCATAGTATTAATAAAATACTTGGTAAATAAATATATAACATTATTTTGTACTATAACTTTGATATTTAATTACAATATATTGTAAAAATAAGATAATGGACAATGTAATGAATATCAATTGATAAATTTGAATGTAAAGAATCTTTGCATGAGAGAAAATAAAGACAATATAACTAATGAAATTATTTCTCTTATTTAATTTAAGAAATACATATGTATCATTTTTTGTTGTAGCTACTAATTTATTTAATTTAATAAGAGTAAAATAGAGTGAGAAACTTAATTATGTCAAATTTGATTGAGATGAGGTTCGAACCTAAGACCTTTCTTATAGAAATTAATGGGTAAGTTAAAAGTTAACGGAATATTAACGGAGAAGAGAATATTTAACGGAAAACTTAACAGATAATCATAAAAGTAAGGTTAAATTAGGTAATCTCTATTAATAATATTAATCTGAATATTCTTAACCATCTATTTGATTAAATAATTCATCTGAACCATCCATTTGATTAAATAATTTGACCGTCATTTTTTATACCCATTTTAGGCCTAACTCTCTTTGGCTCTTATTAGTATAGTAGATATATATATATATATATATAGGTCCTTAATCAGTTGAGAACCATGTCCCAAGTGAGAACGTAAGGACAAATCCAAACCATTGATCTAGTAGATCTAACGGTTGAAATAAACAAAATTTTGTAATATTTATGAAAATGACCCCGCTCATTTTAAAAGTTTATAATATTTATGAAAATGACCTCGCTCATTTTTTACTTGATTTCTCATCCATCAGATCTTGCAGATCAATGGTTTTGATTTGTCATCACATCCACACCTAAAGAATTGTTCTCACCAGAATAAAAATCTATATATATATATACACACACACACACAGCATCCTGTAAGGCTCTGTTTGGCAGAGCTTATTTAGGAGCTTATAGCTTATTTTAAGCTACTAATAAGCTATAAGCTCTGTTTGGTAATATTCTCAAAATAAGCTAGTAGCTTAAAATAAGAGCTTATTTTGAAACGCTACTTGGGGTAGCTTTTCAAAATAAGCTAGTAGCTTTTTAACTTTTTTCCATCTTTATCCTTATTATTTTAAATAAATGACATCCTTTACCCCTCTCAATTAAAACCCTTTTGACATTTTCTTTTTCATTATGTTTGGTTGTAATTTCAGTTTGATATTTATGTTTGAACATTAATTTTTGTATGAACTAATCTTATGAATTATAAATATTTTTTTTACTTTATATATTTTCAAATATATGTTCTTACTTTATATTTTATTTAAATATATTGATTTCATTATTTTATATTTTAATATATAAACAAACCTATTTAAATTTAAAATTATTTAAATTGTATGAAGATGTCCTTTTTAGTCTTTTTACATTTATCAACTTATCAAAAAGCTAATTTTACCAAACACTTGCATAACACCTCTTCAGATTTCAGCTTCGAGCTTATAGCTTTTCAGTTTTCAGCTACTTTTCAGCTTTCAGCTACCTTTTCAGTTAGGTTTGCCAAACATAGCCTAAGTCTTATTAAGTGATTGGATATTGCCCACACTCATTTTGGGCTTTCACCATTTGGTTTAAGTCTTATCCCATCTCATCTATCGTTACTATTTATAAATTCAATCCACCTTAAAAAGACATTTTAAAATCATTACAATTCTAAGTGTGGAGAGAGGTTGCATCATAAGTGTGAAAAAATTGACATATTTATTGAGAAACTAATGTGTATTGATTGTGCCAAATGCATTGTGGTCAAGCGACATAGTTGTGGCACTCTTAAGTGAGAAGTCACAGAAAAGAGAGTTTTACTCCCTTGGAGTACATATATCATTTTCCTTAATTAGCTAGGTTTGATGATCTTCCCCAGTTCGCCACTCATCGCATGGCATTGCTGCTTTGCTCCTTGCCAATATGTTTGTTGTGACATTCACGTTTTATATAATTTTATTATTTATCTTTAGTCATTTTTATTCCCTTAAATACACACCCCAAAAAATGTTATTTTTTTTATGTTTGGATTATAATTTGGTTGCCAATGACCTTGTGATTTAGTAGTACGAAGTGGTTCTCTATACGGGAGGTCATGGATATATATATATATATATATATATATATATATATATATATAACTAAATCATTCCTAATAGTACAAATATATAATTAAAATATTTCCACTTGTCAAAAGAAGATTAATTAAAAAAAATCTTAACCCTTTTTGAAATGCAAAAAAAAATTTTAAAAATTTAAAAAAAAAAAAAAAAACTGATTTTCAAGGTTCCTTGTTTGTAATCTTTGATCTCAACTTTAAATACTATGTAGATAGTCTAGCTAATTAATTGACAAAAGTTCATATTATATTTCATAATGTAATTTTTCGAATATACTCTAACATATTCATAATATATGTTCAATAATTATGTCAACTCTGATTGGGATGGGTTCGAACTTAAGACTTTTCTAATGGTAATCAATGATTAAGTTAAGAATAATAAATAGTTAACGGAATATTTTATTACTAAAGTTTACACTAAAACGGTATGCGGGGATATTTAGAAGATGTAAGTTATATATAGAGGGTAAAAAAATTTTTGAGTTCTACTTACTCTATTACAATGTAGTATCTGTTCATAGCTACTTTCTCAACATATACTGAAGCACAAAGAGTCAACAGATGCCTCCACTGAAGCTCGAACCACTCCATTGGGTGCCGCTTGACCACAAGGTCTTTGGCTAAAAAGATACTTAAATCAAAATAATTTGAACCATTACCATTCATTTCATCAAATAATTGGAAAAACATTTTTTATTTCCCGTTATAGGTCTAACTTTATTAGCTAGATAGATAGATATATTTCAGCAATACATTTATAAGGTCTTTTTTTCCAAAAAAAATGGAAAGTAAAAATATTTTAATGATTTCATATATATATATATATATATATATACTTCTTTTTTTACCAATTAAAGTCACTAAAATACTCTACTTTTTCCATTTTTGAGTAAAACAAAAATAAATAAAGACATTATAGGAGTTCTTGCAGTTAGCATTTGACATGGTACCAATCAATATTCTGTTTATGTTGGGAAGTTGCTATCACCGACTCAATGGAGATCAATCAGTTGGTGGCATTTGAGCTACCAACTGCCTCTCTCTTCTTCTCTTCCTTTTTATCACATTTCTCTCTCTCTCCCTAAAACCACAACAATGGCCATTATGGAATGGTTTCTTCCTCTCTGTATTTTGTTCATCTCAGCTTCTGCTAACATTCATAGTCAGCTCCTTTTCCCTTTTCTCATTTCCATTCGAACATACAAATTTTGTTTTCTTTTCTTTACAGTGTATATATATGCTTTGCTGCATGTTTCATTGCAATCTTGTGACAGATTTTTGTATGTTGATCTTGCTAAAATATCCGTCTTTTGAAGTTTGAGAGAGGAAGAGTTGCATTTTATGGAACTTGGTCATGTGAATTACTGTTTCTTTATGTTAGATTTTAGTATAGGTTGATGAAATTAAAGATGTTTATGTGTTTTTTTTGTGTATGCGTGCGTTTTGGTGATAAGGGAAATCTGTAGCCACCAATTGCTGGACTTGGTTCCCTCCGCCCAACAATCCCTCATCCCAGCACCTGTCAATCTTAACTGCACAATTTTTTTGAGTCTGCTCGTCTTAACTGCACAATTTTTTTAAGGATCAAATATTAACCACTACGCCAAAAGTTACAGCTTATAGCGAAGGTGCAACTTTATTTACTTATACTGCCATATTTCGAGAGGGCATGGTGCTAGACTTGGTCCTTCACCAGTCTCCGCCCATCAATTGCTAAACTTGGCCCGTTACCAACCTCCGTCCAACGAAGGACTACAAGGAGATAAGCCAATTTAGGTTGTCATAGCTAACTGGTTCAAACCAAGTGGCAAATAAGCTGCTACCACTGAGAGTCGAACTTAGAACATTGTGATTACTTAGCCAATAGTCTGACCAGCATGGTTGGGGTTGCCCCTGTTCATGTTATTTATTTGGTTTAATGTATGAAATACTGTGTGTTTTCCTTTCCTCTTTCACTTCAGATCTGCTCATAAGTATATACTTTATTTCTGCACATTGGATTTTATCATTTGAATCTAATCCAAATACTGTTGTTTTCTTGATGGAACCACAGTTAAAGTTACTACAGACAACCCTGCAGACCAGCTAGTAGCTGCACTGAACACTAACAGAACTGCAAAGAAGTTATCATCTCTGTACAGCAATCCTGGTCTGGCATGCATAGCTCTGCAATACATAAAAGCGTACGAAGGCGACTGTGGCGAAGTCGGGGGATCAGATGCGAAGAAGCCTCGCGATTCGGCCTTCGCTGAAACTTTTGCACCAAACTGTGGGGTTGATGCCAAGAGCCTTGCTGAGATAACAGGCAGATTCTTGGCATGCCAATCTAAGTATATTAAACCATCCAAGGCATTCTCGGAGGTTCTGATTAGGGGCCAGAAGAGCTTGGACATTCTGTACAGCAAGAACCACAGTGAGGTTGGTGCAGCTGTGAGTGGCTCTGATGCTGGTGGCCCTTATTTCTGGTGTGTGCTGTTTAGTAATGGTAAGTCTAATAGCAGCTTTGCCTTGCGGGGAGGCGTGGCTAAGGTGATGAAGCCCGGGTGTTTCAGTGGCGCTAACGATGAATGCAGTGGCGGGAATGCCTTGTCTCGGAGGCTGCAGCATTTGTGGTCACTTGCAGCTGTGGTTGCTGTTGTTTTTGCTTGTGGCTCTATTCAATTCAATGGGCTGTCTTTGTTGTTTTGAGAAGTGTGTTTATTTGGTGTTGCATTCATATATGTGGAGTGTGTAAAGCATAGGTACAAATACCCATATAATATTTACAGATTTTGTGTTCACTTTGTGTTGTTAGTGTCCAAAAATTGTTGTTTTTGACCCCTCAAATTGGACAATGAACTCTCTTAAACGTTTTAGTGGCCAATGAGAACCAACTTGCCAACTCGAGAGTTGGCGGCACCACATTTTCAAGCGGCAAGAGAGACAGGGTCCTGAACTTGGCCCTTCAGTGGCCTCCACCCAACAATTCTAGCTTTAATACAAGTTGTTAGGATCAAGCGTTTATCACTACGCCATAAGCTATAACTCAAAGCGAAGACACAATTTTATTTCCTTATATACCGCCACATTTTCGAGAGGCATGATGCTAGACTTAACCCTTCACTGGCTGCCGCCCAACAATCCTCCTAGTTACCAATTGTTGAGAGGCCGCTGCCCAATAATCCTCCTACCTACCAATTGTTGAGAGGCAAGGTGCTCGGCTTAACCCTTCACTAACCGCTGCCCAATAATCCCTCTACCTACCAATTATTGAGAGGCAGGGTGCTCGACTTAACCCTTCACTGGTCGCCGCCCAACAATCCCCTTAACTACCAATTGTAGACTTGACACAACCCAACACACACCTTAATTGCGAAGTAATTATGTCCTGCGAGCCGTCCAACTATCAAGGGCGGGCTATAAGTAGATCGTTAACATTAGGGGAGAGAGATCTTTTTTCACTAAACTTACTATATATAACAAATTTCATTATGAGAAATATAAACATTGTTTGTTTTCATCATTTAATCCTCCTACCTACCAATTAGTTGGACTCACTGATAGAAAAATGAAATAGAGAAAGTGTGATATAACACAGAGGAAATATGGCCATGAATTGCAGTTGTAAACCCTTTCTTGATTACTAATTTATCACCATGAACTAGCTAGATATATATATCTTCTTTAAAGTCTAAACCATGGAAGAGATGAGAGGGAGGCTAAACTTTAAACTTTAAACTTCAAAACCAAAGCAAGAACAAGTAGGAGAATGAGAATCCCAGTTGATGAACCACCCACCCTGTGAATCCAGTATGGATCAAACCTGGTAAAGCTTCTATCAAAGTACCCAGACATGGCTATGGCAATGATGAGAGCCAACAACAGAAACGGTTGCACAACAGAAAACACGTTCGCAGACTGCTCCTCGTACACCGCCTCCTCCCTGTCGATGTACAGCGGGGAGATTACTGAAACGACAGTCACGCCTATCGCCACCACCCTCCTATAGGACGAGAATCTGTTCAGCCCACGAGCTATCCCGACGACCATGACCGTGATCAAGATCAGCAGAGGCAAGTAGGAAGAGACGACGCTGACAGTTTCTTCATCGGGGTCGGGCTCTGTGCTCCTCCTTCTGTCGATGTATAGAGGCGACATTACTGCGAGAAGCCCGAGGCCTATGGCTAAAAGGCGTTGATCATTCGACGAGCTGATGTGCATCCTGCTCACAGATCCCTGTTCCATTTCACAAAGATTATCCTAGGAGAAACACCAAACTCTTTCCTTTAGGACTCACCTAGATTCCTGCTAAACATCTTATGAACTCCTTAGTCCTTACTATGGTCTCAAAAACCGCCTTTTTAAAACTATTTAGAGTTGACTATATTTATATAGATTCTATTTCTCACAGACCTCCTATTGTTCAATTGGGATGTCAAAAGTTCAATCTACACCCTTCAGATGTAACCAAAAAGCAGCAAATTCAGTGATTTATTCCTGATAGATAAGGGTAATTATTCTTTTGCATCTCTGCAGCAAACTCTCCAGAAAATATGCTTTGAAATGAAAAGATACCCTTTGATAAAGAAGCAACATCAAAAAGTTTTATATTCTTCTTCCAGAAGATAAGAAATTGGCAGCTTAAGCATCAACTTATCAACATATATGGATGCAAATCAGTGGTGGTGTATCTGGAATCTGATTCTGGCAGCATCAGCAGCCTAAAGCCCCATGTAATCAACTAGAAGCAAGTTTAGCCATATATTCTATTGAGGAGAAGAAAATATTACTATTATAAGCTCTGGGCACCACCAAAGTAGACCAAACAGACTCTGATACCATGTTATAATCTAATATTGGGTCAAGGTCACTCAACTGGACTACAATGCACATGGACCAAACCACACTAAATACAATCAATTAGCTAGTCTAACTCATGGCCTTATAAGCCCATATATTCTTTCTTATATTTTCAATGTAAGACTCTTAACAATTACGATGTTAGAATGTTGAACCGAGCGTCTTATATTCCAAAAATATCACAACACCACCATAGGCTCAGAAAGTGACCTTTTTTTTATTGAAATAACAAATAAATCTAATTCAAGCATACAATTGTGAATTTACGCCTTGTTTAGTATCAAAACTGAGAACAGTTTCGAGATGTTTACCACGCATTACTGAACGAGGACATCATCGTATGACACATTCAATCCTAAGACGGTATGAATTACATACAAAGAAACAGGAGATGGTAACTTATTTGTCACCACCAGCAGTCTTCGGCCTGTTTCCAGCACTACGTCGTCTCATCCATTTCCTCTGTGACGTGGTAAGATGAGGCTCCACTGTATGAGGCGGATCATCCCGAGACACGCCTGTAGGTGGTGGGAGCTCAGCGGGAAGTGCAGCAGCTGTGCTCGTAAAGGCATTTAACACGAGAAACGCCAGTATGGGTGAAAGATCCAGAGTCCCTCCAAGTGGTGGGATAATGCCACGGAATATATTCAAATACGGATCACACAAGGTGCTGAAAGAAACACCAACCTCGTTACAAATGTCTAATGGTATCAATATTTTAAAGTTTCCAACATATTTGACATCTATCAGCTGAGCCAATGCTTGGCTGAGATGTTTGTAAGTAATTCTTAAGTCGGTCTAGCCATTAGGAATTGGGGCATTTGGAAATTGATTATTGCAAATATTCAAGACAAAACGCCATTTTTTATAAGTAATTTGCATGGTTTTAAACAGCAGCTGTAACAGAAAACTATGCATTAATTCATTTATAGATACTACAACTACAAGGGAGTAGAGGCCTTTAAAGACAGAAAAATATTGAAATGCTTTGGAAAGAAATTGACATTTTAGTTTGAACAAAAACTGAAATTTTAGATTTACCTGAGGGGACTGACAATGGCGGGGGGAGCATTAGGAAACCAGGTTAAAACAAGCCTGACAACGAGTAATGAGTTATAGATGTTCAAGAAATTCAAAATTCCATTAGTGACCACAATTCCCGCCACTGAATCACCCGGTATAATGGCTGCAAAATTGTGACTGGATAGAGTATTGAAATTCTGGCGAGCTCTGCGTTCAATCTGGAACTGAAGTTCAAATATGGTAAGTGTATGTGGATAGTAATCAAAATGATGGGAAATGTGCACAAGTTATCCCTATAAATGTAGAAACTGGAAGAGGAAAAGAGGTAAGAACACATATTGACGTCTTTCAAAGCAAGATTTACTTCGACAACCTAACTACCTAATTGTACATGAGAGGAGACCTATCCACTCTATGGTCTTAGGAATCTATGTAATATACTCAAATCAACTCAGCAAAGCCTTATCCATAATCTAGGTGTGTCAGTTGCATTTAATAAACAACAAAAACTGCTTTAAGAGCTTGGACTAGCACCTCCTTAGTAACTACGGAGTACGGAGTATCATTTAAGTAAAGATTTGGTCTACCACTTGTCATTACTTTGTACAGCTGGCTCACATAGGATGATAGGAATGCACTTTACATGTTCAAACCATCTTAATTCATTTTCTCCAAGTGAGTTGCTAATACTGAGCAGCTAAAACTGGCATTCCAACTCTCAAACTTATAAGTTGCATGGAATCCTTGGCCAAGGTAGTGATTGGTTTTCACTTTTAACAAAATATTTGGTTTATATAAATCATCTTTCAAAGCATTTGTTCTCTATGGCACCTTGTTTAATTATTAAACACCATACCTAGCTCAATGCTATAGCAAATCAAACCTTTAACAAATCAAAAGCAAGAAAGGTCAAAATTATATATATATATATATATATATATATATATAGGAGCAGGATCAATTGAGAACCAGTCTTCCCGAGTTCCCGTGCGAACTGCACAACCAAGTATCAGTGGTTGCACAACCAGGCATTACAAGTTGCACAATCGTAATTTCAAATTAATTACAAAAATGCCACTGCATTTTTTTGGAAAATACTTTACAGTGTGTTTTGATAGTAGTTTTTCAGGAGCATAATCGGTCATTACAAGTTGCACAATCAGGTATTAGCAGTTGCACAGTCAGGCATTACGAGTTGCACAAAGTAGTAGATACTTTACAGTGTATTTTGATAGTAGTTTTTCAGGTGCAGAATCAGGTATCAAAAGTTGCATAATCAGGCATTACAAGTTGCACAAAGTAGTTCGCACATTTGCACGGGAAGACTAGTTCTTATTTGATCTTGATTTTATATATACAGTGTAATAGAAAATGAATCTAGACAACACATAATGCTAGTACTAGTGGTACAAGTACATAAATCATGACACATTTCTAACCTGAGATTAAATTGACATGGAGATACAATTAAGAAAACATCCAGATCAGCGTGTATTGAATAAAGGTTTGGGAAAATGAATCTAACCAAGTGTTGGCAAACTAATTAGCAATCCGTCTTAAATGTGCTTGTAACCTTGTTAATCACATTTTTGACGTTGACTTTCACTTTGTCACATCTCCCTTCTCAACCTTGCAAAAACACTTGCATTATACTCCTTTTATCCATCTTTTACCACATATTTTGTATAAGGGTGATGTCAAATGGAATCACGATTTGAGGGATACCATTCAACAATACCATGTAACATGCTTGGCCAAAATTTTGTCATAAACTGGATCAATAGATCACGGTGAACCTAAATCTAGCCCAATACACTTCCCACTTAGGTTGAGGCAAATATAGATTAAATCTACAGTTAGACCAAGTCTAATCTAGTCAAGTTTACATATCAGAAACTTTTGTATCCCAGAATAAAGATTTCAAATTACTAATAACACAAGGAGTTGATCAGGAGGAGATCAACAATGGTGTTATGTTTTGTTTAAAATGCTTCTTCAGTTCTGGACCTCATAAATAGGACTATCTAATCTAGTACAATTAGATTTGCAAATATTAGATACTGTGTACATAAACAAACATTAGTATTTACAAATAAACAACAACTTGGCATAGAAATAGATTTAAGCAAGAATCAATCATATAATTGGAAAATGCCGAAACCCTTCCTGCTCCTTAGCATAAACAATAACTAATTAATTTGATTATTATATAAATAGGGTTATTTTCACATTGGTCCAATTCCAAAGTTAGAAACTTTCACAAAGATACTGTGTACTAAGAACCCAATACTAGAAACAATGGAAGAATAGTAACAACTGCAATAACTAAAGAAACCCATTATCCATTAGCCTAAAATTAGAAAGCCTTACCTGGCGGATATCTTGGAGATGAGAAGATAAAGAAAGCAGCTTTTTGAAAAATGGATTCTGGGAAAGTAGAGAATGCAGGGACTTGAGGCAGTTGTCGGCGGCGGAGACGACGGAGCTGTGGAACCGGCGAACAGCGCGCGATGAATCCTCCGCCATTCTTAGCAACTGGAGGTTTGGCTTAGAGTGGTGTCTGAAGAATGAAGGGTGAAACAATGGCGGCGAATAGAATGGTAGAGAGATGAGGCAATTTGAGTGCACTGGTTTTTGCCTTTCTTGCAGTGGCTCATCTGAGGAACAGTGGGAATTCATTGATGGGCTGATGGGTTCTCTGAGTGCAGTGGAGTGTGGAGAGTGGAGAAGAAGATAAGGGAAAGGCTTTGTTGGGATGAGGGGATTGGGTATGTAATATGTTTGGACTTATGAAAAATAAGAATTGCAATCACCTAAAAAATAAAAAATAAAAAATAAAAACTAAAAAATATTACCACATTTACAACATTCAATATATATAAATTGTGAATATTCTGTAGGTAAATTGTGTATTTTATAAATTATGAATATTCTGTATGTAAATTGTGTATTTTAAACTCAAATTCACCTTTCACAAAATAATTTGTCGAGTCGTAATCATTTAATTAATTTTGTCTAATTACATTCTTGATTTCTATTTACTTGCTACAATTAGTTATTCGTTTAAATTCCTATCAAGAATTAATAAAAAAAAAAAATACCGAAGTAATTTGTAATTTTATCATTCATTCAGAAAAATTTTGAGAGAATGAGAAAAATTACATTTCTAGACAAAATTACATTTAATGATTAAATTACATGTTAATCATCCTTGTTAAAAGTTTAATTAATAACAAAAGTTTAAATTGAGGATTAATTATGGTAAATAAATAAAAATCATTGATGTCATGTGAAAAAATTAAAAGAGTATGACTAAATATGACAATGTCGTCATAATAGTACTCAAAAAAATTTAAAATTTGCTATACTACAAAAGTAGCACAAAAACAAAAAATAAAACATAAAAGATATAAAATACTAGGAAAATGTGTAAATAAAAATAAAGTATGTATTTTTATCTTTTAAATCATGTATAAATATTAATTATTTATTTTTAAAACAATGCATTTTCTATTTCATTAAATTATAAACCAAATGAAACACAAAGAGCCAATATCGCCTCTGAGGCTCGAACTCATCCCTTCCCACGTGAAGTGCAACCAGATGCTACTAAACCAAAAAGTTTTTAAAGCAGATCTTTGCACTTTAGGATAATCTCTCACCTGGTACATAAATCTAGGAAAATTCTCTAAAAACTTTACAATTTCCTTTAACGGGACATTGGATTCATATAATGGATTTTGAATAAGTAGGAATCATACTCTATAGGAAATAAAATAGGCAATGTTAAATATGAATTTCATCCCATTGTTTCATTTGTTTGGCTTGTTGAAATAATAAATTTTATGAATTGTGCTTAGTTGGATTAATGAATAGAAATATAATAAGTATTTAAAAGATAAAATTATTCTTGTGTGTATGTGTGTTCGCGGTGTGTCCTCTTAGTCTTGCTTTAAAAAAAAAAATCAAACGTTAGTCTTACTTTTAACGATAATAATTTAGTTAATATAATTAGTTGTCAATTAGTTTTGTAGTAAATTGAAGAAATCCACTCCCCATAATCAATCATTCAAAAGTTCTGTACTTGAAGATTATTAGAGCAGGCAAGTTCTCAAGGTTTCAAAGTTTGGAGGAAGGAGAGCTTAGGAGTTCAAATTTATTTGTTTAGTATTGATAGAGTAAATACGTGCTAAAAACCTTGTGGTTTAGTGGCACCCGATTTACACTTTCATGTGAAAGGGAGTGGGTTTGAGTTTCAGTGGAGGCGACTGTTGGCGACTATTGACATTCACCTACTCATACAAGGTAAATTGAAGAATAATCCCTATCATGTACAATGTTGAAAACTTGCAATTTTAGATTAATTCTTATTTGAACTTCAAATGCATACAATATTAGTGTAGTTGAGAGACAATTTGTAAATTGTATAATTTGACATCTTGATATGGTGTGAACACTTAGAAAACTTGCAATTTTAGATTAATTCTTATTTGAACTTCAAATGCATACAATATTAGTGTAGTTGAGAGACAATTTGTAAATTGTATAATTTGACATCTTGATATGGTGTGAACACTTAGAAAACTTGCAATTTTAGATTAATTCTTATTTGAACTTCAAATGCATACAATATTAGTGTAGTTGAGAGACAATTTGTAAATTGTATAATTTGACATCTTGATATGGTGTGAACACTTAGAAAACTTGCAATTTTAGATTAATTCTTATTTGAACTTCAAATGCATACAATATTAGTGTAGTTGAGAGACAATTTGTAAATTGTATAATTTGACATAGTGTAGTTGAGAGACAATTTGTAAATTGTATAATTTGACATCGTGTAGTTGAGAGACAATTTGTAAATTGTATAATTTGACATCCTTGATATGGTGTGAACACTTAGATATGTAAGATACAATTTATCCCAGCACCAAGTGTACTTATGATTTATAGCGGCAACATTGGCAACACAATGGTGAATTTGTTGTACCATATTTTACGAATGGGTGGAAATCGTAAAAGTGTCATCCGAATGATGGTGCGAATGGGACAATGGGTTGGTGTCTTGTCTCACCCTAAGCTACAAATGGTTGGTGTTTGTAGAAGTACTATCACCATGGATGGTTAGTGCGACGAGTTGCAGTGCTCACCAAGGTTATAAAGCCGCCCAAATAGTGGCGTTGTAAATCATAAAGGAAGTTCCCTTAGGTAGTGGAGTAGACTTGACCGAACCACTTTAAAATTTATGTACTTCTTTCCTTATTCTTTGCATTCCAATCACATTCAAATATTCAATTATATTTCTCTTTCTTTCACCTATGAATAAAATATAATAGGATTAAATGATTAATTGTGAAAACCACCTAGTTAAAAGAAGAATATCATCATTGTTTGTTAAATGACATTAAATATTATCCTAAATGAATTGACTATGTACTAGTTGAATTTTTATATGTGATAGCCAGGGCCGGCCTTGAGGGGGGTTCAGGGTGGGCACCTGCCCAGGGCCCATCTCTATAAGGGGCCCATAAGCCATAAGATATACAGAGTATTATATATATATATATATATATATATATATATATATATATATATATATATATATATTAAAAAATAGGGTTAATTGTTTCTGGAAGTCGAGAACTGAACTCACAAGACTGGAAGAGACGTTGTCGCACACCCATCGCTCACGCCGCCCAGGAGTATAAGGGTCGCCGGTGACGCCTACGCCACACCAACCACTCAAATACTTAATGATTTTCAATTGACTTATTCGGATTGATTGATTCATATAAGTGTCAGCCGCTTTTGTTCCTTTTTTTTTTTTTTGTTAAGATCAATTTTATAATAATTTTTTTAATACAATGTTACCTTAAAAACATTCACCCAGAAGTGAAAAAAAAATAAAAAGAAGTAATAAATTGATCATCCGGAAACAAATTCTTCATATAGGGGCCCATTTTTAATTTCGCCTAAGGGCCTTTAAAACCTTTGGACCGGCCCTGGTGATAGCCATAATTATTGTTGTTGATTGTTATTATAGTTGAATTTATTTGATCACTCAGAATTACATCAAATATAATTAATAGATATAAGCACTAATGATAATTCGGCACAAATTTTTATAGTCTAAATGTCTAATACACCCCTCATTATTGGCAGAGCCACAATGGGGGCAATGGGGCAGCTGCCACCACTCACCCCACCCCACCCCATTATAGCCATTGTATGTATATATGTATATATAGTGTATTTTTAGATATAAGTATATAAAAACATATAAAAGTAAGCAATTGATTAGTTGGTTAATGGGCGTTTGTACTTAATAAAGGACGAGGGTTTGAATCTTGGAGCCTTCATCCTCTTCTCTAGCGTCTATTTGAATTATTTTATTAAACTAATTATGTTACAAATATTTTTTATAAAGTTTTGATTTGTTTTATTTTTCGTCCATATCCAACAATATTTATGATTATATTGTTTTTAAGTGTTTCATTTTTTAAACTACCTCCGCCCCCACTGAAATTTTTTTTTGGTTCCGCCACTGCCCCTCATCCCTTTTAGGCTAAATCTAGTCTTTCAATGCACGCACACACAAGTATGATAATATTAGACCAATGTTTCCTGTTAAAAAAGTTATATAATTTCATCTATTAATCTAGGTTAATCAACGTTTACAAAATAGGGTGGGGCAAGGGAAGAGGGAAAAAATGAATGTCACTTCGTAATTATTACAATCTTGGAACATTTTGTAATATTTATGAAATTTCCTTTTGCACATTCTCATTTATTTTCTAACCATAGATCAACTCATATCAATAAATATAATCTTTCCAAAATTTTCATAAGAAACAATGTTCTCTCTCTAACTACTACTACTACTAGTTCATTCCCATGGATATTATTCTCGAGATTAAACTGACTTACCAAACAATGAAGTAAGTCTAATATCGGGAATACTTTTCATCTCTATATATTATGTGAACAAACATGTTGTAAATGTTATATTAGGTGGGATATTTTGGAATATCAAAAGGGTTTTTAAATATAATTACATAATTTTAATTGACTAAATTTATTTTGAGTTGTATAGACAATTTTTTTAAAGGACTTAAACAATTCTATTCATCTTGACTTATTTTAGAATTTTAATACTTAATATTTCATATAAAAAATTAATGATTTTTTTTTCTCTTACTCAGTAACTCCTATCCCTTTTTTCAGTATTGAAGCACGAGCTTAGCTCAATGGTTCAGTGGGTAGTATTTGAGAGAAGAAATCAAGATTCGAACCTCGGCGGCGACAGTGTGGGGATTATGCTAAAAGTGGGCAGATCCCTTGTGCGCACTGGCATTACGTTGTGCTTCTGCGTCAGTTTGGCATAACCGACTAGGTCATCCTCATCATCATGTCCTTACACGCGTTCTTCAGTCATGTTCAGTTAGTGGGTCTAGAAATAATATTCATGATAATTCTAGTTTGTGTAATGAATGTCAATTGGGAAAATTTGCACGGTTTCCTTTACCACGTATTGAGTCGTCTAGTTTGAATATTATTGATTTAGTCTATATTGATATTTGGGGTCCAGCTCCTTTATTGTCTACAAATGGCTATTGTTATTTTGTCATTTTTGTTGATGATTACTCTCGCTACACTTGGTTCTTTCCTATGAAACTAAAATCTGATCTATATGCTATTTTTGATAGATTTTGTGTCCTCATTGAGAGATCCTTTAATCGAAAAATAAAATATGTTCAGTCTTATTTGGTAGTTGAATACAAAAAGCTACATCAATCTTTTGTTTAGTTAAGGATCCATCATAGACAATCTATTGCGTATATTCATGAATATAATGGTCGTGTTGAAAGAAAACACAGACATATAGTTGAAACTGCTCTAGCACTCCTGGCTCATGCCTCTGTTCCATCTAAGTTTTAGAATTATGTGTTTGAGACTACGGTATATTTAATCAATAAAATGTCATCCTTTGTGTTAAATAACTCCAACTCTCATCTTATGCTGCATAAATCCCTTCCTTTCTATTCCCTTCTTCGTGTCTTTGGTTGTTTCTGTTATCCTCACTTAAGGCCTTACAATCGTCATAAAATTGACTATAGGTCCTCTCCTTGTGTATTTCTAGGTTACCCAGACTCTTTTAAGGGGTATAGGTCCATGGACTTACAGACTAATAAAATCTATGTATGCAGGCATGTTAGATTTGATGAAGGGTTTTTCCCCTTGCTACTAAATCTCCCTTGTAGGTGGTGCTGCACACTTGCGATACACCATGGGTTGAATTTGTGATGCAGTCTAACATTCCTGCCATACACCATCCGTACCTCCTCCAGCGGCTCCTTGCCCATGTAGCCGTCCACGTGGCAGATATGTCTGGCCATCAGCTCGCACTCACTCCATGACTACTTGCAGCCAGTCTTAGGCTCCCCATACAGCTCTAACTACTCAGGTTTGTCCTACTGAATCCATTTGTTACACTCAAGCAGTTAAGCGCACCGAATAGCGTGAGGTGATAGATCAAGAATTCAATGTTCTTTTTCAAAATCAGACATAGTGTCTTGTTTCTTCTAGATCCGTTATGAATGTCATTGGATGTAAATGGATCTTTCGCACAAAATGAAAGGCTGATGGTACAATTGAGAGACACAAGGCCATGTTAGTAGCAAAAGGTTTTAATCAGGTTCCAGGTCAGGACTTCTTTGATACCTTCAACCTTGTGGTAAAACCTACTACTATCATATTACTTCTCTCATTAGCTATATTATTTGGTTAGGTGATTAAACAGCTTGATGTTCATAATGATTTTTCTAAATGGTAATCTGTTTGAAACTGTCTACATGAAGCAATCTCCTGGTTACATTGATGCTCAGTATCCAAATAATGTTTGCTTGCTTAAATGATCTCTATATAGTTTAAAGCAGGCTCCTAGAGCATGGTTTAACTGTTTGCACTCATTTTTGCTCTATATTGGCTTTCAAGCATAAAAAACGGGTGTGTCTCTGTTCTATTTTTCTCAAGATTCTGCTTATGCGTACCTCTTAGTTTTTGTGGATGATAAACTTGTGATGGGAAGTGATCCAGATCTTGTAACCCGTTTATTATCAAAGTTGTCCGCTGCTTTTAAGATTGGGGATTTTGGTGAACCTGGTTTCTTTCTTGGTATGGAGACAGTTAAATGTTATGATGGGATACTACTTTCGCAAAAGAGATATATGACTGATATTTTGAAACGCTCTGGAATGGCAGAATGCAAAGCATTATCTACTCATATTTATGTTTCGAAATATATTCCTTTCAGTGCAAACTTGTATGAGGATCTTACCCAATATAGGAGTTTGGTAGGGACACTATAATATCTAACTGTCACGCGCCCGGATCTATCCTTTGCAGTCAACCAACTGTATCAACATATGCATGCTCCTATAGTTTCACATTGGGAAAAACTGAAACGAGTATTGAGGTATGTTAAGGGAACTATGACTTATGGCCTACGAATAAGAAAGTCAGTATCTAAAGATTTGCATGCTTTTTCTGATTCTAATTGGTCTGGTTGTCCTGAAGACCGAAAGTCAACTAGTGTTTATGCTGTGTTTTTTTGGGTCCAATCTTGTGTCTTGGGTCTGTAAGAAGCAAAGAACGGTTGTTAGATCTTCTACTAAAACTTAGTACAAAGCACTAGCAGATTTGTGCTGAAGTAATTTGGATTTTGTTTTTACTACGTGAGATCAATGTCCCCAATATTTCTATTCCCAAGTTATGGTGTGATAATCTTGGTGCTACATACATGTCTGTAAATCCGATTTTTCATGCACGTAATACCAAACATGTTGAGATTGATTATCACTTTGTTAGAGACAGAGTTGCTTTAGGAGATATTCAAGTCAACTTTATTTCAACCAACGATCAACTTGTTGATATCTTTACTAAAACATTGTTTGGTCCTAGATTTTCTTTTCTTAGAGACAAGCTACAGGTTACTAGCTTACCATATGCTTGATGGGAGTATTAGGACTCTATGTATTTGAGTCTGACTCCCTATTTTAGGTTTCTTGTGATTCGCCTATTTTAATAACCCTGTAATTCTCTCATTATATATATCCATGTAATCTGTATCTTTGAACTATTTCATTCAATTCATTTCATACAGTTCTCATGGTATATAATCAAAATGTTCTATATTCCCTTTTTAGTAAAGAGGCATGAGAATAAGAGATGTTATTTTATAGTTTATAAACAAGGTAAACCAAAATATTATGTATAGGGGTGGTGGCGCAATTGGCTAGCACGTAGGTCTCATAGCTATTGAGGTATCCAGAGGTCGAGAGTTTGAGCCTCTCTCACCCCATTTTGTATAGTTTTCCCCCCTACAATACCTCCCAGTATGTTTATACCAACAACCTAATCTCGTTTGTGCACTATTTTAGTTCCATAGTTTTGTCAGCTGCAAGTATAATAGGAAAAGTGGAGTAACTGGATTCTTCTACTAAAAATTAATTTATAAGAAAATATTTTCTGAATAAATTAAATTCATATAATTTGTTAATATTTTTTAACCCACACTTTTTTTTTTTAAAAAAATATGCATAGAGAGACATTGGGCTTTAGTGTCATTTTTTATGGCTTGCAGGTTGCGTGAAGCCCAAAATGAAGCCAATCCAGTATCTTGCAGATTCAATTGTGAGCTTTTCAGGTAGAGCCCATCTGGAAGTGAAGCCCAATATCCCATCCCAGGCAAATTATGCTGTGGACCCAGGTCCACCTTTCAAGGTAGACATGAGTCCAAAACTACGTCGTTTTTGTCTCTTTTTTTTTTTTCAATTAGTAAACATATTGCTGAATATAGAGTTGTCCAAAAATGTGTGAATGTAGAGGTTTCAAAGTGTAAATGTAGAGTATAGAAATCGTGAATGTAGGTTTCAAAGTGTAAATGTAGAGTATAGAAATCGTGAATGTAGATTTATGATTGTAAATGTAGAGTATAGAAATCGTGAATGTAGATTTATGATTATGTGAATGTAGAGTTGCCCAGAAATGTGTGAATGTGGAGGTTTCAAATTGTGAATATGGAGTATAGAAATCGTGAATGTAGAGTTATGCATGTGTAAATCTGTAATAGAGTTAAGAAGTTCTAGCAACTTGTAGCCCTGTAATGTGTGAATGTGGAATATAGGACCTGTGAATATAGAGTTTTGAATGTGTGAATGCATAACAGTGGTAATATAGTTACTAAACATATAATCCTATAATGTGTGAATGTAGAGTTTACAAATTGTGAATGTAGAGTATAGTGTATGTGAATGTAGACCCAGATCAACCTTGCAAGGTGGACCTGGGTCCACGGCATAACAACCCCCTATCCCATCTATCTGAATGACTTAGTGTGTGTTTGGTTCGCACATGAAAATCGAATCGGAATGGGTATCAAATGCTTGGTAAGAATAATGGATTTTAGTTAAAGTATTTTACATGTTTGGTAGTAGGGTGGAATGAGAATGATTATTAATAGTTGGGGAAGCGGATGAGAAAGAGAAATGAAACCCTTATTTTATTAGGGAATGGGTTTTGCAATTAATGGTGTAATCAAATTCCATAGTAGTGTTCTAAAAACCTATCAACCAAACAATAACAATGACTTTGATACCCATTCCTAATAGTTAAACCTGTCAACCAAACACACCGTTAATTTATTGTGCAGCAACTTTGTAGTCTAGCGATATTAACTTGTAACATTATGGTAAATTATGCTATGGACCCATGTCCATGCTCACAATTTCAAAACTTTATGTTCACAATTTTAGAACTCTATATTTAAAATTTTAGATCTCAATATACAAAATTACATTACTCAATATTCACAATTTTGTTATATACATTCAAAAATTGTGTTATACTGTTGAATATAGAGTTATGAAATTGTGAATATAGAGTTCAAAAATTATGAATATAAAGTTTAAAAATTGTTAATATAGAGTTCAAAAATTGTAATATTGAGTAATGTAATTTTGTATATTGAGATATAAAATTGTGAATATATAGAGTTATAAAATTGTGACCAATAGAGTCCTACAATTGTGAACATAGAGTTCTACAATTGTGTACATGGACATGTGTCTCCCTTATTAGGTGAACCTGGGTACATGGCATAACAACCGCAACATTATTTGTCAAGTGACAATTTATATGATGGACCATAATATAGACCATGGATTGAAACAACGAGATACAGAATTAACACCGTAAAATACAAAATTTCATAACACAATACACAAAAATCACAAGACATGTAGCATAGCATTATGGACCCAGCTGAATTGAAAAGACGAGATACATAATTCATATTCATAAGGTACAAAATTTCATAATATAAGACAAAAAAATCAAAATACAAGATACATACACATGTTATATATTTACTTATTTTTCAAATATGATTTAGGTACATAATTTGTGTTCATAGGCACAAAACTTTACAACACAACATACCAAAATTCATAACGTAAGACACAATTACTAATTAGTTTCAAGTACAAAATTTATATTTATAAGGTACAAAATTTCGTAAATGCAAGACACAAAAAAGTCATAAGTCCATAGTTCAGTGTGAACCCTAGTCCGTGGCATAATGATTGGTGTCAAGTAGCTTGTAACTCAATAACACCTCCATGGGCATTGACTCTTTGTGCTTTAATAGGTTAAGAAAGTGTGTATGGACAGATACTACATTGTAATAGAGTCAGTAATACTAAAAAAAAATTTTGTAACATTATTTGATAACTTGGCAAGTTATCAAAGAGGTTTGGGGGCAATCTCCAACCAAAATGTCAAACCATTGTTTTCATAATCACAATGTTTTAAATTTGATTACTATACTATCCTTATAACAATTGAAACCCTGGCCTAGTATCGCTAAAGAGATCAGAACTTCCTCTCTTTCAAACTCCTTAAGGCCTTCCCTAATAGTTAACGGTTTTTTAGGAGACTTTGCAAGTGTGATTAGGAAAGAAAAGATAGTGGAAAAAAGAAAAGGAAAAAAAAAAACAAAACAAAACAAAAATTGACACACACAAAAAAAAATTATAAAATAATTTTACGCGTCGAAGCGGGCGCGAAAACTGTGCCTCAAGCACGCGTGAGGCACAGTAACCTTTCCTAGTGGGGCCCACCCCAACCTACCAAAATCTCTAATTTGCAAGAGAAAGAACTCAAAAAAAAAACAAAAAACAAAAAACAAAAAACAAAAACAAAAACAAAAACTTCTCATTTGATAAAAACACGCTCATTAAATTTTACTGTTCCAAAATCTCTCCAAAATCAACAATTGGTGAAGATCTAAGAATGCCTTGAATGATAGGTTTTGAGTGCGCGTCCATTTTTGTTATCCTGATCTATTTATATAGGCAATATATATATAACATTCAAGATTGCACATCCTTCTTAAGATCAGAATGACTTGTTTTCTTCTTCTTTTTTTTTTTTCAAGAATCCTTTATTTAGTTGAACGTACTTTATTCTAACACCATTTTGTTTTTCATTTTGATCAAGCATTCATGGATCAAAATTATGACTTATTCTCTAATTATATTTTAAATTTGTTCTCACACATTGAAAATAAATAATGAATTGTTAATTGAGTCCCACCAATACATATACAATGCCATTCACATGCTCATAATTTCTTTGTTGAATCTCAACTTTAAAAGAAAGAAGTTTTCCAAAAAAAAAAAAACTTTATAAGAAAGAAAGAAGGAATGGTGATCCAAAGCTTAGAGGTGCAGCCTACTCACATGGTACCATGGTTGAGTGGTGTCCATAGCCAAATGTGGCTAAACACAAAGATGGAGCAGTAAGGTTAGGCCCTTTATCCAATTGATATCAGCCGTTGATGCCCCATACTCCTTCCCAAGTTACCTCTTCACAAAAGTGTCAGATTCCACTACAAATTTGTTCAAACCAAGACAAAAGTTCAGTTGCCAAGCCCTTGTAACTTTTTTTTTTTTTTTTTTTTTAAATTTCCCCTTAAACTTCTATAGACTTTGCCTACTTGGGTCCTCTAGACACAAGAGGTGCTGTCAAAAAGGATTGCATCTTATCCCGGAAGCTTAGAGCATCCTCAACAATAAGTTGATGGTTTTTGCAGTGACTAGTAAGAAGAGGAAAAAAGTAAGAAGAGATGGGAGAAAGAAGAGGAAAAAAAATTCTGACAACAAAAATTTAAAAGAAATTAGTAATAAGAACATTCGCGCGCTCAAACAACACATGCAGTTGCTCTTAGAGCATCCCTATCAATGAATAATGTGGAGTTATTAGTACATTGATTGCTTTGTTGGAGGAGTAAGATGTAAGGAAAGAGAAGAAAGTGAAGCTCCTGCAAATGTGAGTTATTGGTATAGTAATCTGTACTAATAAAAAATAAAGGCTTGTTGCGCAACAAGCGCGCCCGCGGGCCTAACATTCTTTTTTATTTTTATTTTTTTAAAATTAGATTTATTTTTTTTCTTTCCTTTCATTTTCTCCTTCATAATCACACTTACAAAAATTTCTCAAAAACCAAAAACCAAAAAAAAAAAAAAAACCATTAATAGGGATGCTCTTATCAGTTTATTCCTATTTAATGGGACCCACAAAAAAATATTTTTGCAGGAGAAAAAAACATCCAAAAAACTTTTCTCCCATCGATTTAAAAACCACCCCTAATTTTTGTTTCTGAAAAAACTTCCCCAAAACCCCCTCTTAGGGATGCCTTTACATTCACGCACTATTATCGGTTCCCTTTAAATCTTATCAAGTACCTGGTAATCTTCTTCCATATAGTCATTTCTCACCAAACATCAACCGAGCACCAAATGATACAATACTCATCTAATACCTTAACTTCATTTCAAAAGCTAGCTTAAGAATAGAGAGTTGGCCTAAGTCAATATAGAATCGTGTAAGTATTTCAATGGTCTTGCAACTTTTACAAAGGATGGTGTCATGAGAAATATATAAAAATAAAAATAAAAATAAAACTGAATTTTGATGATCTTTACAACACATATTTTAATTTTAGAAAAATAATAATTTGTCTAATCAGTTGTTACATAGATATAGTTTTTCAATTATTTGTTGCCTAGAATTTTAACATAATCTTTAACATACAACTAGATCAAATCTATCACTTACATAGGAATTTAAAAACTAATTTACGCTGAATAGTTAATGGACTAAATCTATACTACGACCGCACATAAATAGCTAAAAGTCCTTCATATATTAAATGATTATTAATTATAGGAAGCAATCTCTTCTTCTTCTTTTTTAATCAATCAATACATGTCATGCACTCATGTGGTGAAGTATATTTTTGTGATGAAATTACAAATTAATATTTTTTTAAATTTAATAATATGGATACATATATCACTTAATCATTGACATTTATGATACTATAATAACATGGTCAACTTTTAATTTGACCACTTTAATTGAATAAATTCTCAGAAGAAAAAAAAAACAGATAATTTTAAACAATTTTCAATTTTGTTAAAAAGAGTAGTTATCACACGCGTATTGCGCGAGTAAACCAATGCCCAATGCCTATTTTTAAATTAGTGTTCCTTAATTGGTTAAAGTAGTCATATAATAATGAGAGAGAAAAGAAAATGTTAAATTAATAAAAATCAAAAAAATAGTCTCAATACTTATATATTTTAATAAAACATAACGAAATTGTAAATAGCTAAATTGCAACTAAAATAAGTAGAAACAAATAAACCACTTACATGAGAGCAAATGGCGTGTCATCATTGTCACTTGTTTGGACACATGTCCGACCATTTAAAATCCATGTGTAATTGTATTTGTGATCAAGTACTTTATAGTTCGTCCGGACAGGTTTGACAATGACATTTGAGATGATGTACCATTTGTTGGTTTGTAAAGTGATATCATACATTCCAATGTCATTATCAAACACTATTGATTGAACCCGAGTTCCTTGCATTTAGATATAGCATTTACAATGATGTTGATGGTGAATGAGAGCATCTTCATAATAATAATAATACTAATAATGATAATAATAATAATAATAATAATAAAGGGAGAAAAATTTTACTATTTACTTACTGTTTCATCCTCAAGTACGATGAGCATATACTTTTTCTCAGGAGTTCCAATAGCATTTTTGGGTTCGTTTTTCTTAATGACATAAACTGTACAACTCCAGCCAACAGTTTGTGTGTCAATATCAATTAACTTTACTGCATTTGTCATTACTAATATCCTTGTGCCATGGAAAATATGCTCATAAAGGATATTATGAAATAATATAATGGGAACCACAACATAAATTCAAAAACCATAGATTATGGAGTTAGGAGTAACTAAAATGTGTAGATTATAGAGGAATATAATGAGAACTGCAACATTACATACAATGATACAAGTATAGATGAACATATTATACAATAGATATATTTACATAACGATATTGAAGTTATACTAATTAATGAGTATACCATCATTAATTTTTTTTAAACTGTAATCATTATGAGTACAAATACAAATAATAGAATTAGCATGATAATATTTTGACAATCATACCTATAGAATGTCAAGTGGATGGTTTGTTGCAAAATATGTTAGGTATAGTTTGGGTGAATACCAGTGAGAAGGGGAGAGGTTTATATACTTTTTTGTTTTGGATAAAATAATGGTTTAGTTAGGAATTTATGCAAAATTGTATTATAGAATCTTATTAAGAATTCAATATTCTAATTTTAAGTTAGGAATCCATACAAAATTGTATTATAGAATATTGCCAATTTGTTTGAAAACTGCAATAAAGAAACAAATTGCCTAAAGAATTTAATGTTAAACTTCCGTTATATTTAACGGAAAAATTTGGTAAAATTATAAAAGATTATGATATATTAGGAATTTAATTGGAGGTTGCACAATAAGAAGAACATAAAATACAATATGTTATAGCAGACTATTACACCAATATTTTTTTAGTTCCAGTTAAGGGTCTAACATTATTTCCAGTTAAGGGTCTAACATTATTGGTTCTTATTATAAGTGTAGACATCTAAGTAATAATAGAACTTATACTATTAAATTTAGAAAAGTTAAACCATATATGTAAATTTAAACTAAAAAGTGATGCATTTGATGATAATGACATTATTTATAATGCTCAATTTTTATTTTTATTTTTTGAAAAGATAATGCTCAATTTTTTTAAAGATGAATATATTTGGTTATTCCAACGGAATCTCCCATTAATAATTATTCAAATATAATTAAAGGAAATACCGGAATATTTATAATTTTGAATTTTTACATTAATAATCAAATTTGGTGAATTTTAATGTCAATTAATGCCTAAATATATAAAAGTAATAATCAAATGAGTTTATTACTAAAATGGTCCGTCGACTATTGTGAAATTACCAATTTGGTATTCAACAATTTTTCTTCACCAATTAAGTCCCTCGACTTTGGAAAATTTAACCAATTTGGTCCTCCGTTTATTTTTCTGTTAAACATCTGTTAAATTGGAACCAAATTGGTAATTTTGCTATAGTCAATGGACCAAATTGGTAATTAATTTTTCACTGAAATGGTCCATTAATTATAGCAAAATTACCAATTTGGTCTCGATTTAACGGATATTTAACGGCAAAATAAACGGAGGACCAAATTGGTTAAAATTTTCAAAGTCAATGGACTTAATTGGGCATGAAAAATTGTCGATGACCATACTGGTAATTTCGCAATAGTCGATGGACCATTTCGGTAATAAACTCTAATCAAATACTATACGGTCAAATTCTAAAATTATGGTTATAATTAAGTCTATATAACACAATACGCAAATTAACGAGTAATACCGTCATTGACAATAGAATTAAAGAGAAATTATCTGTCAAAGACATTGTGGTTTAGCTGTATGAAATGACTCTCCCAAATGGGAGGGGAGTTCATGGGTTCACGCTTCAGTGAGGGTAATATTGACTTGTTGGGTTTCAGAAGATTGAGAAAGTATGTACGGGCTGATACTACTGACCCTGTCAGTAGTACTCAAAATTTTTATAAAAAAAAAAAAAGTTATCTCACAATAATAAATTGCAACATTCAAAGAATATATTTTATTTATGGAATAATATATTTACATTTTATTCATATTAAATGAACTATAATTTTTTTCTTATACAAGATGTAGAAAGTTTTTAAATAATGTTTCAAATAATGAAGTAATAAATGTTATTGTATCTATGAAGCAACCTTGGTAGTATTAGTTTTTTCGAGGTTTTTTTACAGTACAAGTAGGAGAGAGGGGAAAGAGGAGACAGAGAAGGGGGAAAAAGAAAAAAAAAAAAAAAAAAGATTAAAAAATAAAATTCACGCGATATGTTAGATGCAACAGTGCACAAAATACACTGTTTGCGTGTGTTTTCCCTCAAATTTGGGAACACAAAAATTTAGAACTTGCAAGAGAAAAAATTAGTAAAAAAGCTCGCTCATAAAAAGAAACCCCCCATTTGTTTTTAATGACACCCCCCACCCCACCTCAAAAACCACAAATGGAATTGCTTTAATAATTTTGTTGGCAATTAGTTAAGTGTTACGTTGGCCCGTTATAGGGAATTCAAACTCAAAACCTCTAGCATAATAAGAACACAAGCACTAACCACTCAAGCCACGCAAGATATCAAGTATAGTAAAGTATGATGCTCTATTTTTTCGTGGAGATCGTTGGCATCAAGGTAATGGGAGAACACATGTATAGCCAATATTGAAGACATAATCCATTTGTCATACATTTGTCAACCATCCAGAAAGCTCCATACTATAAATATGCACCTTTATTCCATTCTTAAACATAATCACTTGGATCACTTAATCCCTAAGGTCCAGTGGTATGGGTTTCAAAAAACACTTCCAACTCATACATTCGATTCTTAGTATAGATCTAACAATTCGTGTATATGGGTATGTAAACAGTTCAACACGGACACGACACATTAAGGTTAACAGGTTCAAATTATTAACACGAACAAGGACACGATTTGTTAACGGGTTACGTGAATTAACACGATAAACACGTTTTGTTAACAGGTTACGGGTCGTGTCGACACGATATGACGCGAAACTCGTTTAAACCCGCTAAATCTATTAATATATTTTTTTAAAAAAAAAAACTAAAAGTTAAAGTTATATAAAAACAAAAATAAATAAAAATAAAACATACAATTCAATCCATCAAACAAACTAAAAAAAAATATTCAATTTATAACATTCATACAATGATAAAATAACATCCAAAACTCATAATTAAATACTTTCATACTAGTTTTTAGAATAAAATTGAAAATAATAAAAATTCAAATTTTAGATTATTGAACATCAATAATTGGTGTAGAATCTTGGTCTAATGTAGTAAATTCATCCTTAGTCATGTTCATGAAATCTTTTGTAATCTCATTCATTACAATGATTCTTACCTAAATGATAATGGTATTTAGCGTGTTGTAAACATGTTTGTGTAAACGGGTTAACATGATAATGTTAACGGGTTCTTAATATGTTTAACGGGTTGACCCGTTAAGACTCGAAACATAACGGTCTTTAACAGGTCAACCCGTTAACAACCCGGGACACGTTAAGGCTAAACACTAACCCGTTATTTTCGTGCCCAGTTTCATCTCGTGTACTTGTTAATAGATCGTGTCCATAATTACCAAGTCTAATTCTTAGTAACTACTCCGTAGAATATTATTTTTAGTCGATTCCTTAAGCTATAACTTGTATTATTTGGGACAATATCTCTGACTTTGTATACACTCTTTTGAGCGTCCTAGCAATAAAACTACTATTTTCATATTCATTTCTATATCTCTATACCTAATTTATAATGTATCCGGTTCCAACAAATCAATTCCAATTTTTTTTAATGGGCAGGTAGAATTTTTTTTTTTTTTTTTTTTTTACAAATTTCCAAGAAAAAAAATTATAAGCAGTTTTAGTTTTGTCCGGACACGAGGGACCCACGAGGATGACATAACCTTAAATGCCCTCATTGAATAGTCACGTGATACGGAACATCTGTTGTTGGGGAGGGCTTTCATGCAAAAACGCTTTGCATGTGATAATGGGACCCACCACAACGTCGAGAATTTTTCTTTCCCTATTATGGTAAATTATAGAAAAGGAAAAAAAAAAAAGTGTTAAATACATTATTCCGTATTAAGTTTATAAAAAAAAAATTGTCAAGCACCTTATGTTCAATTATCATTTATTTGACTCTTTTTGAGAGGATGTCATAAAATTAAACCATAATAATTATAAAAGTATATTGAACAAATACTACATTGTAATATAATCAATAGTGCTCAAATTTTACTTAAATCTTAAACAAGTAAAATGTGCGCAATTAAACGTACATTACAAAAAATAAAGTCGATAGTACCAACAAAATTTATTATTTTTGTAATTAGATCTTAAACAAGTAAAATTTTTACAATTGAATCAATTTTTACAATTGAATCATTAAATAAGTAAAATATTTACAATTTCACCTCTCTTTTTCTCTCTCTTCTAGTGCAATTAGAGTTCAAACTATTTTATTTTAATATTCATTTTCAATTAACACAGTAGAGGAAAGCGAAACTATTATTACACACCAATGACAAATGTGACTGAATTTTATTGAGAAATATATATATATATATATATATATATATATATATATATATATATATATTCATTTAAGTACTTGAATAGTCTAATTGTACAAAACTTATAAATTCAATGATTTATTTTATACTTATTTTTTAAAATAAAATGAAAGAGTTTTTCAAGTTGGTATCCATGCAACAATACCACGTTGCAATGCCCAGGGCCGGTTCAAACATTTTGGAGGCCCTGGACGAAATTAAAAAAATGGGCCCTATATGAAAAAACTAAAATTTAAAATTTAATAATACTAAAAAATAATAATATCAAATAACATGAAATATGATTAGAAAATTTTCAACATTTTTTAAATACAAAGTAATCGTGACAAAAAATTTCTACGTGCTTTAGTCGATGCAAAATCATCGATAATTGTATCAAGATTAACATTGTTTAGCATATCCTTCTTAATACACAAAATCGTCAAACCATTCAATTTTTTGTTCTTTTCTGCTCAGTAACGCAGGGTAATTATAATTATATATTCTAGAATTACAAAAATCACAAAATCCATTATCTCATTACATATTTGCATTACTCATTAGAGGATTAATTATAGATTTATATCCCTAAATCCCTAATGCCTTATAGGTGTGTTGTGTTGCATGTGTGCAGTGTTGCTGAGGAAGTAAAGACACAACAAATTACAAATAGAATAAAACTTACAAGTTACAACGGACAATGGGGCCCAAACCGGCAAATAAAAGAACAATCGTTGATCGTCGACAAAGATGCGAGGATGAATCAAATTGGGAAAAAAATTTATTGAAAAAGACTAATGGGTTAGCCAGTTGGGAAAATTTTTATTAAAGAAGACGAATGAGTTAGCCGGTTAGGGTGTCGATTCTAATAGATAATTAGGTGTTCCCGTGTCGATTCTATTTCTAAATTTATTTAATTATGTGTCAATTTCACCTTCCTGCAGTCCCATCTATTCTTAATTTTTTATTTTCTAATATAATTATAACACTAATTTTTTATTTTCTAATATAACTATAACACTAATTATAACACTATAATATATATATATATATATATATATATATATATATATATATATATATATATATATATATATATATATATATATATATATATATATATATATGGATGGGCCCCTTCTAGCATGGGGCCCTGGGCGGTCGCCCATCCCGCCCGTGCTCAGGACCGGCCCTGGCAATGCCAAGCTATCAACTATTAAGAAAATGCTAGGGGTAGTTTCATGGAGTATTACAAAAGAATGAAACATTTTTTTTTAATCAATCAAAACATAACACCTTAATATAGAGTACAAAAATGTAGTAGAAAGTGACAGTTTATGTAGTACTTCTTATTAAAAAATTATTACAAGGCCACACATTTTTTTTTAATAATCATGTTATACTTTCATTAATATGTAGTAAATATTTAATTCAAAATTAATAAATATTATAAAAATGTTATGGTATTGAATTTAATCAATTTTTATATCGTATACCTCAACAAAAACGATGTCGTTTTTTAAGTTAACATAATAACATTGTCAACAATACTTCACAATCTTTATTGCACATTACAGTCATACTACACTTGTAGCATAATGGTTATATACATTTAAAAGAAAAAATATGATCATAAAATGAATTTTACGAACTTACTACAGAATGAACGAAATACATATGGCGTACTTTTAGTTTGTATTTATGTACATTAAGGTTTAGATTTATGATCATATAGAACAAATATTGTGAACATGATACATGATATAAATGTGATATAAATGTTATTAAACATAATTTGAATGCAGTATAATTTTTATGTATATTAAGTTTTATTTATTTTCTATTATGAGCGTATAAAAGGAACATTATAAATCCATTACAAGGTGAATGGAAATATATATGATGAATTAATACATGATTTGGTCTCTCGACTATTAGAATTTCACCACTTTGATCATTAACTTCCAAACTAGTTCAATTTCATCCCCAACTATGCAATTGTTAATCAAAATGATTCTAATCGGCCGACTAGGTGGCCTAGTCAGCGTTTAGGAGGCTTAGGCAGTCAGCACTTAACCTACACTTAGACGACCTAGTCGGCCGCCTAGACCACCGATTATGGTGATATACTAGGCGGTCGGTCAACGCTTAGCGCTTAGAAAGCTATTAATCGGCGTCTAGACGAAATTTTTGCAACACTGATCACAAAACACAAAATACATTCAAGTACTTTTACATAAAACAAATTATAAAATATAAGAAAATAATGAATTAATTTGACTGTAAACATCTCTTTGATTGTAAACATCTCTTTGATATATTGTGATTAGTTCAATGTCAATTCAAAAAAAAACTTTTTGATTATATTGAATAACCAATCAATCACAATGATACGCAATGTCATGATAGGATTTTAATTGCAAAGGCAAACCAATAGTTTTACCAAATATTGATGTGACATGTTGTTATTAATCAACTCGAAAAGATTTTGTTTTTTTATACGAGAAATATAACTAAGAAGAAAGATCACACTAATACAAAGGCAATTAGTAAAGGTCGAGCATGGTCTCGGTGGATGATTGAGGATACGGTTTAATGCCTTTTATGCACAAAATTTGAATAGTGTCAACTAACCAATATAAGAAATTAACCTTTTTATATATATATAAACACAACAAATATGATAACTCTAATAGTAATACGTTACTTCAACATTTAGTGAGTTTTTTCGTACTTTTTTTTTTTATTAAACATTATTCTTTTTACGATGATATTACTTTTAAAAGGATTCATCAAGTCCTTGTATTGCAAAGTAAAGTTGGCACATGGCAAATGGAGTGTTTGAGCAGTAGAGATAAATGTTTCACTTGAAGAGGCATCACCTAAACAAGGAAACATGACACGTAGTATAATGGTCCTCAGTATTATGAACTAACAACCCGCCCACTAAGCCGAATAAAACAAAACATAACATAACATATACTAGAAATGACAGATGAAATGGATAACAACTTGGCAGCTGCTACCTTAACCAACTTTTACTATTTCAACACATCATTTATTATTTCAACTTACACTCTTCTATTTTAATATTTTATTTTATTTGTTTTACTGGAAAACTCATATACATTATTCAAAGAGGTGGGTTAAATGAACAATAGGCCAATAGCTAAATAAACACTTGGTGAGCTCTGTCCTTATGGCTCTCAGTCGGGAAAGATAATGAGGTAAACCAATTTAAGTAAGTCTTAGTTGACCGGCTGAACTAAGAGTCCAATAAGTAACTACCAACTGAGAGTTAAATTTGACACATCAAAATCACAAGCTCATTGTCCGACCATTTTAGGTGGGACCAAAACCCTAGCCGATAAAGGGGTGTTTGGCAAACGGCTGATAACTTATAGCTGATAGCTGGTTGAATTGGTTTAGCTAGTAGTTGATGGCTGATTGCGTTAACTGGTTTAACCAGCTGGTTGTATTAGCTAGTTATAAAAAACTGTTTGGTAAATCAGCTGTTTACTAGTAGCTAATTGAATGTAAAATGACATTTAAGGGTATGAGTGTATTGTATTATTTCAACCTTTAAATATATATTAATAAATAATTATAAAATTTGGATATCATCTATACTTTTTTTAAAGACATAAGTTAATTATTTTTGTTTATTTAACTCTTATTAAATTATACTAGTATTCTAAAACAATTTTTATTAAGTATTTATTTTCTATTATTATTATTATTATTAAAAATGACAAACCCATCACCCGTTTATTATTATTATTATTATTATTATTATTATTATTATTATTATTATAAAATAACAAACACCACCCATTTAAAAGTAAATCTCATTGATTTCAAAGGATAAAATAGTCAATATACCCATTGTTCCCAACCAGCTGATACAAAAAGCTACATTCAATAGCTTTTCAATTTTCAGCTTATTGGCCCAATAAGTCAAGGCCAATAAGCCATGTACCAAACACTTCAAAATAGCTTATTGGTTGGTCAAAAAGCTAAACTTGATCAAATAAGCTAAAATTTGGCTTATAAGCCAATAACCAAACACCCCCAAAGTATTTTTTTGTTTTTAGTTATCTTTTTATGGGTCAATATATTGCTTAATAGTTATTGTATTCCACAACTTTTAATAAGGTAGCATCATAGTATGTTTTGACACATTTTAATGTCACAGACAAATTTGAGCTAACTTACATGGTAATCAAATAAGTTGAATTATCATTTACACCAAAAAAAAAAATTACATTTAGTACGTATCACACTTTCATATTACAAAATTGACCTCAAATTCCTGTCAAATGTATTAAGAATGTTGTTGTTAAAGCCGTACAAATGCATGGGGACAATTTGTTCCCCCCACCATGACTCAATGATATCCTAAAAGCATATTGGGAGTATATATTTAATTTGGAAACGAGTTGCTTTTTTCTTTTAATCACCATTTTGGAAAGCTTTTTGCCTCTTAAAATATGGATGATTCTATATGTATCTCATATTTGTATATTTATTCTAAAAAAATTATATGTTTACCTCATACTTATTGTTATTATTGGTTTGAGCTGGTCAACTACAAATAATATATATTGGTGCATCTTATTTGTGGTCTTTTACTAGTGATGGGAAATATCCCTTAGGCGTATAACTGTATAGCCGATCGGTTCATATTATAGACATGAGGCACACTTCCCGACCACATCCGATTCCATTTGGGTCTAATCCGACCTGACCCGAGATGCAGTATAATCATCTACAATATCAGCTACATTACAACATACCATAGACATGGTCCCGACCTTAGAGCTCGGACCGAGTGTCCCGAGCTTGTAATGTCTCTTAGACTAGAAGACAAGGACATGTAATAATGACACTCTACCCGATCACAATAGAAACAAACATGTCAGAAATCTCTTCACATGTGGGTATATCAGCAATGTCTCCGACTTCCCCAATGCATGCAAGACACGCGGCTCACATGTCTAGCACCCGACATGTGTCCCCTTCAACCCTCTATATAAGACGCATTTAAAGTCTCGTGGGGGGACTTTTGGACTTTCACATAACCCAGCCCATATATACTCTGGAACGTCCAACCTACTGTCATAGTTACCCGAGTCCACATACATGTATCTTGTAGTTCACCTAGACTTACTCGTATATCAAAGTGTATTTACTACATCAACTAGTTAGGATCACAAAGCGTATTTCGCCTAAATTCATATTCGAGTAACTAGTGCAAACTTTACCATAAATCAAAGTTTTACTTTAAACGAAAACACTTATTATTATTACTAGTTTTTTTTATGCGTGATGCGTAAAAAATATGTGCCCAATATTAATATTTTATATTAAAATTTAAATTTATTTAGATTTTAAATATTTAAATTGTTGTAAGTAATAATAATAATAATGTAAAATATTTTTATAAATTTTATATTTATATTTTACGAAATAACTAACATATAACTTCAATATATAATGTGTATATATTATTATTATTATTGAAGAAAATAAGAAAATATATGGTGAATGCATGTGCATGGTAACAATAGTGGAAAATATAACGAAAGTTATAATGGTAGGGGTATATTTGTCTAAAATATTGTAAAGTACGACTTTTATAGCATAATCTATAAAAAAAAAAAAAAANAAAAAAAAAAAAAAAAAAAAAAAAAAAAAAAAAAACTTAACGGAAAAAACGGACATAAATGAATGGTATAACTTTCATTCACACTTATCATGTTTTGAGATTATTATTATTTTTAAATATAATAGTATTGAAAACAGTGAAAAATAAAATTCCAGTAGTCATTTATATATGAGGGAAAATAAAGTATAATAAATAATATAAGTTATGTAGACGTAGAACTCTTTTTGTCTGGCCATGAAGACGAAAAAGGTTTCTTCATCTCCAACGTTTTCTTTTTTAATAATTATTTTAAAGCTTCTTTTAAATAAATAAATAAATTTGGAGTGACTTATTAGAAACTTGCAAATTGGACAAATTGCATGAAATTGGTTAGTATAGGGACCCAATTATAATTTTTTTAGGTTCAATGACCTAATCACATTATCGTTTGCAGTTTGATAACCTATTTGACCTTATTCCTTAATACTTTAAACCTGATCTATAAACCTTATAACAAAACTCTAATTGACAATTTGCAATAAATAAAGTAATAGTGTAGTAGAATTTAAGATATAATCAATATTTTAAGCATTATATATCATACTTTAAAGTATAAACTTATAACTTTATTAAAAACAAATTAATAGACAGTTTGCAGAAAATAAATTAATGATATAATAGAATTGCAAATATCATCAATAGTTTAAGTCGTATATATAATGCGTTATAGTATAAATATAATACATAATTTGCAAGGAATAAGGGTTAATGCCCAATATTTATATTTAAATAAATATTTGAAAGTATATCAATGCAAGATTATATAGGAGAAGTTTATACATGGGTAATTGAATGTCAAATTTTTTTATTTAAATATCTAACTCAAAGTATATGAATCCAAGATAATATAGAAAATTCATTATAATTATTACTAAAATAAATGTTTGCAACCTTGTAAAATCGATAGTCTAAATATTTGGTCTAAAAATGATAGTCTAAATAAATACTACTTTTAATTTGAATTTTTCTAAGTGGTTCCTAATTCTCTTTTGAGTAACATTGTCATTGTCTCATCTTTACTATATGTTCTCTTCCTTTTTGTTGGTAGTGTGTTATTTGCAATTCGAATATTGTTGGTAGCATAGATGACAACGTCATGCAATGAAATTATGATATTGGAGCTATAAACTTTCCTTTAGGTGTTCTGCTTGGGGTTCATTTGGTTCAACCATTATTGTAAAATGAGTTATTGTGGATAATAAAGAAATCTCTAGTTTAAGAAAAAAGATTAAATAAATTAATAAAAATTTGAAAATTTAAAATATTATGTATTCCAAAGATATTAAAAGTTAGTTTCTCGCTTCAATTTGCTGGGTAATGGGTTATTTGAGTACTTTCATTGTCAACAAATCCCTCAAGTAATTAATATAATAGGTTTCAAACTATTCTTTTTTAGTTTTTTTATGGTATTAAAGAAATACATATGTATCATTTTTTGGTGTAACTACTAATTTATTTCTACTATACTAATAAGAGTCAAAGAGAGTTAGGCCTAAAATGGGTAGAAAAAATGGCGGTCAAATTATTTGATCAAATGGATGGTTCAGATGAATTATTTAATCAAATAGATGGTTAAGATAATTAAGATTAATATTATTCATTTGATTACCTAATTTAACCTTACTTTTATGATTATCCGTTAAGTTTTCCGTTAAATATTCTCTTCTCCGTTAACATTCCGTTAACCTTTAACTTACCCAATAATTCCTATAAGAAAGGTCTTAGGTTCGAACCTCATCTCAATCAAATTTGACATAATTAAGTTTCTCACTCTATTTACTCTTATTAAATTACATAAATTAGTAGCTACAACAAAAAATGATACATATGTATTTCTTTAATTTAGAATTATGTGTCTACAATACCTTTATTTGAAAAAATTATTCATTATAAAAAAATTAAATTAAATAAGAGAAATAATTTCATTAGTTATATTGTCTTTATTTTCTCTCATGCAAAGATTCTTTACATTCAAATTTATCAATTGATATTCATTATATTGTCCATTATCTTATTTTTACAATATCTTGTAATTAAATATCAAAGTTATAGTACAAAATAATGTTATATATTTATTTACCAAGTATTTTATTAATACTATGAAAAAAAATTTTAAAATAATTTGAAGCTAATTATATTAACTACTTGGGGATTGGTTGACAAAGAGAGTACTCAAATAACCCAACAAATTGAAGCGAAATTGCTCTATTTTACTCTTATTGAATTAAATAAATTAATTAGTAGTTACACCAAAAAATGATACATATATATTTCTTTAATACCATTAAAAAAATAAAAAAGAATAGTTTGAAACCAATCATATTAACTACTTGGGGATTTGTTGACAATGAAAGTACTCAAATAACCCATTACCCAGCAAATTGAAGCAAGAAACTACCTTTTAATATCTTTGGAATACATAATATTTTAAATTTTCAAATTTTTATTAATTTATTTAATCTTTTTTTCTTAAACTAGGGATTTCTCTATCCACAATAACTCATTCAACAATAATGGTTGAACCAAATGAACCCCAAGCAGAACACCTAAAGGGAAGTTCATAGATCCTATATCATAATCTCATTGCATGACGTTGTCATCTATGCTACCAACAATAACCGAATTGCAAATAACACACTACCAACAAAAAGGAAGAGAACAAATAGTAAAGATGAAGACAATGTCAATGTTACTCAAAAGAGAATTAAGAACACTTAGAAAAATTCAAATGAAAAGTAGTATTTATTTAGACTATCATTTTTAGACCAAATATTTAGACTATCAATTTTACAAGGTTGCAAACATTTATTTTAGTAATAATTATAATGAATTTTCTATATTATCTTGGATTTATATACTTTGAGTTAGATATTTAAATAAAAAAAATCGACATTCAATTACCCATGTATAAACTTCTCCTATATAATCTTGTATTAATATACTTTCAAATATTTATTTAAATATAAACATTGGACATTAATCCATTCGCGCAATGCGCGTATAAAACTAGTAATTCAATAAGAGTAAAATAGAGTGATTCCGCTTCAATTTGTTGGGTTATTATTTGAGTACTCTCTTTATCAACCAAACCCCAAGTAGTTAATATAATTAGTTTCAAATTATTTTAAATTTTTTTCATAGTATTAATAAAATACTTGGTAAATAAATATATAACATTATTTTATACTATAACTTTGATATTTAATTACAAGATATTGTAAAAATAAGATAATGTACAATGTAATGAATATCAATTGATAAATTTGAATGTAAAGAATCTTTGCATGAGAGAAAATAAAGACAATATAACTAATGAAATTATTTCTCTTATTTAATTTAATTTTTTTATAATGAATAATTTTTTCAAATAAAGGTATTGTAGACACATAATTCTAAATTAAAGAAATACATATGTATCATTTTTTGTTGTAGCTACTAATTTATTTAATTTAATAAGAGTAAAATAGAGTGAGAAACTTAATTACGTCAAATTTGATTGAGATGAGGTTCGAACCTAAGACCTTTCTTATAGAAATTAATGGGTAAGTTAAAAGTTAACGGAATATTAACGAAGAAGATAATATTTAACGGAAAACTTAACGGATAAACATAAAAGTAAGGTTAAATTAGGTAATCTCTATTAATAATATTAATCTGAATTATCTTAACCATCTATTTGATTAAATAATTTGACTGCCATTTTTTCTACCAATTTTAGGCCTAACTCTCTTTGACTCTTATTAGTATAGTAGATTTTATACTATAAATGTAACACTTTATAGTAAAAATATAATATACAATTTGTAAGAAATAATATTACTAAACACATATAATATAAATTTTTGTAGATCCGACTGAGACATGTGAAGTCAAATATCTTTTCCTTTTTAGATTGAAGTGATTAATGACATTTTAGTCCTTACATTACTTATTCTTTTTTTAATTTTAAGGACATGTTTGGTAGGCTGTAGTTGTAATTCAACTACAACCTAATTTTGTGTGGAGCACAGTTACATTGTTTGGTTGAAGAGAATTACAAATTTTTCTATTTGTGGAATTGAAATTCATAGGGCTCCCTATGAATTTCAATTCGGTAGTAGATGGAAAGGAAAAAAAAAAAAAAAAAAACAAACAAAGATGATGAAATTACAACATTACTCTTTATTATTATTATTAGTACTACTATCAATGGCATTTTAATTGTTTTCTTTTCAATTCCCAGAAATTATATTCATGCCTACTAAATAATGTAATTTGAATTTATATTTTATTCTCACATTATTCTTTTTATCATATAATTACACAATTCATTTTCCTGCTAATTGCTTCATTCCAACCTAACACCCTGTAATATACATCAAACACTAAAACTCTTAATAATTTCATTCTCAAATACTAAACAATAAAATTTAAATTCCTAATATATTAATCTCCTATAGAATTACCATTCTTTTTCATCCTATTTTATCTTGCAACCAAACGCCTGTTAGTTCTGTCCTTGTTTGGGAGTTTTAATAAATTATTATGAAGAGATGTGTTACAAAAAAAAAAATTGTTGTGGAAATTTTCTGGATTATAAGTTTATACCCATAGATTCATTGATAGAGATATATGAGAAGAAGAAGAAGAAAATATGACGCAATAAAAAAAATAGTGAGAAATGAGAGTTGTGAAAAGGACATTAAAGAAGGGACATAGACTGATGCAAAAGTGGGCACCAAACTGTAATTTTCACCTTTTGTCAGAGATAATATTGCAGCGATAAGTAGATGACCTTCCCGAGGCCGAGGCCGAGCCCAGTGGGAAAAGGGTAACTTTCTTTGACATCAGGTAAAAAATTAAAATCAGATTCCTATAATTTTGTGGGCCTTCTTTTTTCTCATCATTACTCTGGAGCCCATTTAACCTTTTTTTTTTTTTTCCTAATTACCTTTATGAGTTAATTTCTGTGCTCTCTCTTGCCTTTTTTGTTTGTTCTTCATTTTGGCCTTTTCCCATTGTTACATCATTTCGTTTTCTTTTATTTTTACTATAAGAAAATATGACAATAATATGTTCAGTAAATTGTTAATTTTCACCGTCTTGCTTTATGTACTACGTACATTTATGGCATGTTTGGTTGGATGTAGTTTGGAGGGAATTATAATTCATTGAATTGCTATTCAGTGAATTCTCAAACTACAGTGTTTGGTTGGAGGGAATTGCAATTCCGTAGAATTGCAATTCCCTCCAAATGATGAATTGCAATTCATGGGGTACCCCCCATGAATTGCAATTCGGCGGGGAGGAGGGGCAATCTGTTGGTGTAATGATAATTTTGCCCCTTCTCCCATACCATTTGTCTTTTTTTTTTTTAGATTAGACATGGAATTTTGGTTAGCAAAAACGCGTTTCTGACTTTTCCAGAAGATCTGGAAAAAAAGATAGAAAAACCCGAGTGCAGTTATTGTACGAGGTCTAGATTAGACATGGAATTTTGGTTAGCAAAAACGCGTTTCTGACTTTTCCAGAAGATCTGGAAAAAAAGATAGAAAAACCCGAGTGCAGTTATTGTACGAGGTCTATTATCCCGGAACTAGACCGAGGTAGTGTATATGTATTTATGGTTATTTTCAAATCTCGCAGAACAGAATGGGATACGATGAGATAGAATGCAATAGCAACAAAGACAGAGAACGGCTACTCTTAACGGTCAAAGCGAGCCCCTTTATTTCTTTCATTCAGAATGAATCAAATCTCCCCAAGTAGGATTCGAACCTACGACCAATCGGTTAACAGCCGACCGCTCTACCACTGAGCTACTGAGGAACAACAGTAGATTCGATATTTCATTAGAATTCTATTGAATTAGATGAACTGAGATTGATTTCTATTGACAATAGAAAAAAATATCATAAATAGATCATATAATAATAGAAATCATAGAATCAAATTTACCTTTACCAAATTTCACTATTCAAAGTTCAATTTTTAGAAATCTTAGAAATCTAATTACTTATATGAACAAATATCGAATTTCACTATTCAAAGTTCAATTTTTAGAAATCTTAGAAATCTAATTACTTATATGTGACTTATATGAACAAATATTGAATTTCACGATATTTTTCACAACACTATTGAAATATAGGAGTATCTCACTATGAGGAATCAATTTCCTTTTCGTTCGGTTTATTACAAAATAATAAATTCAGTTCTTGCGGCTGGACTTTATTATGGGTTTTTGAGCGCTTTCTCTATCAAGACCTCTCATTTATTACTTCTCCGAACTCTGGTTTTTGAGGAGGAAGAAGAAACCAAGAAGAGAATAGTAGCAAAAACTGGATTGATTATGGGG